>NW_027669684.1:600000-912000 GCF_964212035.1 Myotis nattereri
TTAAAAACTCGGAAGAACCACTTGAAATAAAAGTTAATAGATTCTTCCTACATTTCCTGCCGTTTGTAATCACAGACATTACCAGAGGAAAGCCGTGAAATGACCAGCAAACTGATAATATCTACAACTCCGGGAACTTTAGGAAGCGTTTTCTCTTGAAGTTGCTTTCAAATATTAGGAATTTTTGTTTATACAGCTCAAAATTTGTGTAGAAAGCCTGTAAGGGAGGTAATACTGCGTATGTTTACAATTGAGGCCAATGACTCTGGCGAGTTTTGTATGACTCAGTTAAAATCCTTCCGGTTCCAGTACATAGTTGTAAGAAAACTCTCTAGTTGTGGTAAAACTCTTAAAATACGCAATTAGAGTTTCCAGAAATGATTAAAAACTTGGAAGAACCACTTGAAATAAAAGTAAATAGATTCTTTCTACATTTCCTGCCGTTTGTAATCACAGACATTACCATTGGAAAGACGTGAAATGACCAGAAAACTGATAATATTTACAACTCCGGGCACTTTAGGGAGCGTTTTCAATTGAATTTGCTTTCAAATATTAGGAATTCTTGTTTATACAGCTCAAAATTTGTGTAGAAATGCGGTAATTGAGGACTATACTGTGTATGTTTACAATTGAGGCCAATGACTCTGGCGACTATTGTATGACTCAGTTAAAATCCTTCTGGTTCCAGTACATATTTGTAAGAAAACTCTCTAGTTGTGGTAAAACTCTTAAAATACGCAATTAGAGTTTCCAGAAATGATTAAAAACTTGGAAGAACCACTTGAAATAAAAGTAAATCGATTCTTCCGACATTTCCTGCCGTTTGTAATGACAGACATTACCAGTGGAAAGCCGTGAAATGACCAGCAAACTGATAATATTTACAACTCTAGGGACTTTAGGGAGCGTTTTCCCTTGAATTTGCTTGCAAATATTAGGAATTCTTGTTTATACAGCTCAAAATTTGTGTAGAAAGGCTGTAAGTGAGGACTATACTGCTTATGTTTACAATTGAGGCCAATGACTCTGGCGACTTTGGTATGACTCAGTTAAAATCCTTCCGGTTCCAGTACATAGTTGTAAGAAAACTCTATAGTTGTGGTAAAACTCTTAAAATACGCAATTAGAGTTTCCAGAAATGATTAAAAACTTGGAAGAACCACTTGAAATAAAAGTTAATAGATTCTTCCTACATTTCCTGCCGTTTGCAATCACAGACATTACCAGAGGAAAGCCGTGAAATGACCAGCAAACTGATAATATCTACAACTCCGGGCACTTCAGGGATCATGTTCAATTGAATTGGCTTTCAAATATTAGGAATTCTTGTTTATACAGCTCAAAATTTGTGTAGAAAGCCTGTAAGTGAGGACTATACTGCTTATGTTTACAATTGAGGCCAATGACTCTGGCGACTTTGGTATGACTCAGTTAAAATCCTTCCGGTTCCAGTACATAGTTGTAAGAAAACTCTATAGTTGTGGTAAAACTCTTAAAATACGCTATTAGAGTTTCCAGAAATGATTAAAAACTTGGAAGAACCACTTGAAATAAAAGTAAATAGATTCTTCCTACATATCCTGCCGTTTGTAATCACAGACACTACCAGAGGAAAGCCGTGAAATGACCAGCAAACTGATAATATTTACAACTCCGGGCACTGTAGGGAGCGTTTTCACTTGAATTTGCTTTTCAATATTAGGAATTCTTGTTTATACAGCTCAAAATTTGTGTAGAAAGGCTGTAAGGGAGGTCTATACTGCGTATGTTTACAATTGAGGCCGCATTACTCTGGCGACTTTTGTATGACTCAGTTAAAATCCTTCCGGTTCCAGTACATAGTTGTAAGAAAACTCTCTAGTTGTGGTAAAACTCTTAAAATACGCAATTAGAGTTTCCAGAAATGATTAAAAACTTGGATGAACCACTTGAAATAAAAGTTAATAGATTCTACCCACTTTTCCTGCCGTTTGTAATCACAGACATTACCAGTGGAAAGCCGTGAAATGACCAGCAAACTGATAATATTTACAACTCCAGGGACTTTAGGGAGCGTTTTCCCTTGAATTTGCTTTCAAATATTAGGAATTCTTGTTTATACAGCTCAAAATTTGTGTAGAAAGCCTGTAAGTGAGGACTATATAGCTTATGTTTACAATTGAGGCCGAATTACTCTGGCGACTTTTGGATGACTCAGTTAAAATCCTTCCGGTTCCAGTACATAGTTGTAAGAAAACTCTCTAGTTGTGGTAAAACTCTTAAAATACGCAATTAGAGTTTCCAGAAATGATTAAAACCTTGGAAGAACCACTTGAAATAAAAGTTAATAGATTCTTCCCACTTTTCCTGCCGTTTGTAATTACAGACATTACCAGTGGAAAGCCGTGAAATGACCAGAAAACTGATAATATTTACAACTAAGGGCACTTTAGGGAGCGTTTTCACTTGAATTTGATTTCAAATATTAGGAATTCTTGTTTATACAGCTCAAAATTTGTGTAGAAATGCTGTACGTGAGGTCTATACTGCGTATGTTTACAATTGAGGCCGCGTTACTCTGGCGACTTTTGTATGACTCAGTTAAAATCTTTTCGGTTCCAGTACATATTTGTAAGAAAACTCTCTAGTTGTGGTTAAACTCTTAAAATACGTAATTAGAGTTTCCAGAAATGATTAAAAACTTGGAAGAACCACTTGAAAAAAAGTAAATCGATTCTTTCGACATTTCCTGCCGTTTGTAATGACAGACATTACCAGTGGAAAGCCGTGAAATGACCAGCAAACTGATAATATTTACAACTCCAGGGACTTTAGGGAGCGTTTTCCCTTGAATTTGCTTTCAAATATTAGGAATTCTTGTTTATACAGCTCAAAATTTGTGTAGAAAGCCTGTAAGTGAGGACTATACTGCTTATGTTTACAATTGAGGCCGAATTACTCTGGCGACTTTTGGATGACTCAGTTAAAATCCTTCCGGTTCCAGTACATAGTTGTAAGAAAACTCTCTGGTTGTGGTAAAACTCTTAAAATATGCAATTAGTGTTTCCAGAAATGATTAAAAACTCGGAAGAACCACTTGAAATAAAAGTTAATAGATTCTTCCTACATTTCCTGCCGTTTGTAATCACAGACATTACCAGAGGAAAGCCGTGAAATGACCAGCAAACTGATAATATCTACAACTCCGGGAACTTTAGGAAGCGTTTTCTCTTGAAGTTGCTTTCAAATATTAGGAATTTTTGTTTATACAGCTCAAAATTTGTGTAGAAAGCCTGTAAGGGAGGTAATACTGCGTATGTTTACAATTGAGGCCAATGACTCTGGCGACTTTTGTATGACTCAGTTAAAATCCTTCCGGTTCCAGTACATAGTTGTAAGAAAACCCTCTAGTTGTGGTAAAACTCTTAAAATACGCAATTAGAGTTTCCAGAAATGATTAAAAACTTGGAAGAACCACTTGAAATAAAAGTAAATAGATTCTTTCTACATTTCCTGCCGTTTGTAATCACAGACATTACCATTGGAAAGACGTGAAATGACCAGAAAACTGATAATATTTACAACTCCGGGCACTTTAGGGAGCGTTTTCAATTGAATTTGCTTTCAAATATTAGGAATTCTTGTTTATACAGCTCAAAATTTGTGTAGAAAGGCGGTAATTGAGGACTATACTGTGTATGTTTACAATTGAGGCCAATGACTCTGGCGACTATTGTATGACTCAGTTAAAATCCTTCTGGTTCCAGTACATATTTGTAAGAAAACTCTCTAGTTGTGGTAAAACTCTTAAAATACGCAATTAGAGTTTCCAGAAATGATTAAAAACTTGGAAGAACCACTTGAAATAAAAGTAAATCGATTCTTCCGACATTTCCTGCCGTTTGTAATGACAGACATTACCAGTGGAAAGCCGTGAAATGACCAGCAAACTGATAATATTTACAACTCTAGGGACTTTAGGGAGCGTTTTCCCTTGAATTTGCTTGCAAATATTAGGAATTCTTGTTTATACAGCTCAAAATTTGTGTAGAAAGGCTGTAAGTGAGGACTATACTGCTTATGTTTACAATTGAGGCCAATGACTCTGGCGACTTTGGTATGACTCAGTTAAAATCCTTCCGGTTCCAGTACATAGTTGTAAGAAAACTCTATAGTTGTGGTAAAACTCTTAAAATACGCAATTAGAGTTTCCAGAAATGATTAAAAACTTGGAAGAACCACTTGAAATAAAAGTTAATAGATTCTTCCTACATTTCCTGCCGTTTGCAATCACAGACATTACCAGAGGAAAGCCGTGAAATGACCAGCAAACTGATAATATCTACAACTCCGGGCACTTCAGGGATCATGTTCAATTGAATTGGCTTTCAAATATTAGGAATTCTTGTTTATACAGCTCAAAATTTGTGTAGAAAGCCTGTAAGTGAGGACTATACTGCTTATGTTTACAATTGAGGCCAATGACTCTGGCGACTTTGGTATGACTCAGTTAAAATCCTTCCGGTTCCAGTACATAGTTGTAAGAAAACTCTATAGTTGTGGTAAAACTCTTAAAATACGCTATTAGAGTTTCCAGAAATGATTAAAAACTTGGATGAACCACTTGAAATAAAAGTAAATCGATTCTTCCTACATATCCTGCCGTTTGTAATCACAGACACTACCAGAGGAAAGCCGTGAAATGACCAGCAAACTGATAATATTTACAACTCCGGGCACTGTAGGGAGCGTTTTCACTTGAATTTGCTTTTCAATATTAGGAATTCTTGTTTATACAGCTCAAAATTTGTGTAGAAAGGCTGTAAGGGAGGTCTATACTGCGTATGTTTACAATTGAGGCCGCATTACTCTGGCGACTTTTGTATGACTCAGTTAAAATCCTTCCGGTTCCAGTACATAGTTGTAAGAAAACTCTCTAGTTGTGGTAAAACTCTTAAAATACGCAATTAGAGTTTCCAGAAATGATTAAAAACTTGGATGAACCACTTGAAATAAAAGTTAATAGATTCTACCCACTTTTCCTGCCGTTTGTAATCACAGACATTACCAGTGGAAAGCCGTGAAATGACCAGCAAACTGATAATATTTACAACTCCAGGGACTTTAGGGAGCGTTTTCCCTTGAATTTGCTTTCAAATATTAGGAATTCTTGTTTATACAGCTCAAAATTTGTGTAGAAAGCCTGTAAGTGAGGACTATATAGCTTATGTTTACAATTGAGGCCGAATTACTCTGGCGACTTTTGGATGACTCAGTTAAAATCCTTCCGGTTCCAGTACATAGTTGTAAGAAAACTCTCTAGTTGTGGTAAAACTCTTAAAATACGCAATTAGAGTTTCCAGAAATGATTAAAACCTTGGAAGAACCACTTGAAATAAAAGTTAATAGATTCTTCCCACTTTTCCTGCCGTTTGTAATTACAGACATTACCAGTGGAAAGCCGTGAAATGACCAGAAAACTGATAATATTTACAACTAAGGGCACTTTAGGGAGCGTTTTCACTTGAATTTGATTTCAAATATTAGGAATTCTTGTTTATACAGCTCAAAATTTGTGTAGAAATGCTGTACGTGAGGTCTATACTGCGTATGTTTACAATTGAGGCCGCATTACTCTGGCGACTTTTGTATGACTCAGTTAAAATCTTTTCGGTTCCAGTACATATTTGTAAGAAAACTCTCTAGTTGTGGTTAAACTCTTAAAATACGTAATTAGAGTTTCCAGAAATGATTAAAAACTTGGAAGAACCACTTGAAATAAAAGTAAATCGATTCTTTCGACATTTCCTGCCGTTTGTAATGACAGACATTACCAGTGGAAAGCCGTGAAATGACCAGCAAACTGATAATATTTACAACTCCAGGGACTTTAGGGAGCGTTTTCCCTTGAATTTGCTTTCAAATATTAGGAATTCTTGTTTATACAGCTCAAAATTTGTGTAGAAAGCCTGTAAGTGAGGACTATACTGCTTATGTTTACAATTGAGGCCGAATTACTCTGGCGACTTTTGGATGACTCAGTTAAAATCCTTCCGGTTCCAGTACATAGTTGTAAGAAAACTCTCTGGTTGTGGTAAAACTCTTAAAATATGCAATTAGTGTTTCCAGAAATGATTAAAAACTCGGAAGAACCACTTGAAATAAAAGTTAATAGATTCTTCCTACATTTCCTGCCGTTTGTAATCACAGACATTACCAGAGGAAAGCCGTGAAATGACCAGCAAACTGATAATATCTACAACTCCGGGAACTTTAGGAAGCGTTTTCTCTTGAAGTTGCTTTCAAATATTAGGAATTTTTGTTTATACAGCTCAAAATTTGTGTAGAAAGCCTGTAAGGGAGGTCTGTACTGCGTATGTTTACAATTGAGGCCAATGACTCTGGCGACTATTGTATGACTCAGTTAAAATCCTTTTGGTTCCAGTACATATTTGTAAGAAAACTCTCTAGTTGTGGTAACACTCTTAAAATACGCAATTACAGTTTCCAGAAATGATTAAAAACTTGGAAGAACCACTTGAAATAAAAGTTAATAGATTCTTCCCAGTTATCCTGCCGTTTGTAATTACAGACATTACCAGTGGAAAGCCGTGAAATGACCAGAAAACTGATAATATTAACAACTCCGGGCACTTTAGGGAGCGTTTTCACTTGAATTTGCTTTCAAATATTAGGAATTCTTGTTTATACAGCTCAAAATTTGTGTAGAAATGCTGTACGTGAGGTCTATACTGCGTATGTTTACAATTGAGGCCGCATTACTCTGGCGACTTTTGTATGACTGAGTTAAAATCCATTCGGTTCCAGTACATATTTGTAAGAAAACTCTCTAGTTGTGGTAAAACTCTTAAAATACGCAATTAGAGTTTCCAGAAATGATTAAAAACTTGGAAGAACCACTTGAAATAAAAGTTAATAGATTCTTCCTACATTTCCTGCCGTTTGTAATCACAAACATTACCATTGGAAAGACGTGAAATGACCAGAAAACTGATAATATTTACAACTCCGGGCACTTCAGGGATCATGTTCAATTGCATTGGCTTTCAAATATTAGGAATTCTTGTTTATACAGCTCAAAATTTGTGTAGAAAGCCTGTAAGTGAGGACTATACTGCTTATGTTTACAATTGAGGCCAATGACTCTGGCGACTTTGGTATGACTCACTTAAAATCCTTCCGGTTCCAGTACATAGTTGTAATAAAACTCGATAGTTGTGGTAAAACTCTTAAAATACGCTATTAGAGTTTCCAGAAATGATTAAAAACTTGGAAGAACCACTTGAAATAAAAGTAAATAGATTCTTCCTACATATCCTGCCGTTTGTAATCACAGACACTACCAGAGGAAAGCCGTGAAATGACCAGCAAACTGATAATATTTACAACTCCGGGCACTTTAGGGAGCGTTTTCACTTGAATTTGTTTCAAATATTAGGAATTCTTGTTTATACAGCTCAAAATTTGTGTAGAAATGCTGTACGTGAGGTCTATACTGCGTATGTTTACAATTGAGGCCGCGTTACTTTGGCGACTTTTGTATGACTCAGTTAAAATCTTTTCGGTTCCAGTACATATTTGTAAGAAAACTCTCTAGTTGTGGTTAAACTCTTAAAATACGTAATTAGAGTTTCCAGAAATGATTAAAAACTTGGAAGAACCACTTGAAATAAAAGTAAATCGATTCTTTCGACATTTCCTGCCGTTTGTAATGACAGACATTACCAGTGGAAAGCCGTGAAATGACCAGCAAACTGATAATATTTACAACTCCAGGGACTTTAGGGAGCGTTTTCCCCTGAATTTGCTTTCAAATATTAGAAATTCTTGTTTATACAGCTCAAAATTTGTGTAGAAAGCCTGTAAGTGAGGACTATACTGCTTATGTTTACAATTGAGGCCAATGACTCTGGCGACTTTGGTATGACTCAGTTAAAATCCTTCCGGTTCCAGTACATAGTTGTAAGAAAACTCTATAGTTGTGGTAAAACTCTTAAAATACGCAATTAGAGTTTCCAGAAATGATTAAAAACTTGGAAGAACCACTTGAAATAAAAGTAAATATATTTTTCCTACATTTCCTGCCGTTTGTAATCACAGACATTATCAGTGGAAAGCCGTGAAATGACCAGAAAACTGATAATATCTACAACTCCGGGCACTTTAGGGAGCGTTTTCACTTGAATTTGCTTTCAAATATTAGGAATTCTTGTTTATACAGCTCAAAATTTGTGTAGAAATGCTGTAAGTGAGGTCTATACTGCGTATGTTTACAATTGAGGCCGCATTACTCTGGCGACTTTTGTATGACTCAGTTAAAATCCTTCCGGTTCCAGTACATAGTTGTAAGAAAACTCTCTAGTTGTGGTAAAACTCTTAAAATACGCAATTAGAGTTTCCAGAAATGATTAAAAACTTGGAAGAACCACTTGAAATAACAGTTAATAGATTCTTCCTACATTTCCTGCCGTTTGTAATCACAGACATTACCAGAGGAAACCGTGAAATGACCAGCAAACTGATAATATCTAAAACTCCGGGCACTTCAGGGATATTGTTCAATTGAATTGGCTTTCAAATATTAGGAATTCTTGTTTATACAGCTCAAAATTTGTGTAGAAAGCCTGTAAGTGAGGACTATACAGCTTATGTTTACAATTGAGGCCCAATTACTCTGGCGACTTTTGGATGACTCAGTTAAAATCCTTCCGGTTCCAGTACATAGTTGTAAGAAAACTCTCTAGTTGTGGTAAAACTCTTAAAATACGCAATTAGAGTTTCCAGAAATGATTAAAAACTTGGAAGAACCACTTGAAATAAAAGTTAATAGATTCTTCCTACATTTCCTGCCGTTTATAATCACAGACATTACCAGAGGAAAGCCGTGAAATGACCAGCAAACTGATAATATCTACAACTCCGGGCACTTCAGGGATCATGTTCAATTGCATTGGCTTTCAAATATTAGGAATTCTTGTTTATACAGCTCAAAATTTGTGTAGAAAGCCTGTAAGTGAGGACTATACTGCTTATGTTTACAATTGAGGCCAATGACTCTGGCGACTTTGGTATGACTCAGTTAAAATCCTTCCGGTTCCAGTACATAGTTGTAAGAAAACTCTATAGTTGTGGTAAAACTCTTAAAATACGCTATTAGAGTTTCCAGAAATGATTAAAAACTTGGAAGAACCACTTGAAATAAAAGTAAATAGATTCTTCCTACATATCCTGCCGTTTGTAATCACAGACACTACCAGAGGAAAGCCGTGAAATGACCAGCAAACTGATAATATTTACAACTCCGGGCACTTTAGGGAGCGTTTTCACTTGAATTTGTTTCAAATATTAGGAATTCTTGTTTATACAGCTCAAAATTTGTGTAGAAATGCTGTACGTGAGGTCTATACTGCGTATGTTTACAATTGAGGCCGCGTTACTCTGGCGACTTTTGTATGACTCAGTTAAAATCTTTTCGGTTCCAGTACATATTTGTAAGAAAACTCTCTAGTTGTGGTTAAACTCTTAAAATACGTAATTAGAGTTTCCAGAAATGATTAAAAACTTGGAAGAACCACTTGAAATAAAAGTAAATCGATTCTTTCGACATTTCCTGCCGTTTGTAATGACAGACATTACCAGTGGAAAGCCGTGAAATGACCAGCAAACTGATAATATTTACAACTCCAGGGACTTTAGGGAGCGTTTTCCCTTGAATTTGCTTTCAAATATTAGGAATTCTTGTTTATACAGCTCAAAATTTGTGTAGAAAGCCTGTAAGTGAGGACTATACTGCTTATGTTTACAATTGAGGCCGAATTACTCTGGAGACTTTTGGATGACTCAGTTAAAATCCTTCCGGTTCCAGTACATAGTTGTAAGAAAACTCTCTGGTTGTGGTAAAACTCTTAAAATATGCAATTAGTGTTTCCAGAAATGATTAAAAACTCGGAAGAACCACTTGAAATAAAAGTTAATAGATTCTTCCTACATTTCCTGCCGTTTGTAATCACAGACATTACCAGAGGAAAGCCGTGAAATGACCAGCAAACTGATAATATCTACAACTCCGGGAACTTTAGGAAGCGTTTTCTCTTGAAGTTGCTTTCAAATATTAGGAATTTTTGTTTATACAGCTCAAAATTTGTGTAGAAAGCCTGTAAGGGAGGTCTGTACTGCGTATGTTTACAATTGAGGCCAATGACTCTGGCGACTATTGTATGACTCAGTTAAAATCCTTTTGGTTCCAGTACATATTTGTAAGAAAACTCTCTAGTTGTGGTAACACTCTTAAAATACGCAATTACAGTTTCCAGAAATGATTAAAAACTTGGAAGAACCACTTGAAATAAAAGTTAATAGATTCTTCCCACTTTTCCTGCCGTTTGTAATTACAGACATTACCAGTGGAAAGCCGTGAAATGACCAGAAAACTGATAATATTAACAACTCCGGGCACTTTAGGGAGCGTTTTCACTTGAATTTGCTTTCAAATATTAGGAATTCTTGTTTATACAGCTCAAAATTTGTGTAGAAATGCTGTACGTGAGGTCTATACTGCGTATGTTTACAATTGAGGCCGCGTTACTTTGGCGACTTTTGTATGACTCAGTTAAAATCCTTCCGGTTCCAGTACATAGTTGTAGGAAAACTCTCTAGTTGTGGTAAAACTCTTAAAATACGCAATTAGAGTTTCCAGAAATGATTAAAAACTTGGAAGAAACACTTGAAATAAAAGTAAATCGATTCTTCCGACATTTCCTGCCGTTTGTAATGACAGACATTACCAGTGGAAAGCCGTGAAATGACCAGCAAACTGATAATATTTACAACTCCAGGGACTTTAGGGAGCGTTTTCCCTTGAATTTGCTTTCAAATATTAGGAATTCTTGTTTATACAGCTCAAAATTTGTTTAGAAAGTCTGTAAGTGAGGCCTATACAGCTTATGATTACAATTGAGGCCAAATTACTCTGGCAACTTTTGGATGACTCAGTTAAAATCCTTCCGGTTCCAGTACATAGTTGTAAGAAAACTCTCTAGTTGTGGTAAAACTCTTAAAATACGCAATTAGAGTTTCCAGAAATGATTAAAAACTTGGAAGAACCACTTGAAATAACAGTTAATAGATTCTTCCTACATTTCCTGCCGTTTGTAATCACAGACATTACCAGAGGAAACCGTGAAATGACCAGCAAACTGATAATATCTAAAACTCCGGGCACTTCAGGGATATTGTTCAATTGAATTGGCTTTCAAATATTAGGAATTCTTGTTTATACAGCTCAAAATTTGTGTAGAAAGCCTGTAAGTGAGGACTATACAGCTTATGTTTACAATTGAGGCCCAATTACTCTGGCGACTTTTGGATGACTCAGTTAAAATCCTTCCGGTTCCAGTACATAGTTGTAAGAAAACTCTCTAGTTGTGGTAAAACTCTTAAAATACGCAATTAGAGTTTCCAGAAATGATTAAAAACTTGGAAGAACCACTTGAAATAAAAGTTAATAGATTCTTCCTACATTTCCTGCCGTTTATAATCACATTCATTACCAGAGGAAAGCCGTGAAATGACCAGCAAACTGATAATATCTACAACTCCGGGCACTTCAGGGATCATGTTCAATTGCATTGGCTTTCAAATATTAGGAATTCTTGTTTATACAGCTCAAAATTTGTGTAGAAAGCCTGTAAGTGAGGACTATACTGCTTATGTTTACAATTGAGGCCAATGACTCTGGCGACTTTGGTATGACTCAGTTAAAATCCTTCCGGTTCCAGTACATGGTTGTAAGAAAACTCTATAGTTGTGGTAAAACTCTTAAAATACGCTATTAGAGTTTCCAGAAATGATTAAAAACTTGGAAGAACCACTTGAAATAAAAGTAAATAGATTCTTCCTACATATCCTGCCGTTTGTAATCACAGACACTACCAGAGGAAAGCCGTGAAATGACCAGCAAACTGATAATATTTACAACTCCGGGCACTTTAGGGAGCGTTTTCACTTGAATTTGTTTCAAATATTAGGAATTCTTGTTTATACAGCTCAAAATTTGTGTAGAAATGCTGTACGTGAGGTCTATACTGCGTATGTTTACAATTGAGGCCGCGTTACTCTGGCGACTTTTGTATGACTCAGTTAAAATCTTTTCGGTTCCAGTACATATTTGTAAGAAAACTCTCTAGTTGTGGTTAAACTCTTAAAATACGTAATTAGAGTTTCCAGAAATGATTAAAAACTTGGAAGAACCACTTGAAATAAAAGTAAATCGATTCTTTCGACATTTCCTGCCGTTTGTAATGACAGACATTACCAGTGGAAAGCCGTGAAATGACCAGCAAACTGATAATATTTACAACTCCAGGGACTTTAGGGAGCGTTTTCCCTTGAATTTGCTTTCAAATATTAGGAATTCTTGTTTATACAGCTCAAAATTTGTGTAGAAAGCCTGTAAGTGAGGACTATACTGCTTATGTTTACAATTGAGGCCAATGACTCTGGCGACTTTGGTATGACTCAGTTAAAATCCTTCCGGTTCCAGTACATAGTTGTAGGAAACTCTATAGTTGTGGTAAAACTCTTAAAATACGCAATTAGAGTTTCCAGAAATGATTAAAAACTTGGAAGAACCACTTGAAATAAAAGTAAATATATTTTTCCTACATTTCCTGCCGTTTGTAATCACAGACATTATCAGTGGAAAGCCGTGAAATGACCAGAAAACTGATAATATCTACAACTACGGGCACTTTAGGGAGCGTTTTCACTTGAATTTGATTTCAAATATTAGGAATTCTTGTTTATACAGCTCAAAATTTGTGTAGAAATGCTGTAAGTGAGGTCTATACTGCGTATGTTTACAATTGAGGTCGCATTACTCTGGCGACTTTTGTATGACTCAGTTAAAATCCTTCCGGTTCCAGTACATAGTTGTAAGAAAACTCTCTAGTTGTGGTAAAACTCTTAAAATACGCAATTAGAGTTTCCAGAAATGATTAAAAACTTGGAAGAAACACTTGAAATAAAAGTAAATCGATTCTTCCGACATTTCCTGCCGTTTGTAATGACAGACATTACCAGTGGAAAGCCGTGAAATGACCAGCAAACTGATAATATTTACAACTCCAGGGACTTTAGGGAGCGTTTTCACTTGAATTTGCTTTCAAATATTAGGAATTCTTGTTTATACAGCTCAAAATTTGTTTAGAAAGCCTGTAAGTGAGGCCTATACAGCTTATGATTACAATTGAGGCCGAATTACTCTGGCAACTTTTGGATGACTCAGTTAAAATCCTTCCGGTTCCAGTACATAGTTGTAAGAAAACTCTCTAGTTTTGGTAAAACTCTTAAAATACGCAATTAGAGTTTCCAGAAATGATTAAAAACTTGGAAGAACCACTTGAAATAACAGTTAATAGATTCTTCCTACATTTCCTGCCGTTTGTAATCACAGACATTACCAGAGGAAAGCCGTGAAATGACCAGCAAACTGATAATATCTAAAACTCCGGGCACTTCAGGGATATTGTTCAATTGAATTGGCTTTCAAATATTAGGAATTCTTGTTTATACAGCTCAAAATTTGTGTAGAAAGCCTGTAAGTGAGGACTATACAGCTTATGTTTACAATTGAGGCCGAATTACTCTGGCGACTTTTGGATGACTCAGTTAAAATCCTTCCGGTTCCAGTACATAGTTGTAAGAAAACTCTCTAGTTGTGGTAAAACTCTTAAAATACGCAATTAGAGTTTCCAGAAATGTTTAAAAACTTGGAAGAACCACTTGAAATAAAAGTTAATAGATTCTTCCGACATTTCCTGCCGTTTGTAATCACAGACATTACCAGAGGAAAGCCGTGAAATGACCAGCAAACTGATAATATCTACATTTCCGGGCACTTCAGGGATCATGTTCAATTGAATTGGCTTTCAAATATTAGGAATTCTTGTTTATACAGCTCAAAATTTGTGTAGAAAGCCTGTAAGTGAGGACTATACTGCTTATGTTTACAATTGAGGCCAATGACTCTGGCGACTTTGGTATGACTCAGTTAAAATCCATCCGGTTCCAGTACATAGTTGTAAGAAAAATCTCTAGTTGTGGTAAAACTCTTAAAATACGCAATTAGAGTTTCCAGAAATGATTAAAAACTTGGAAGAACCACTTGAAATAAAAGTAAATATATTTTTCCTACATTTCCTGCCGTTTGTAATCACAGACATTATCAGTGGAAAGCAGTGAAATGACAAGAAAACTGATAATATTTACAACTAAGGGCACTTTAGGGAGCGTTTTCACTTGAATTTGCTTTTCAATATTAGGAATTCTTGTTTATACAGCTCAAAATTTGTGTAGAAAGGCTGTAAGTGAGGTCTATACTGCGTATGTTTACAATTGAGGCCGCATTTTCTGGCGACTTTTGTATGACTCAGTTAAAATCCTTCCGGTTCCAGTACATAGTGGTAAGAAAACTCTCTAGTTGTGGTAAAACTCTTAAAATACGCAATTAGAGTTTCCAGAAATGATTAAAAACTTGGAAGAACCACTTGAAATAAATTAAATCGATTCTTCCGACATTTCCAGCCGTTTGTAATGACAGACATTACCAGTGGAAAGCCGTGAAATGACCAGCAAACTGATAATATTTACAACTCCAGGGACTTTAGGGAGCGTTTTCCCTTGAATTTGCTTTCAAATATTAGGAATTCTTGTTTATACAGCTCAAAATTTGTTTAGAAAGCCTGTAAGTGAGGCCTATACAGCTTATGATTACAATTGAGGCCGAATTACTCTGGCAACTTTTGGATGACTCAGTTAAAATCCTTCCGGTTCCAGTACATAGTTGTAAGAAAACTCTCTAGTTGTGGTAAAACTCTTAAAATACGCAATTAGAGTTTCCAGAAATGATTAAAAACTTGGAAGAACCACTTGAAATAACAGTTAATAGATTCTTCCTACATTTCCTGCCGTTTGTAATCACAGACATTACCAGAGGAAAGCCGTGAAATGACCAGCAAACTGATAATATCTAAAACTCCGGGCACTTCAGGGATATTGTTCAATTGAATTGGCTTTCAAATATTAGGAATTCTTGTTTATACAGCTCAAAATTTGTGTAGAAAGCCTGTCAGTGAGGACTATACTGCTTATGTTTACAATTGAGGCCAATGACTCTGGCGACTTTGGTATGACTCAGTTAAAATCCTTCCGGTTCCAGTACATAGTTGTAAGAAAACTCTATAGTTGTGGTAAAACTCTTAAAATACGCAATTCGAGTTCCCAGAAATGATTAAAAACTTGGAAGAACCACTTGAAATAAAAGTAAATAGATTCTTCCTACATATCCTGCCGTTTGTAATCACAGACATTACCAGAGGAAAGCCGTGAAATGACCAGCAAACTGATAATATTTACAACTCCGGGCACTTTAGGGAGCGTTTTCACTTGAATTTGCTTTCAAATATTAGGAATTCTTGTTTATACAGCTCAAAATTTGTGTAGAAATGCTGTACGTGAGGTCTATACTGCGTATGTTTACAATTGAGACCGCATTACTCTGGCGACTTTTGTATGACTCAGTTAAAATCTTTTCGGTTCCAGTACATATTTGTAAGAAAACTCTCTAGTTGTGGTAAAACTCTTAAAATACGTAATTAGAGTTTCCAGAAATGATTAAAAACTTGGAAGAAACACTTGAAATAAAAGTAAATCGATTCTTCCGACATATCCTGCCGTTTGTAATGACAGACATTACCAGTGGAAAGCCGTGAAATGACCAGCAAACTGATAATATTTACAACTCCAGGGACTTTAGGGAGCGTTTTCCCTTGAATTTGCTTTCAAATATTAGGAATTCTTGTTTATACAGCTCAAAATTTGTGTAGAAAGCCTGTAAGTGAGGACTATACAGCTTATGTTTACAATTGAGGCCGAATTACTCTGGCGACTTTTGGATGACTCAGTTAAAATCCTTCCGGTTCCAGTACATAGTTGTAAGAAAACTCTCTAGTTGTGGTAAAACTCTTAAAATACGCAATTAGAGTTTCCAGAAATGATTAAAAACTTGGAAGAACCACTTGAAATAAAAGTTAATAGATTCTTCCTACATTTCCTGCCGTTTGTAATCACAGACATTACCAGAGGAAAGCCGTGAAATGACCAGCAAACTGATAATATCTACAATTCCGGGCACTTCAAGGACCATGTTCAATTGAATTGGCTTTCAAATATTAGGAATTCTTGTTTATACAGCTCAAAATTTGTGTAGAAAACCTGTAAGTGAGGACTATACTGCTTATGTTTACAATTGAGGCCAATGACTCTGGCGACTTTGGTATGACTCAGTTAAAATCCTTCCGGTTCCAGTACATAGTTGTAAGAAAACTCTCTAGTTGTGGTAAAACTCTTAAAATACGCAATTAGAGTTTCCAGAAATGATTAAAAACTTGGAAGAACCACTTGAAATAAAAGTAAATATATTTTTCCTACATTTCCTGCCGTTTGTAATCACAGACATTATCAGTGGAAAGCAGTGAAATGACAAGAAAACTGATAATATTTACAACTAAGGGCACTTTAGGGAGCGTTTTCACTTGAATTTGCTTTTCAATATTAGGAATTCTTGTTTATACAGCTCAAAATTTGTGTAGAAAGGCTGTAAGTGAGGTCTATACTGCGTATGTTTACAATTGAGGCCGCATTACTCTGGCGACTTTTGTATGACTCAGTTAAAATCCTTCTGGTTCCAGTACATAGTGGTAAGAAAACTCTCTAGTTGTGGTAAAACTCTTAAAATACGCAATTAGAGTTTCCAGAAATGATTAAAAATTTGGAAGAACCACTTGAAATAAAAGTAAATCGATTCTTCCGACATTTCCTGCCGTTTGTAATGACAGACATTACCAGTGGAAAGCCTTGAAATGACCAGCAAACTGATAATATTTACAACTCCAGGGACTTTAGGGAGCGTTTTCCCTTGAATTTGCTTTCAAATATTAGGAATTCTTGTTTATACAGCTCAAAATTTGTGTAGAAAGCCTGTAAGTGAGGACTATATAGCTTATGTTTACAATTGAGGCCGAATTACTCTGGCGACTTTTGGATGACTCAGTTAAAATCCTTCCGGTTCCAGTACATAGTTGTAAGAAAACTCTCTAGTTGTGGTAAAACTCTTAAAATACGCAATTAGAGTTTCCAGAAATGATTAAAAACTTGGAAGAACCACTTGAAATAAAAGTTAATAGATTCTTCCTACATTTCCTGCCGTTTGTAATCACAGACATTACCAGAGGAAAGCCGTGAAATGACCAGCAAACTGATAATATCTACAACTCCGGGCACTTCCGGGATAGTGTTCAATTGAATTGGCTTTCAAATATTAGGAATTCTTGTTTATACAGCTCAAAATTTGTGTAGAAAGCCTGTAAGTGAGGACTATACTGCTTATGTTTACAATTGAGGCCAATGACTCTGGCGACTTTGGTATGACTCAGTTAAAATCCTTCCGGTTCCAGTACATAGTTGTAAGAAAACTCTATAGTTGTGGTAAAACTCTTAAAATACGCAATTAGAGTTTCCAGAAATGATTAAAAACTTGGAAGAACCACTTGAAATAAAAGTAAATATATTTTTCCTACATTTCCTGCCGTTTGTAATCACAGACATTATCAGTGGAAAGCCGTGAAATGACCAGAAAACTGATAATATCAACAACTCCGGGCACTTTAGGGAGCGTTTTCACTTGAATTTGATTTCAAATATTAGGAATTCTTGTTTATACAGCTCAAAATTTGTGTAGAAATGCTGTAAGTGAGGTCTATACTGCGTATGTTTACAATTGAGGTCGCATTACTCTGGCGACTTTTGTATGACTCAGTTAAAATCCTTCCGGTTCCAGTACATAGTTGTAAGAAAACTCTCTAGTTGTGGTAAAACTCTTAAAATACGCAATTAGAGTTTCCAGAAATGTTTAAAAACTTGGAAGAACCACTTGAAATAAAAGTTAATAGATTCTTCCTACATTTCCTGCCGTTTGTAATCACAGACATTACCAGAGGAAAGCCGTGAAATGACCAGCAAACTGATAATATCTACAATTCCGGGCACTTCAGGGATCATGTTCAATTGAATTGGCTTTCAAATATTAGGAATTCTTGTTTATACAGCTCAAAATTTGTGTAGAAAGCCTGTAAGTGAGGACTATACTGCTTATGTTTACAATTGAGGCCAATGACTCTGGCGACTTTGGTATGACTCAGTTAAAATCCTTCCGGTTCCAGTACATAGTTGTAAGAAAAATCTCTAGTTGTGGTAAAACTCTTAAAATACGCAATTAGAGTTCCCAGAAATGATTAAAAACTTGGAAGAACCACTTGAAATAAAAGTAAATAGATTCTTCCTACATATCCTGCCGTTTGTAATAACAGACATTATCAGTGGAAAGCAGTGAAATGACAAGAAAACTGATAATATTTACAACTAAGGGCACTTTAGGGAGCGTTTTCACTTGAATTTGCTTTTCAATATTAGGAATTCTTGTTTATACAGCTCAAAATTTGTGTAGAAAGGCTGTAAGTGAGGTCTATACTGCGTATGTTTACAATTGAGGCCGCATTACTCTGGCGACTTTTGTATGACTCAGTTAAAATCCTTCCGGTTCCAGTACATAGTGGTAAGAAAACTCTCTAGTTGTGGTAAAACTCTTAAAATACGCAATTAGAGTTTCCAGAAATGATTAAAAACTTGGAAGAACCACTTGAAATAAAAGTAAATCGATTCTTCCGACATTTCCTGCCGTTTGTAATGACAGACATTACCAGTGGAAAGCCGTGAAATGACCAGCAAACTGATAATATTTACAACTCCAGGGACTTTAGGGAGCGTTTTCCCTTGAATTTGCTTTCAAATATTAGGAATTCTTGTTTATACAGCTCAAAATTTGTTTAGAAAGCCTGTAAGTGAGGCCTATACAGCTTATGATTACAATTGAGGCCGAATTACTCTTGCAACTTTTGGATGACTCAGTTAAAATCCTTCCGGTTCCAGTACATAGTTGTAAGAAAACTCTCTAGTTGTGGTAAAACTCTTAAAATACGCAATTAGAGTTTCCAGAAATGATTAAAAACTTGGAAGAACCACTTGAAATAACAGTTAATAGATTCTTCCTACATTTCCTGCCGTTTGTAATCACAGACATTACCAGAGGAAAGCCGTGAAATGACCAGCAAACTGATAATATCTAAAACTCCGGGCACTTCAGGGATATTGTTCAATTGAATTGGCTTTCAAATATTAGGAATTCTTGTTTATACAGCTCAAAATTTGTGTAGAAAGCCTGTCAGTGAGGACTATACTGCTTATGTTTACAATTGAGGCCAATGACTCTGGCGACTTTGGTATGACTCAGTTAAAATCCTTCCGGTTCCAGTACATAGTTGTAAGAAAACTCTATAGTTGTGGTAAAACTCTTAAAATACGCAATTAGAGTTCCCAGAAATGATTAAAAACTTGGAAGAACCACTTGAAATAAAAGTAAATAGATCCTTCCTACATATCCTGCCGTTTGTAATCACAGACATTACCAGAGGAAAGCCGTGAAATGACCAGCAAACTGATAATATTTACAACTCCGGGCACTTTAGGGAGCGTTTTCACTTGAATTTGCTTTCAAATATTAGGAATTCTTGTTTATACAGCTCAAAATTTGTGTAGAAATGCTGTACGTGAGGTCTATACTGCGTATGTTTACAATTGAGGCCGCATTACTCTGGCGACTTTTGTATGACTCAGTTAAAATCTTTTCGGTTCCAGTACATATTTGTAAGAAAACTCTCTAGTTGTGGTAAAACTCTTAAAATACGTAATTAGAGTTTCCAGAAATGATTAAAAACTTGGAAGAACCACTTGAAATAAAAGTAAATCGATTCTTCCGACATATCCTGCCGTTTGTAATGACAGACATTACCAGTGGAAAGCCGTGAAATGACCAGCAAACTGATAATATTTACAACTCCAGGGACTTTAGGGAGCGTTTTCCCTTGAATTTGCTTTCAAATATTAGGAATTCTTGTTTATACAGCTCAAAATTTGTGTAGAAAGCCTGTAAGTGAGGACTATACAGCTTATGTTTACAATTGAGGCCGAATTACTCTGGCGACTTTTGGATGACTCAGTTAAAATCCTTCCGGTTCCAGTACATAGTTGTAAGAAAACTCTCTAGTTGTGGTAAAACTCTTAAAATACGCAATTAGAGTTTCCAGAAATGATTAAAAACTTGGAAGAACCACTTGAAATAAAAGTTAATAGATTCTTCCTACATTTCCTGCCATTTGCAATCACAGACATTACCAGAGGAAAGCCGTGAAATGACCAGCAAACTGATAATATCTACAATTCCGGGCACTTCAGGGATCATGTTCAATTGAATTGGCTTTCAAATATTAGGAATTCTTGTTTATACAGCTCAAAATTTGTGTAGAAAGCCTGTAAGTGAGGACTATACTGCTTATGTTTACAATTGAGGCCAATGACTCTGGCGACTTTGGTATGACTCAGTTAAAATCCTTCCGGTTCCAGTACATAGTTGTAAGAAAACTCTATAGTTGTGGTAAAACTCTTAAAATACGCAATTAGAGTTTCCAGAAATGATTAAAAACTTGGAAGAACCACTTGAAATAACAGTTAATAGATTCTTCCTACATTTCCTGCCGTTTGTAATCACAGACATTACCAGAGGAAAGCCGTGAAATGACCAGCAAACTGATAATATCTAAAACTCCGGGCACTTCAGGGATATTGTTCAATTGAATTGGCTTTCAAATATTAGGAATTCTTGTTTATACAGCTCAAAATTTGTGTAGAAAGCCTGTAAGTGAGGACTATACTGCTTATGTTTACAATTGAGGCCAATGACTCTGGCGACTTTGGTATGACTCAGTTAAAATCCTTCCGGTTCCAGTACATAGTTGTAAGAAAACTCTATAGTTGTGGTAAAACTCTTAAAATACGCAATTAGAGTTCCCAGAAATGATTAAAAACTTGGAAGAACCACTTGAAATAAAAGTAAATAGATCCTTCCTACATATCCTGCCGTTTGTAATCACAGACATTACCAGAGGAAAGCCGTGAAATGACCAGCAAACTGATAATATTTACAACTCCGGGCACTTTAGGGAGCGTTTTCACTTGAATTTGCTTTCAAATATTAGGAATTCTTGTTTATACAGCTCAAAATTTGTGTAGAAATGCTGTACGTGAGGTCTATACTGCGTATGTTTACAATTGAGGCCGCATTACTCTGGCGACTTTTGTATGACTCAGTTAAAATCTTTTCGGTTCCAGTACATATTTGTAAGAAAACTCTCTAGTTGTGGTAAAACTCTTAAAATACGTAATTAGAGTTTCCAGAAATGATTAAAAACTTGGAAGAACCACTTGAAATAAAAGTAAATCGATTCTTCCGACATATCCTGCCGTTTGTAATGACAGACATTACCAGTGGAAAGCCGTGAAATGACCAGCAAACTGATAATATTTACAACTCCAGGGACTTTAGGGAGCGTTTTCCCTTGAATTTGCTTTCAAATATTAGGAATTCTTGTTTATACAGCTCAAAATTTGTGTAGAAAGCCTGTAAGTGAGGACTATACAGCTTATGTTTACAATTGAGGCCGAATTACTCTGGCGACTTTTGGATGACTCAGTTAAAATCCTTCCGGTTCCAGTACATAGTTGTAAGAAAACTCTCTAGTTGTGGTAAAACTCTTAAAATACGCAATTAGAGTTTCCAGAAATGATTAAAAACTTGGAAGAACCACTTGAAATAAAAGTTAATAGATTCTTCCTACATTTCCTGCCCTTTGTAATCACAGACATTACCAGAGGAAAGCCGTGAAATGACCAGCAAACTGATAATATCTACAATTCCGGGCACTTCAGGGATCATGTTCAATTGAATTGGCTTTCAAATATTAGGAATTCTTGTTTATACAGCTCAAAATTTGTGTAGAAAGCCTGTAAGTGAGGACTATACTGCTTATGTTTACAATTGAGGCCAATGACTCTGGCGACTTTGGTATGACTCAGTTAAAATCCTTCCGGTTCCAGTACATAGTTGTAAGAAAACTCTCTAGTTGTGGTAAAACTCTTAAAATACGCAATTAGAGTTTCCAGAAATGATTAAAAACTTGGAAGAACCACTTGAAATAAAAGTAAATATATTTTTCCTACATTTCCTGCCGTTTGTAATCACAGACATTATCAGTGGAAAGCAGTGAAATGACAAGAAAACTGATAATATTTACAACTAAGGGCACTTTAGGGAGCGTTTTCACTTGAATTTGCTTTTCAATATTAGGAATTCTTGTTTATACAGCTCAAAATTTGTGTAGAAAGGCTGTAAGTGAGGTCTATACTGCGTATGTTTACAATTGAGGCCGCATTACTCTGGCGACTTTTGTATGACTCAGTTAAAATCCTTCCGGTTCCAGTACATAGTGGTAAGAAAACTCTCTAGTTGTGGTAAAACTCTTAAAATACGCAATTAGAGTTTCCAGAAATGATTAAAAACTTGGAAGAACCACTTGAAATAAAAGTAAATCGATTCTTCCGACATTTCCTGCCGTTTGTAATGACAGACATTACCAGTGGAAAGCCGTGAAATGACCAGCAAACTGATAATATTTACAACTCCAGGGACTTTAGGGAGCGTTTTCCCTTGAATTTGCTTTCAAATATTAGGAATTCTTGTTTATACAGCTCAAAATTTGTTTAGAAAGCCTGTAAGTGAGGCCTATACAGCTTATGATTACAATTGAGGCCGAATTACTCTGGCAACTTTTGGATGACTCAGTTAAAATCCTTCCGGTTCAAGTACATAGTTGTAAGAAAACTCTCTAGTTGTGGTAAAACTCTTAAAATACGCAATTAGAGTTTCCAGAAATGATTAAAAACTTGGAAGAACCACTTGAAATAACAGTTAATAGATTCTTCCTACATTTCCTGCCGTTTGTAATCACAGACATTACCAGAGGAAAGCCGTGAAATGACCAGCAAACTGATAATATCTAAAACTCCGGGCACTTCAGGGATATTGTTCAATTGAATTGGCTTTCAAATATTAGGAATTCTTGTTTATACAGCTCAAAATTTGTGTAGAAAGCCTGTCAGTGAGGACTATACTGCTTATGTTTACAATTGAGGCCAATGACTCTGGCGACTTTGGTATGACTCAGTTAAAATCCTTCCGGTTCCAGTACATAGTTGTAAGAAAACTCTATAGTTGTGGTAAAACTCTTAAAATACGCAATTAGAGTTTCCAGAAATGATTAAAAACTTGGAAGAACCACTTGAAATAAAAGTAAATAGATCCTTCCTACATATCCTGCCGTTTGTAATCACAGACATTACCAGAGGAAAGCCGTGAAATGACCAGCAAACTGATAATATTTACAACTCCGGGCACTTTAGGGAGCGTTTTCACTTGAATTTGCTTTCAAATATTAGGAATTCTTGTTTATACAGCTCAAAATTTGTGTAGAAATGCTGTACGTGAGGTCTATACTGCGTATGTTTACAATTGAGGCCGCATTACTCTGGCGACTTTTGTATGACTCAGTTAAAATCTTTTCGGTTCCAGTACATATTTGTAAGAAAACTCTCTAGTTGTGGTAAAACTCTTAAAATACGTAATTAGAGTTTCCAGAAATGATTAAAAACTTGGAAGAACCACTTGAAATAAAAGTAAATCGATTCTTCCGACATATCCTGCCGTTTGTAATGACAGACATTACCAGTGGAAAGCCGTGAAATGACCAGCAAACTGATAATATTTACAACTCCAGGGACTTTAGGGAGCGTTTTCCCTTGAATTTGCTTTCAAATATTAGGAATTCTTGTTTATACAGCTCAAAATTTGTGTAGAAAGCCTGTAAGTGAGGACTATACAGCTTATGTTTACAATTGAGGCCGAATTACTCTGGCGACTTTTGCATGACTCAGTTAAAATCCTTCCGGTTCCAGTACATAGTTGTAAGAAAACTCTCTAGTTGTGGTAAAACTCTTAAAATACGCAATTAGAGTTTCCAGAAATGATTAAAAACTTGGAAGAACCACTTGAAATAAAAGTTAATAGATTCTTCCTACATTTCCTGCCGTTTGTAATCACAGACATTACCAGAGGAAAGCCGTGAAATGACCAGCAAACTGATAATATCTACAATTCCGGGCACTTCAGGGATCATGTTCAATTGAATTGGCTTTCAAATATTAGGAATTCTTGTTTATACAGCTCAAAATTGGTGTAGAAAGCCTGTAAGTGAGGACTATACTGCTTATGTTTACAATTGAGGCCAATGACTCTGGCGACTTTGGTATGACTCAGTTAAAATACTTCCGGTTCCAGTACATAGTTTTAAGGAAACTCTCTAGTTGTGGTAAAACTCTTAAAATACGCAATTAGAGTTTCCAGAAATGATTAAAAACTTGGAAGAACCACTTGAAATAAAAGTAAATATATTTTTCCTACATTTCCTGCCGTTTGTAATCACAGACATTATCAGTGGAAAGCAGTGAAATGACAAGAAAACTGATAATATTTACAACTAAGGGCACTTTAGGGAGCGTTTTCACTTGAATTTGCTTTTCAATATTAGGAATTCTTGTTTATACAGCTCAAAATTTGTGTAGAAAGGCTGTAAGTGAGGTCTATACTGCGTATGTTTACAATTGAGGCCGCATTACTCTGGCGACTTTTGTATGACTCAGTTAAAATCTTTTCGGTTCCAGTACATATTTGTAAGAAAACTCTCTAGTTGTGGTAAAACTCTTAAAATACGTAATTAGAGTTTCCAGAAATGATTAAAAACTTGGAAGAACCACTTGAAATAAAAGTAAATCGATTCTTCCGACATTTCCTGCCGTTTGTAATGACAGACATTACCAGTGGAAAGCCGTGAAATGACCAGCAAACTGATAATATCTACAACTCCAGGGACTTTATGGAGCGTTTTCCCTTGAATTTGCTTTCAAATATTAGGAATTCTTGTTTATACAGCTCAAAATTTGTGTAGAAAGCCTGTAAGTGAGGACTATACAGCTTATGTTTACATTGAGGCCGAATTACTCTGGCGACTTTTGGATGAATCAGTTAAAATCCTTCCGGTTCCAGTACATAGTTGTAAGAAAACTCTCTAGTTGTGGTAAAACTCTTAAAATACGCAATTAGAATTTCCAGAAATGATTAAAAACTTGGAAGAACCACTTGAAATAAAAGTTAATAGATTCTTCCTACATTTCCTGCCGTTTGTAATCACAGACATTACCAGAGGAAAGCCGTGAAATGACCAGCAAACTGATAATATCTACAACTCCGGGCACTTCCGGGATAGTGTTCAATTGAATTGGCTTTCAAATATTAGGAATTCTTGTTTATACAGCTCAAAATTTGTGTAGACAGCCTGTAAGTGAGGACTATACTGCTTATGTTTACAATTCAGGCCAATGACTCTGGCGACTTTGGTATGACTCAGTTAAAATCCTTCCGGTTCCAGTACATAGTTGTAAGAAAACTCTATAGTTGTGGTAAAACTCATAAAATACGCAATTAGAGTTTCCAGAAATGATTAAAAACTTGGAAGAACCACTTGAAATAAAAGTAAATATATTTTTCCTACATTTCCTGCCGTTTGTAATCACAGACATTACCAGAGGAAAGCCGTGAAATGACCAGCAAACTGATAATATCTACAACTCCGGGCACTTCAGGGATATTGTTCAATTGAATTGGCTTTCAAATATTAGGAATTCTTGTTTATACAGCTCAAAATTTGTGTATAAAGCCTGTAAGTGAGGACTATACTGCGTATGTTTACAATTGAGGCCAATGACTCTGGCGACTTTGGTATGACTCAGTTAAAATCCTTCCGGTTCCAGTACATAGTTGTAAGAAAACTCTCTAGTTGTGGTAAAACTCTTAAAATACGCAATTAGAGTTTCCAGAAATGATTAAAACCTTGGAAGAACCACTTGAAATAAAAGTAAATAAATTTTTCCTACATTTCCTGCCGTTTGTAATCACAGACATTATCAGTGGAAAGCCGTGAAATTACCAGAAAACTGATAATATTTACAACTAAGGGCACTTTAGGGAGCGTTTTCCCTTGAATTTGCTTTCAAATATTAGGAATTCTTGTTTATACAGCTCAAAATTTGTGTAGAAAGCCTGTAAGTGAGGACTATATAGCTTATGTTTACAATTGAGGCCGAATTACTCTGGCGACTTTTGGATGACACAGTTAAAATCCTTCCGGTTCCAGTACATAGTTGTAAGAAAACTCTCTAGTTGTGGTAAAACTCTTAAAATACGCAATTAGAGTTTCCAAAAATGATTAAAACCTTGGAAGAACCACTTGAAATAAAAGTTAATAGATTCTTCCTACATTTCCTGCCGTTTGTAATCACAGACATTACCAGAGGAAAGCCGTGAAATGACCAGCAAACTGATAATATCTACAACTCCGGGCACTTCAGGGATCATGTTCAATTGAATTGGCTTTCAAATATTAGGAATTCTTGTTTATACAGCTCAAAATTTGTGTAGAAAGCCTGTAAGTGAGGACTATACTGCTTATGTTTACAATTGAGGCCAATGACTCTGGCGACTTTGGTATGACTCAGTTAAAATCCTTCCGGTTCCAGTACATATTTGTAAGAAAACTCTCTAGTTGTGGTAAAACTCTTAAAATACGCAATTAGAGTTTCCAGAAATGATTAAAAACTTGGAAGAACCACTTGAAATAAAAGTTAATAGATTCTTCCCACTTTTCCTGCCGTTTGTAATTACAGACATTACCAGTGGAAAGCCGTGAAATGACCAGAAAACTGATAATATTTACAACTAAGGGCACTTTAGGGAGCGTTTTCACTTGAATTTGATTTCAAATATTAGGAATTCTTGTTTATACAGCTCAAAATTTGTGTAGAAAGGCTGTAAGTGAGGTCTATACTGCGTATGTTTACAATTGAGGCCGCATTACTCTGGCGACTTTTGTATGACTGAGTTAAAATCCATTCGGTTCCAGTACATATTTGTAAGAAAACTCTCTAGTTGTGGTAAAACTCTTAAAATACGCAATTAGAGTTTCCAGAAATGATTAAAAACTTGGAAGAACCACTTGAAATAAAAGTAAATAGATTCTTTCTACATTTCCTGCCGTTTGTAATCACAGACATTACCATTGGAAAGCCGTGAAATGACCAGAAAACTGATAATATCTACAACTCCGGGCACTTTAGGGAGCGTTTTCAATTGAATTTGCTTTCAAATATTAGGAATTCTTGTTTATACAGCTCAAAATTTGTGTAGAAATGCTGTACGTGAGGTCTATACTGCGTATGTTTACAATTGAGGCCAATGACTCTGGCGACTTTTGTATGACTCAGTTAAAATCCTTCTGGTTCCAGTACATATTTGTAAGAAAACTCTCTAGTTGTGGTAAAACTCTTAAAATACGCAATTAGGGTTTCCAGAAATGATTAAAAACTTGGAAGAACCCCTTGAAATAAAAGTTAATAGATTCTTCCCACTTTTCCTGCCGTTTGTAATTACAGACATTACCAGTGGAAAGCCGTGAAATGACCAGAAAACTGATAATATTTACGACTAAGGGCACTTTAGGGAGCGTTTTCACTTGAATTTGATTTCAAATATTAGGAATTCTTGTTTATACAGCTCAAAATTTGTGTAGAAAGGCTGTAAGGGAGGTCTATACTGCGTATGTTTACAATTGAGGCCAATGACTCTGGCGACTTTTGTATGACTCAGTTAAAATCCTTCTGGTTCCAGTACATATTTGTAAGAAAACTATCTAGTTGTGGTAAAACTCTTAAAATACACAATTAGAGTTTCCAGAAATGATTAAAAACTTGGAAGAACCACTTGAAATAAAAGTAAATAGATTCTTTCTACATTTACTGCCGTTTGTAATGACAGACATTACCATTGGAAAGCCGTGAAATGACCAGCAAACTGATAATATTTACAACTCCAGGGACTTTAGGGAGCGTTTTCCCTTGAATTTGCTTTCAAATATTAGGAATTCTTGTTTATACAGCTCAAAATTTGTGTAGAAAGCCTGTAAGTGAGGACTATACAGCTTATGTTTTCAATTGAGGCCGAATTACTCTGGCGACTTTTGGATGACTCAGTTAAAATCCTTCCGGTTCCAGTACATAGGTGTAAGAAAACTCTCTAGTTGTGGTAAAACTCTTAAAATACGCAATTAGAGTTTCCAGAAATGATTAAAAACTTGGAAGAACCACTTGAAATAAAAGTTAATAGATTCTTCCTACATTTCCTGCCGTTTGTAATCACAGACATTATCAGTGGAAAGCCGTGAAATGACCAGAAAACTGATAATATTTACAACTAAGGGCACTTTAGGGAGCGTTTTCACTTGAATTTGCTTTTCAATATTAGGAATTCTTGTTTATACAGCTCAAAATTTGTGTAGAAAGGCTGTAAGTGAGGTCTATACTGCGTATGTTTACAATTGAGGCCGCATTGCTCTTGCGACTTTTGTATGACTCAGTTAAAATCCTTCCGGTTCCAGTACATAGTTGTAAGAAAACTCTCTAGTTGTGGTAAAACTCTTAAAATACGCAATTAGAGTTTCCAGAAATGATTCAAAACTTGGAAGAACCACTTGAAATAAAAGTAAATCGATTCTTCCGACATTTCCTGCCTTTTGTAATGACAGACATTACCAGTGGAAAGCCGTGAAATGACCAGCAAACTGATAATATTTACAACTCCAGGGACTTTAGGGAGCGTTTTCCCTTGAATTTGCTTTCAAATATTAGGAATTCCTGTTTATACAGCTCAAAATTTGTGTAGAAAGCCTGTAAGTGAGGACTATATAGCTTATGTTTACAATTGAGGCCGAATTACTCTGGCGACTTTTGGATGACTCAGTTAAAATCCTTCCGGTTCCAGTACATAGTTGTAAGAAAACTCTCTAGTTGTGGTAAAACTCTTAAAATACGCAATTAGAGTTTCCAGAAATGATTAAAACCTTGGAAGAACCACTTGAAATAAAAGTTAATAGATTCTTCCTACATTTCCTGCCGTTTGTAATCACAGACATTACCAGAGGAAAGCCGTGAAATGACCAGCAAACTGATAATATCTACAACTCCGGGCACTTCAGGGATCATGTTCAATTGAATTGGCTTTCAAATATTAGGAATTCTTGTTTATACAGCTCAAAATTTGTGTAGAAAGCCTGTAAGTGAGGACTATACTGCTTATGTTTACAATTGAGGCCAATGACTCTGGCGACTTTGGTATGACTCAGTTAAAATCCTTCCGGTTCCAGTACATAGTTGTTAGAAAACTCTCTAGTTGTGGTAAAACTCTTAAAATACGCAATTAGAGTTTCCAGAAATGATTAAAAACTTGGAAGAACCACTTGAAATAAAAGTTAATAGATTCTTCCTACATTTCCTGCCGTTTGTAATCACAGACATTACCAGTGGAAAGACGTGAAATGACCAGCATACTGAGAATATTTACAACTCCGGGAACTTTAGGAAGCGTTTTCTCTTGAAGTTGCTTTCAAATATTAGGAATTTTTGTTTATACAGCTAAAAATTTGTGTAGAAAGGCTGTAAGGGAGGTAATACTGCGTATGTTTACAATTGAGGCCAATGACTCTGGCGACTTTTGTATGACTCAGTTAAAATCCTTCTGGTTCCAGTACATATTTGTAAGAAAACTCTCTAGTTGTGGTAAAACTCTTAAAATACGCAATTATAGTTTCCAGAAATGATTAAAAACTTGGAAGAACCACTTGAAATAAAAGTTAATAGATTCTTCCCACTTTTCCTGCCGTTTGTAATTACAGACATTACCAGTGGAAAGCCGTGAAATGACCAGAAAACTGATAATATTTACAACTAAGGGCACTTTAGGGAGCGTTTTCACTTGAATTTGATTTCAAATATTAGGAATTCTTGTTTATACAGCTCAAAATTTGTGTAGAAATGCTGTAAGTGAGGTCTATACTGCGTATGTTTACAATTGAGGCCGCATTACTCTGGCGACTTTTGTATGACTGAGTTAAAATCCATTCGGTTCCAGTACATATTTGTAAGAAAACTCTCTAGTTGTGGTAAAACTCTTAAAATACGCAATTAGAGTTTCCAGAAATGATTAAAAACTTGGAAGAACCACTTGAAATAAAAGGAAATAGATTCTTTCTACATTTCCTGCCGTTTGTAATCACAGACATTACCATTGGAAAGCCGTGAAATGACCAGAAAACTGGTAATATCTACAACTCAGGGCACTTTAGGGAGCGTTTTCACTTGAATTTGCTTTTCAATATTAGGAATTCTTGTTTATACAGCTCAAAATTTGTGTAGAAAGGCTGTAAGTGAGGTCTATACTGCGTATGTTTACAATTGAGGCCGCATTGCTCTTGCGACTTTTGTATGACTCAGTTAAAATCCTTCCGGTTCCAGTACATAGTTGTAAGAAAACTCTCTAGTTGTGGTAAAACTCTTAAAATACGCAATTAGAGTTTCCAGAAATGATTCAAAACTTGGAAGAACCACTTGAAATAAAAGTAAATCGATTCTTCCGACATTTCCTGCCGTTTGTAATGACAGACATTACCAGTGGAAAGCCGTGAAATGACCAGCAAACTGATAATATTTACAACTCCAGGGACTTTAGGGAGCGTTTTCCCTTGAATTTGCTTTCAAATATTAGGAATTCTTGTTTATACAGCTCAAAATTTGTGTAGAAAGCCTGTAAGTGAGGACTATATAACTTATGTTTACAATTGAGGCCGAATTACTCTGGCGACTTTTGGATGACTCAGTTAAAATCCTTCCGGTTCCAGTACATAGTTGTAAGAAAACTCTCTAGTTGTGGTAAAACTCTTAAAATACGCAATTAGAGTTTCCAGAAATGATTAAAACCTTGGAAGAACCACTTGAAATAAAAGTTAATAGATTCTTCCTACATTTCCTGCCGTTTGTAATCACAGACATTACCAGAGGAAAGCCGTGAAATGACCAGCAAACTGATAATATCTACAACTCCGGGCACTTCAGGGATCATGTTCAATTGAATTGGCTTTCAAATATTAGGAATTCTTGTTTATACAGCTCAAAATTTGTGTAGAAAGCCTGTAAGTGAGGACTATACTGCTTATGTTTACAATTGAGGCCAATGACTCTGGCGACTTTGGTATGACTCAGTTAAAATCCTTCCGGTTCCAGTACATAGTTGTAAGAAAACTCTCTAGTTGTGGTAAAACTCTTAAAATACGCAATTAGAGTTTCCAGAAATGATTAAAAACTTGGAAGAACCACTTGAAATAAAAGTTAATAGATTCTTCCTACATTTCCTGCCGTTTGTAATCACAGACATTACCAGTGGAAAGACGTGAAATGACCAGCAAACTGAGAATATTTACAACTCCGGGAACTTTAGGAAGCGTTTTCTCTTGAATTTGCTTTCAAATATTAGGAATTCTTGTTTATACAGCCCAAAATTTGTGTAGAAAGGCTGTAAGGGAGGTCTGTACTGCGTATGTTTACAATTGAGGCCAATGACTCTGGCGACTTTTGTATGACTCAGTTAAAATACTTCTGGTTCCAGTACATATTTGTAAGAAAACTCTCTAGTTGTGGTAAGACTCTTAAAATACGCAATTAGAGTTTCCAGAAATGATTAAAAACTTGGAAGAACCACTTGAAATAAAAGTTAATAGATTCTTCCCACTTTTCCTGCCGTTTGTAATTACAGACATTACCAGTGGAAAGCCGTGAAATGACCAGAAAACTGATAATATTTACAACTAAGGGCACTTAGGAGAGCGTTTTCAATTGAATTTGATTTCAAATATTAGGAATTCTTGTTTATACAGCTTAAAATTTGTGTAGAAAGGCTGTAAGTGAGGTCTATACTGCGTATGTTTACAATTGAGGCCGCATTACTCTGGCGACTTTTGTATGACTGAGTTAAAATCCATTCGGTTCCAGTACATATTTGTAAGAAAACTCTCTAGTTGTGGTAAAACTCTTAAAATACGCAATTAGCGTTTCCAGAAATGATTAAAAACTTGGAAGAACCACTTGAAATAAAGTAAATAGATTCTTCCTACATTTCCTGCCGTTTGTAATCACAGACATTACCAGAGGAAAGCCGTGAAATGACCAGCAAACTGATAATATCTACAACTCCGGGCACTTCAGGGATAGTGTTCAATTGAATTGGCTTTCAAATATTAGGAATTCTTGTTTATACAGCTCAAAATTTGTGTAGAAAGCCTGTAAGTGAGGACTATACTGCTTATGTTTACAATTGAGGCCAATGACTCTGGTGACTTTGGTATGACTCAGTTAAAATCCTTCCGGTTCCAGTACATAGTTGTAAGAAAACTCTCTAGTTGTGGTAAAACTCTTAAAATACGCAATTAGAGTTTCCAGAAATGATTAAAAACTTGGAAGAACCACTTGAAATAAAAGTTAATAAATTCTTCCTACATTTCCTGCCGTTTGTAATCACAGACATTACCAGAGGAAAGCCGTGAAATGACCAGCAAACTGATAATATCTACAACTCCGGGCACTTCAGGGATATTGTTCAATTGAATTGGCTTTCAAATATTAGGAATTCTTGTTTATACAGCTCAAAATTTGTGTAGAAAGCCTGTAAGTGAGGACTATACTGCTTATGTTTACAACTGAGGCCAATGACTCTGGCGACTTTGGTATGACTCAGTTAAAATCCTTCCGGTTCCAGTACATAGTTGTAAGAAAACTCTCTAGTTGTGGCAAAACTCTTAAAATACGCAATTAGAGTTCCCAGAAATGATTAAAAACTTGGAAGAACCACTTGAAATAAAAGTAAATAGATTCTTCCTACATATCCTGCCGATTGTAATCACAGACATTACCAGAGGAAAGCCGTGAAATGACCAGCAAACTGATAATATTTACAACTCCGGGCACTTTAGGGAGCATTTTCACTTGAATTTGCTTTCAAATATTAGGAATTCTTGTTTATACAGCTCAAAATTTGTGTAGAAATGCTGTACGTGAGGTCTATACTGCGTATGTTTACAATTGAGGCCGCATTACTCTTGCGACTTTTGTATGACTCAGTTAAAATCCTTCCGGTTCCAGTACATAGTTGTAAGAAAACTCTGTAGTTGTGGTAAAACTCTTAAAATACGCAATTAGAGTTTCCAGAAATGATTAAAAACTTGGAAGAACCACTTGAAATAAAAGTTAATAGATTCTTCCTACATTTCCTGCCGTTTGTAATCACAGACATTACCAGAGGAAAGCCGTGAAATGACCAGCAAACTGATAATATCTACAACTCCGGGCACTTCAGGGATCATGTTCAATTGAATTGGCTTTCAAATATTAGGAATTCTTGTTTATACAGCTCAAAATTTGTGTAGAAAGCCTGTAAGTGAGGACTATACTGCTTATGTTTACAATTGAGGCCAATGACTCTGGCGACTTTGGTATGACTCAGTTAAAATCCTTCCGGTTCCAGTACATAGTTGTAAGAAAACTCTCTAGTTGTGGTAAAACTCTTAAAATACGCAATTAGAGTTTCCAGAAATGATTAAAAACTTGGAAGATCCACTTGAAATAAAAGTTAATAGATTCTTCCTACATTTCCTGCCGTTTGTAATCACAGACATTACCAGTGGAAAGACGTGAAATGACCAGCAAACTGAGAATATTTACAACTCCGGGAACTTTAGGAAGCGTTTTCTCTTGAATTTGCTTTCAAATATTAGGAATTCTTGTTTATACAGCTCAAAATTTGTGTAGAAAGGCTGTAAGGGAGGTCTGTACTGCGTATGTTTACAATTGAGGCCAATGACTCTTGCGACTTTTGTATGACTCAGTTAAAATCCTTCTGGTTCCAGTACATATTTGTAAGAAAACTCTCTAGTTGTGGTTAAACTCTTAAAATACGCAATTAGAGTTTCCAGAAATAATTAAAAACTTGGAAGAACCACTTGAAATAAAAGTTAATAGATTCTTTCCAGTTTTCCTGCAGTTTGTAATTACAGACATTACCAGTGGAAAGCCGTGAAATGACCAGAAAACTGATAATATTTACAACTAAGGGCACTTTAGGGAGCGTTTTCACTTGAATTTGATTTCAAATATTAGGAATTCTTGTTTATACAGCTCAAAATTTGTGTAGAGAGGCTGTAAGTGAGGCCTATACTGCGTATGTTTACAATTGAGGCCGCATTACTCTGGCGACTTTTGTATGACTGAGTTAAAATCCATTCGGTTCCAATACATATTTGTAAGAAAACTCTCTAGTTGTGGTAAAACTCTTAAAATACGCAATTAGAGTTTCTAGAAATGATTAAAAACTTGGAAGAACCACTTGAAATAAAAGTAAATAGATTCTTTCTACATTTCCTGCCGTTTGTAATCACAGACATTACCATTGGAAAGATGTGAAATGACCAGAAAACTGATAATATTTACAACTTCGGGCACTTTAGGGAGCGTTTTCAATTGAATTTGCTTTTAAATATTAGGAATTCTTGTTTATACAGCTCAAAATTTGTGTAGAAAGGCTGTAAGTGAGGCCTATACTGCGTATGTTTACAATTGAGGCCTCATTACTCTGGCGACTTTTTTATGACTCAGTTAAAATCCTTCCGGTTCCAGTACATAGTTGTAAGAAAACTCTCTAGTTGTGGTAAAACTCTTAAAATACGCAATTAGAGTTTCCAGAAATTCTTAAAAACTTGGAAGAACCTCTTGAAATAAAAGTTAATAGATTCTTCCTACATTTCCTGCCGTTTGTAATCACAGACATTACCAGAGGAAAGCCGTGAAATGACCAGCAAACTGATAATATTTACAACTCCAGGGACTTTAGGGAGCGTTTTCTTTTGAATTTGCTTTCAAATATTAGGAATTCTTGTTTATACAGCTTAAAATTTGTGTAGAAAGCCTGTAAGTGAGGACTATACAGCTTATGTTTACAATTGAGTCCGCATTACTCTGGCGACTTTTGGATGACTCAGTTAAAATCCTTCCGGTTCCAGTACATAGTTGTAAGAAAACTCTCTAGTTGTGGTAAAACTCTTAAAATACGCAATTAGAGTTTCCAGAAATGATTAAAAACTTGGAAGAACCACTTGAAATAAAAGTAAATAGACTCTTCCTACATTTCCTGCCGTTTGTAATCACAGACATTACCAGAGGAAAGCCGTGAAATGACCAGCAAACTGATAATATCTACAACTCCGGGCACTTCAGGGATAGTGTTCAATTGAATTGGCTTTCAAATATTAGGAATTCTTGTTTATACAGCTCAAAATTTGTGTAGAAAGCCTGTAAGTGAGGACTATACTGCTTAAGTTTACAATTGAGGCCAATGACTCTGGTGACTTTGGTATGACTCAGTTAAAATCCTTCCGGTTCCAGTACATAGTTGTAAGAAAACTCTATAGTTGTGGTAAAACTCTTAAAATACGCAATTAGAGTTTCCAGAAATGATTAAAAACTTGGAAGAACCACTTGAAATAAAAGTTAATAAATTCTTCCTACATTTCCTGCCGTTTGTAATCACAGATATTACCAGAGAAAAGCCGTGAAATGACCAGCAAACTGATAATATCTACAACTCCGGGCACTTCAGGGATATTGTTCAATTGAATTGGCTTTCAAATATTAGGAATTCTTGTTTATACAGCTCAAAATTTGTGTAGAAAGCCTGTAAGTGAGGACTATACTGCTTATGTTTACAATTCAGGCCAATGACTCTGGCGACTTTGGTATGACTCAGTTAAAATCCTTCCGGTTCCAGTACATAGTTGTAAGAAAACTCTATAGTTTTGGTAAAACTCTTAAAATACGCAATTAGAGTTTCCAGAAATGATTAAAAACTTGGAAGAACCATTTGAAATAAAAGTAAATATAGTTTTCCTACATTTCCTGCCGTTTGTAATCACAGACATTATCAGTGCAAAGCCGTGAAATGACCAGAAAACTGATAATATTTACAACTCCGGGCACTTTAGGGAGCGTTTTCACTTGAATTTGCTTTTAAATATTAGGAATTCTTGTTTATACAGCTCAAAATTTGTGTAGAAAGGCTGTAAGTGAGGTCTATACTGCGTATGTTTGCAATTGAGGCCGCATTACTCTGGTGACTTTTGTATGACTGAGTTAAAATCCTTCCGGTTCCAGTACATAGTTGTAAGAAAACTCTCTAGTTGTGGTAAAACTCTTAAAATACGCAATTAGAGTTTCCAGAAATGATTAAAAACTTGGAAGAACCACTTGAAATAAAAGTAAATCGATTCTTCCGACATTTCCTGCCGTTTGTAATGACAGACATTACCAGTGGAAAGCCGTGAAATGACCAGCAAACTGATAATATTTACAACTCCAGGGACTTTAGGGTGCGTTTTCCCTTGAATTTGCTTTCAAATATTAGGAATTCTTGTTTATACAGCTCAAAATTTGTGTAGAAATGCTGTACGTGAGGTCTATACTGCGTATGTTTACAATTGAGGCCGCATTACTCTTGCGACTTTTGTATGACTCAGTTAAAATCCTTCCGGTTCCAGTACATAGTTGTAAGAAAACTCTCTAGTTGTGGTAAAACTCTTAAAATACGCAATTAGAGTTTCCAGAAATGATTAAAAACTTGGAAGAACCACTTGAAATAAAAGTTAATAGATTCTTCCTACATTTCCTGCCGTTTGTAATCACAGACATTACCAGAGGAAAGCCGTGAAATGACCAGCAAACTGATAATATCTACAACTCCGGGCACTTCAGGGATAGTGTTCAATTGAATTGGCTTTCAAATATTAGGAATTCTTGTTTATACAGCTCAAAATTTGTGTAGAAAGCCTGTAAGTGAGGACTATACTGCTTATGTTTACAATTGAGGCCAATGACTCTGGCAACTTTGGTATGACTCAGTTAAAATCCTTCCGGTTCCAGTATATAGTTGTAAGAAAACTCTCTAATTGTGGTAAAACTCGTAAAATACGCAATTAGAGTTCCCAGAAATGATGAAAAACTTGGAAGAACCACTTGAAATAAAAGTAAATAGATTCTTCCTACATATCCTGCCGATTGTAATCACAGACATTACCAGAGGAAAGCCGTGAAATGACCAGCAAACTGATAATATTTACAACTCCGGGCACTTTAGGGAGCGTTTTCTCTTGAATTTGCTTTCAAATATTAGGAATTCTTGTTTATACAGCTCAAAATTTGTGTAGAAAGGCTGTAAGGGAGGTCTATACTGCGTATGTTTACAATTGAGGCCAATGACTCTGGCGACTTTGGTATGACTCAGTTAAAATCCTTCCGGTTCCAGTACATAGTTGTAAGAAAACTCTCTAGTTGTGGTAAAACTCCTAAAATATGCAATTAGAGTTTCCAGAAATGATTAAAAACTTGGAAGATCCACTTGAAATAAAAGTTAATAGATTTTTCCTACATTTCCTGTCGTTTGTAATCACAGACATTACCAGTGGAAAGACGTGAAATGACCAGCAAACTGAGAATATTTACAACTCCGGGAACTTTAGGAAGCGTTTTCTCTTGAATTTGCTTTCAAATATTAGGAATTCTTGTTTATACAGCTCAAAATTTGTGTAGAAAGGCTGTAAGGGAGGTCTATACTGCGTATGTTTACAATTGAGGCCAATGACTCTTGCGACTTTTGTATGACTCAGTTAAAATCCTTCTGGTTCCAGTACATATTTGTAAGAAAACTCTCTAGTTGTGGTAAAACTCTTAAAATACGCAATTAGAGTTTCCAGAAATGATTAAAAACTTGGAAGAACCACTTGAAATAAAAGTTAATAGATTCTTTCCAGTTTTCCTGCCGTTTGTAATTACAGACATTACCAGTGGAAAGCCGTGAAATGACCAGAAAACTGATAATATTTACAACTAAGGGCACTTTAGGGAGCGTTTTCACTTGAATTTGATTTCAAATATTAGGAATTCTTGTTTATACAGCTCAAAATTTGTGTAGAGAGGCTGTAAGTGAGGCCTATACTGCGTATGTTTACAATTGAGGCCGCATTACTCTGGCGACTTTTGTATGACTGAGTTAAAATCCATTCGGTTCCAATACATATTTGTAAGAAAACTCTCTAGTTGTGGTAAAACTCTTAAAATACGCAATTAGAGTTTCCAGAAATGATTAAAAACTTGGAAGAACCACTTGAAATAAAAGTAAATAGATTCTTTCTACATTTCCTGCCGTTTGTAATCACAGACATTACCATTGGAAAGATGTGAAATGACCAGAAAACTGATAATATTTACAACTTCGGGCACTTTAGGGAGCGTTTTCAATTGAATTTGCTTTTAAATATTAGGAATTCTTGTTTATACAGCTCAAAATTTGTGTAGAAAGGCTGTAAGTGAGGCCTATACTGCGTATGTTTACAATTGAGGCCTCATTACTCTGGCGACTTTTTTATGACTCAGTTAAAATCCTTCCGGTTCCAGTACATAGTTGTAAGAAAACTCTCTAGTTGTGGTAAAACTCTTAAAATACGCAATTAGAGTTTCCAGAAATTCTTAAAAACTTGGAAGAACCTCTTGAAATAAAAGTTAATAGATTCTTCCTACATTTCCTGCCGTTTGTAATCACAGACATTACCAGAGGAAAGCCGTGAAATGACCAGCAAACTGATAATATTTACAACTCCAGGGACTTTAGGGAGCGTTTTCTTTTGAATTTGCTTTCAAATATTAGGAATTCTTGTTTATACAGCTTAAAATTTGTGTAGAAAGCCTGTAAGTGAGGACTATACAGCTTATGTTTACAATTGAGTCCGAATTACTCTGGCGACTTTTGGATGACTCAGTTAAAATCCTTCCGGTTCCAGTACATAGTTGTAAGAAAACTCTCTAGTTGTGGTAAAACTCTTAAAATACGCAATTAGAGTTTCCAGAAATGATTAAAAACTTGGAAGAACCACTTGAAATAAAAGTAAATAGACTCTTCCTACATTTCCTGCCGTTTGTAATCACAGACATTACCAGAGGAAAGCCGTGAAATGACCAGCAAACTGATAATATCTACAACTCCGGGCACTTCAGGGATAGTGTTCAATTGAATTGGCTTTCAAATATTAGGAATTCTTGTTTATACAGCTCAAAATTTGTGTAGAAAGCCTGTAAGTGAGGACTATACTGCTTATGTTTACAATTGAGGCCAATGACTCTGGCGACTTTGGTATGACTCAGTTAAAATCCTTCCGGTTCCAGTACATAGTTGTAAGAAAACTCTCTAGTTGTGGTAAAACTCTTAAAATACGCAATTAGAGTTTCCAGAAATGATTAAAAACTTGGAAGAACCACTTGAAATAAAAATTAATAGATTTTTCCCACATTTCCTGCCGTTTGTAATCACAGACATTACCAGAGGAAAGCCGAAAAAATGACCAGCAAACTGATAATATCTACAACTCCGGGCACTTCAGGGATAGTGTTCAATTGAATTGGCTTTCAAATATAAGGAATTCTTGTTTATACAGCTCAAAATTTGTGTAGAAAGCCTGTAAGTGAGGACTATACTGCTTATGTTTACAATTGAGGCCAATGACTCTGGCGACTTTGGTATGACTCAGTTAAAATCCTTCCGGTTCCAGTACATAGTTGTAAGAAAACTCTCTAGTTGTGGTAAAACTCTTAAAATTCGCAATTAGAGTTTCCAGAAATGATTAAAAACTTGGAAGATCCACTTGAAATAAAAGTTCATAGATTCTTCCTACATTTCCTGCCGTTTGTAATCACAGACATTACCAGTGGAAAGACGTGAAATGACCAGCAAACTGAGAATATTAACAACTCCGGGAACTTTAGGAAGCGTTTTCTCTTGAATTTGCTTTCAAATATTAGGAATTCTTGTTTATACAGCCCAAAATTTCTGTAGAAAGGCTGTAAGGGAGGTCTGTACTGCGTATGTTTACAATTGAGGCCAATGACTCTGGCGACTTTTGTATGACTCAGTTAAAATACTTCTGGTTCCAGTACATATTTGTAAGAAAACTCTCTAGTTGTGGTAAGACTTTTAAAATACGCAATTAGAGTTTCCAGAAATGATTAAAAACTTGGAAGAACCACTTGAAATAAAAGTTAATAGATTCTTCCCACTTTTCCTGCCGTTTGTAATTACAGACATTACCAGTGGAAAGCCGTGAAATGACCAGAAAACTGATAATATTTACAACTAAGGGCACTTTAGAGAGCGTTTTCAATTGAATTTGATTTCAAATATTAGGAATTCTTGTTTATACAGCTTAAAATTTGTGTAGAAAGGCTGTAAGTGAGGTCTATACTGCGTATGTTTACAATTGAGGCCGCATTACTCTGGCGACTTTTGTATGACTGAGTTAAAATCCATTCGGTTCCAGTACATATTTGTAAGAAAACTCTCTAGTTGTGGTAAAACTCTTAAAATACGCAATTAGAGTTTCCAGAAATGATTAAAAACTTGGAAGAACCACTTGAAATAAAAGTAAATCGATTCTTCCGACATTTCCTGCCGTTTGTAATGACAGACATTACCAGTGGAAAGCTGTGAAATGACCAGCAAACTGATAATATTTACAACTCCAGGGACTTTAGGGTGCGTTTTCCCTTGAATTTGCTTTCAAATATTAGGAATTCTTGTTTATACAGCTCAAAATTTGTGTAGAAAGCCTGTAAGTGAGGACTATACTGCTTATGTTTACAATTGAGGCCGAATTACTCTGGCGACTTTTTTATGACTCAGTTAAAATCCTTCCGGTTCCAGTACATAGTTGTAAGAAAACTCTCTAGTTGTGGTAAAACTCTTAAAATACGCAATTAGAGTTTCCAGAAATTCTTAAAAACTTGGAAGAACCTCTTGAAATAAAAGTTAATAGATTCTTCCTACATTTCCTGCCGTTTGTAATCACAGACATTACCAGAGGAAAGCCGTGAAATGACCAGCAAACTGATAATATTTACAACTCCAGGGACTTTAGGGAGCGTTTTCTTTTGAATTTGCTTTCAAATATTAGGAATTCTTGTTTATACAGCTTAAAATTTGTGTAGAAAGCCTGTAAGTGAGGACTATACAGCTTATGTTTACAATTGAGTCCGAATTACTCTGGCGACTTTTGGATGACTCAGTTAAAATCCTTCCGGTTCCAGTACATAGTTGTAAGAAAACTCTCTAGTTGTGGTAAAACTCTTAAAATACGCAATTAGAGTTTCCAGAAATGATTAAAAACTTGGAAGAACCACTTGAAATAAAAGTAAATAGACTCTTCCTACATTTCCTGCCGTTTGTAATCACAGACATTACCAGAGGAAAGCCGTGAAATGACCAGCAAACTGATAATATCTACAACTCCGGGCACTTCAGGGATAGTGTTCAATTGAATTGGCTTTCAAATATTAGGAATTCTTATTTATACAGCTCAAAATTTGTGTAGAAAGGCTGTAAGGGAGGACTATACTGCTTATGTTTACAATTGAGGCCAATGACTCTGGCGACTTTGGTATGACTCAGTTAAAATCCTTCCGGTTCCAGTACATAGTTGTAAGAAAACTCTCTAGTTGTGGTAAAACTCTTAAAATTCGCAATTAGAGTTTCCAGAAATGATTAAAAACTTGGAAGATCCACTTGAAATAAAAGTTCATAGATTCTTCCTACATTTCCTGCCGTTTGTAATCACAGACATTACCAGTGGAAAGACGTGAAATGACCAGCAAACTGAGAATATTAACAACTCCGGGAACTTTAGGAAGCGTTTTCTCTTGAATTTGCTTTCAAATATTAGGAATTCTTGTTTATACAGCCCAAAATTTGTGTAGAAAGGCTGTAAGGGAGGTCTGTACTGCGTATGTTTACAATTGAGGCCAATGACTCTGGCGACTTTTGTATGACTCAGTTAAAATACTTCTGGTTCCAGTACATATTTGTAAGAAAACTCTCTAGTTGTGGTAAGACTTTTAAAATACGCAATTAGAGTTTCCAGAAATGATTAAAAACTTGGAAGAACCACTTGAAATAAAAGTTAATAGATTCTTCCCACTTTTCCTGCCGTTTGTAATTACAGACATTACCAGTGGAAAGCCGTGAAATGACCAGAAAACTGATAATATTTACAACTAAGGGCACTTAGGAGAGCGTTTTCAATTGAATTTGATTTCAAATATTAGGAATTCTTGTTTATACAGCTTAAAATTTGTGTAGAAAGGCTGTAAGTGAGGTCTATACTGCGTATGTTTACAATTGAGGCCGCATTACTCTGGCGACTTTTGTATGACTGAGTTAAAATCCATTCGGTTCCAGTACATATTTGTAAGAAAACTCTCTAGTTGTGGTAAAACTCTTAAAATACGCAATTAGAGTTTCCAGAAATGATTAAAAACTTGGAAGAACCACTTGAAATAAAAGTAAATCGATTCTTCCGACATTTCCTGCCGTTTGTAATGACAGACATTACCAGTGGAAAGCTGTGAAATGACCAGCAAACTGATAATATTTACAACTCCAGGGACTTTAGGGTGCGTTTTCCCTTGAATTTGCTTTCAAATATTAGGAATTCTTGTTTATACAGCTCAAAATTTGTGTAGAAAGCCTGTAAGTGAGGACTATACTGCTTATGTTTACAATTGAGGCCGAATTACTCTGGCTACTTTTGGATGACTCAGTTAAAATCCTTCCGGTTCCAGTACATAGTTGTAAGAAAAATCTCTAGTTGTGGTAAAACTCTTAAAATACGCAATTAGAGTTTCCAGAAATGATTAAAAACTTGGAAGAACCACTTGAAATAAAAGTTAATAGATTCTTCCTACATTTCCTGCCGTTTGTAATCACAGACATTACCAGAGGAAAGCCGTGAAATGACCAGCAAACTGATAATATCTACAACTCCGGGCACTTCAGGGATCATGTTCAATTGAATTGGCTTTCAAATATTAGGAATTCTTGTTTATACAGCTCAAAATTTGTGTAGAAAGCCTGTAAGTGAGGACTATACTGCTTATGTTTACAATTGAGGCCAATGACTCTGGCGACTTTGGTATGACTCAGTTAAAATCCTTCCGGTTCCAGTACATAGTTGTAAGAAAACTTTCTAGTTGTGGTAAAACTCTTAAAATACGCAATTAGAGTTTCCAGAAATTCTTAAAAACTTGGAAGAACCTCTTGAAATAAAAGTTAATAGATTCTTCCTACATTTCCTGCCGTTTGTAATCACAGACATTACCAGAGGAAAGCCGTGAAATGACCAGCAAACTGATAATATTTACAACTCCAGGGACTTTAGGGAGCGTTTTCTTTTGAATTTGCTTTCAAATATTAGGAATTCTTGTTTATACAGCTTAAAATTTGTGTAGAAAGCCTGTAAGTGAGGACTATACAGCTTATGTTTACAATTGAGTCCGAATTACTCTGGCGACTTTTGGATGACTCAGTTAAAATCCTTCCGGTTCCAGTACATAGTTGTAAGAAAACTCTCTAGTTGTGGTAAAACTCTTAAAATACGCAATTAGAGTTTCCAGAAATGATTAAAAACTTGGAAGAACCACTTGAAATAAAAGTAAATAGACTCTTCCTACATTTCCTGCCGTTTGTAATCACAGACATTACCAGAGGAAAGCCGTGAAATGACCAGCAAACTGATAATATCTACAACTCCGGGCACTTCAGGGATAGTGTTCAATTGAATTGGCTTTCAAATATTAGGAATTCTTGTTTATACAGCTCAAAATTTGTGTAGAAAGCCTGTAAGTGAGGACTATACTGCTTAAGTTTACAATTGAGGCCAATGACTCTGGTGACTTTGGTATGACTCAGTTAAAATCCTTCCGGTTCCAGTACATAGTTGTAAGAAAACTCTATAGTTGTGGTAAAACTCTTAAAATACGCAATTAGAGTTTCCAGAAATGATTAAAAACTTGGAAGAACCACTTGAAATAAAAGTTAATAAATTCTTCCTACATTTCCTGCCGTTTGTAATCACAGACATTACCAGAGAAAAGCCGTGAAATGACCAGCAAACTGATAATATCTACAACTCCGGGCACTTCAGGGATATTGTTCAATTGAATTGGCTTTCAAATATTAGGAATTCTTGTTTATACAGCTCAAAATTTGTGTAGAAAGCCTGTAAGTGAGGACTATACTGCTTATGTTTACAATTGAGGCCAATGACTCTGGCGACTTTGGTATGACTCAGTTAAAATCCTTCCGGTTCCAGTACATAGTTGTAAGAAAACTCTCTAGTTGTGGTAAAACTCTTAAAATACGCAATTAGAGTTTCCAGAAATGATTAAAAACTTGGAAGAACCACTTGAAATAAAAATTAATAGATTCTTCCCACATTTCCTGCCGTTTGTAATCACAGACATTACCAGAGGAAAGCCGAAAAAATGACCAGCAAACTGATAATATCTACAACTCCGGGCACTTCAGGGATAGTGTTCAATTGAATTGGCTTTCAAATATAAGGAATTCTTGTTTATACAGCTCAAAATTTGTGTAGAAAGCCTGTAAGTGAGGACTATACTGCTTATGTTTACAATTGAGGCCAATGACTCTGGCGACTTTGGTATGACTCAGTTAAAATCCTTCCGGTTCCAGTACATAGTTGTAAGAAAACTCTCTAGTTGTGGTAAAACTCTTAAAATTCGCAATTAGAGTTTCCAGAAATGATTAAAAACTTGGAAGATCCACTTGAAATAAAAGTTAATAGATTCTTCCTACATTTCCTGCCGTTTGTAATCACAGACATTACCAGTGGAAAGACGTGAAATGACCAGCAAACTGAGAATATTTACAACTCCGGGAACTTTAGGAAGCGTTTTCTCTTGAATTTGCTTTCAAATATTAGGAATTCTTGTTTATACAGCTTAAAATTTGTGTAGAAAGGCTGTAAGTGAGGTCTATACTGCGTATGTTTACAATTGAGGCCGCATTACTCTGGCGACTTTTGTATGACTGAGTTAAAATCCATTCGGTTCCAGTACATATTTGTAAGAAAACTCTCAAGTTGTGGTAAAACTCTTAAAATACGCAATTAGAGTTTCCAGAAATGATTAAAAACTTGGAAGAACCACTTGAAATAAAAGTAAATCGATTCTTCCGACATTTCCTGCCGTTTGTAATGACAGACATTACCAGTGGAAAGCTGTGAAATGACCAGCAAACTGATAATATTTACAACTCCAGGGACTTTAGGGTGCGTTTTCCCTTGAATTTGCTTTCAAATATTAGGAATTCTTGTTTATACAGCTCAAAATTTGTGTAGAAAGCCTGTAAGTGAGGACTATACTGCTTATCTTTACAATTGAGGCCGAATTACTCTGGCTACTTTTGGATGACTCAGTTAAAATCCTTCCGGTTCCAGTACATAGTTGTAAGAAAACTCTCTAGTTGTGGTAAAACTCTTAAAATACGCAATTAGAGTTTCCAGAAATGATTAAAAACTTGGAAGAACCACTTGAAATAAAAGTTAATAGATTCTTCCTACATTTCCTGCCGTTTGTAATCACAGACATTACCAGAGGAAAGCCGTGAAATGACCAGCAAACTGATAATATCTACAACTCCGGGCACTTCAGGGATCATGTTCAATTGAATTGGCTTTCAAATATTAGGAATTCTTGTTTATACAGCTCAAAATTTGTGTAGAAAGCCTGTAAGTGAGGACTATACTGCTTATGTTTACAATTGAGGCCAATGACTCTGGCGACTTTGGTATGACTCAGTTAAAATCCTTCCGGTTCCAGTACATAGTTGTAAGAAAACTTTCTAGTTGTGGTAAAACTCTTAAAATATGCAATTAGAGTTTCCAGAAATGATTAAAAACTTGGAAGATCCACTTGAAATAAAAGTTAATAGATTCTTCCTACATTTCCTGCCGTTTGTAATCACAGACATTACCAGTGGAAAGACGTGAAATGACCAGCAAACTGAGAATATTTACAACTCCGGGAACTTTAGGAAGCGTTTTCTCTTGAATTTGCTTTCAAATATTAGGAATTCTTGTTTATACAGCTCAAAATTTGTGTAGAAAGGCTGTAAGGGAGGTCTATACTGCGTATGTTTACAATTGAGGCCAATGACTCTTGCGACTTTTGTATGACTCAGTTAAAATCCTTCTGGTTCCAGTACATATTTGTAAGAAAACTCTCTAGTTGTGGTAAAACTCTTAAAATACGCAATTAGAGTTTCCAGAAATGATTAAAAACTTGGAAGAACCACTTGAAATAAAAGTTAATAGATTCTTTCCACTTTTCCTGCCGTTTGTAATTACAGACATTACCAGTGGAAAGCCGTGAAATGACCAGAAAACTGATAATATTTACAACTAAGGGCACTTTAGGGAGCGTTTTCAATTGAATTTGCTTTTAAATATTAGGAATTCTTGTTTATACAGCTCAAAATTTGTGTAGAAAGGCTGTAAGTGAGGCCTATACTGCGTATGTTTACAATTGAGGCCGAATTACTCTGGCGACTTTTGGATGACTCAGTTAAAATCCTTCCGGTTCCAGTACATAGTTGTAAGAAAACTCTCTAGTTGTGGTAAAACACTTAAAATACGCAATTAGAGTTTCCAGAAATTCTTAAAAACTTGGAAGAACCTCTTGAAATAAAAGTTAATAGATTCTTCCTACATTTCCTGCCGTTTGTAATCACAGACATTACCAGAGGAAAGCCGTGAAATGACCAGCAAACTGATAATATCTACAACTCCGGGCACTTCAGGGATAGTGTTCAATTGAATTGGCTTTCAAATATCAGGAATTCTTGTTTATACAGCTCAAAATTTGTGTAGAAAGCCTGTAAGTGAGGACTATACTGCTTATGTTTACAATTGAGTCCAATGACTCTGGCGACTTTGGTATGACTCAGTTAAAATCCTTCCGGTTCCAGTACATAGTTGTAAGAAAACTCTATAGTTGTGGTAAAACTCTTAAAATACGCAATTAGAGTTTCCAGAAATGATTAAAAACTTGGAAGAACCACTTGAAATAAAAGTAAATATATTTTTCCTACATTTCCTGCCGTTTGTAATCACAGACATTATCAGTGGAAAGCCGTGAAATGACCAGAAAACTGATAATATTTACAACTCCGGGCACTTTAGGGAGCGTTTTCACTTGAATTTGCTTTTAAATATTAGGAATTCTTGTTTATACAGCTCAAAATTTGTGTAGAAAGCCTGTAAGTGAGGACTATACTGCTTATGTTTACAATTGAGGCCAATGACTCTGGCAACTTTGGTATGACTCAGTTAAAATCCTTCCGGTTCCAGTATATAGTTGTAAGAAAACTCTCTAATTGTGGTAAAACTCGTAAAATACGCAATTAGAGTTCCCAGAAATGATGAAAAACTTGGAAGAACCACTTGAAATAAAAGTAAATAGATTCTTCCTACATATCCTGCCGATTGTAATCACAGACATTACCAGAGGAAAGCCGTGAAATGACCAGCAAACTGATAATATTTACAACTCCGGGCACTTTAGGGAGCGTTTTCTCTTGAATTTGCTTTCAAATATTAGGAATTCTTGTTTATACAGCTCAAAATTTGTGTAGAAAGGCTGTAAGGGAGGTCTATACTGCGTATGTTTACAATTGAGGCCAATGACTCTGGCGACTTTGGTATGACTCAGTTAAAATCCTTCCGGTTCCAGTACATAGTTGTAAGAAAACTCTCTAGTTGTGGTAAAACTCCTAAAATATGCAATTAGAGTTTCCAGAAATGATTAAAAACTTGGAAGATCCACTTGAAATAAAAGTTAATAGATTCTTCCTACATTTCCTGCCGTTTGTAATCACAGACATTACCAGTGGAAAGACGTGAAATGACCAGCAAACTGAGAATATTTACAACTCCGGGAACTTTAGGAAGCGTTTTCTCTTGAATTTGCTTTCAAATATTAGGAATTCTTGTTTATACAGCTCAAAATTTGTGTAGAAAGGCTGTAAGGGAGGTCTATACTGCGTATGTTTACAATTGAGGCCAATGACTCTTGCGACTTTTGTATGACTCAGTTAAAATCCTTCTGGTTCCAGTACATATTTGTAAGAAAACTCTCTAGTTGTGGTAAAACTCTTAAAATACGCAATTAGAGTTTCCAGAAATAATTAAAAACTTGAAAGAACCACTTGAAATAAAAGTTAATAGATTCTTTCCAGTTTTCCTGCAGTTTGTAATTACAGACATTACCAGTGGAAAGCCGTGAAATGACCAGAAAACTGATAATATTTACAACTAAGGGCACTTTAGGGAGCGTTTTCACTTGAATTTGATTTCAAATATTAGGAATTCTTGTTTATACAGCTCAAAATTTGTGTAGAGAGGCTGTAAGTGAGGCCTATACTGCGTATGTTTACAATTGAGGCCGCATTACTCTGGCGACTTTTGTATGACTGAGTTAAAATCCATTCGGTTCCAATACATATTTGTAAGAAAACTCTCTAGTTGTGGTAAAACTCTTAAAATACGCAATTAGAGTTTCCAGAAATGATTAAAAACTTGGAAGAACCACTTGAAATAAAAGTAAATAGATTCTTTCTACATTTCCTGCTGTTTGTAATCACAGACATTACCATTGGAAAGATGTGAAATGACCAGAAAACTGATAATATTTACAACTTCGGGCACTTTAGGGAGCGTTTTCAATTGAATTTGCTTTTAAATATTAGGAATTCTTGTTTATACAGCTCAAAATTTGTGTAGAAAGGCTGTAAGTGAGGCCTATACTGCGTATGTTTACAATTGAGGCCTCATTACTCTGGCGACTTTTTTATGACTCAGTTAAAATCCTTCCGGTTCCAGTACATAGTTGTAAGAAAACTCTCTAGTTGTGGTAAAACTCTTAAAATACGCAATTAGAGTTTCCAGAAATTCTTAAAAACTTGGAAGAACCTCTTGAAATAAAAGTTAATAGATTCTTCCTACATTTCCTGCCGTTTGTAATCACAGACATTACCAGAGGAAAGCCGTGAAATGACCAGCAAACTGATAATATTTACAACTCCAGGGACTTTAGGGAGCGTTTTCTTTTGAATTTGCTTTCAAATATTAGGAATTCTTGTTTATACAGCTTAAAATTTGTGTAGAAAGCCTGTAAGTGAGGACTATACAGCTTATGTTTACAATTGAGTCCGAATTACTCTGGCGACTTTTGGATGACTCAGTTAAAATCCTTCCGGTTCCAGTACATAGTTGTAAGAAAACTCTCTAGTTGTGGTAAAACTCTTAAAATACGCAATTAGAGTTTCCAGAAATGATTAAAAACTTGGAAGAACCACTTGAAATAAAAGTAAATAGACTCTTCCTACATTTCCTGCCGTTTGTAATCACAGACATTACCAGAGGAAAGCCGTGAAATGACCAGCAAACTGATAATATCTACAACTCCGGGCACTTCAGGGATAGTGTTCAATTGAATTGGCTTTCAAATATTAGGAATTCTTGTTTATACAGCTCAAAATTTGTGTAGAAAGCCTGTAAGTGAGGACTATACTGCTTAAGTTTACAATTGAGGCCAATGACTCTGGTGACTTTGGTATGACTCAGTTAAAATCCTTCCGGTTCCAGTACATAGTTGTAAGAAAACTCTATAGTTGTGGTAAAACTCTTAAAATACGCAATTAGAGTTTCCAGAAATGATTAAAAACTTGGAAGAACCACTTGAAATAAAAGTTAATAAATTCTTCCTACATTTCCTGCCGTTTGTAATCACAGACATTACCAGAGAAAAGCCGTGAAATGACCAGCAAACTGATAATATCTACAACTCCGGGCACTTCAGGGATATTGTTCAATTGAATTGGCTTTCAAATATTAGGAATTCTTGTTTATACAGCTCAAAATTTGTGTAGAAAGCCTGTAAGTGAGGACTATACTGCTTATGTTTACAATTGAGGCCAATGACTCTGGCGACTTTGGTATGACTCAGTTAAAATCCTTCCGGTTCCAGTACATAGTTGTAAGAAAACTCTCTAGTTGTGGTAAAACTCTTAAAATACGCAATTAGAGTTTCCAGAAATGATTAAAAACTTGGAAGAACCACTTGAAATAAAAATTAATAGATTTTTCCCACATTTCCTGCCGTTTGTAATCACAGACATTACCAGAGGAAAGCCGAAAAAATGACCAGCAAACTGATAATATCTACAACTCCGGGCACTTCCGGGATAGTGTTCAATTGAATTGGCTTTCAAATATAAGGAATTCTTGTTTATACAGCTCAAAATTTGTGTAGAAAGCCTGTAAGTGAGGACTATACTGCTTATGTTTACAATTGAGGCCAATGACTCTGGCGACTTTGGTATGACTCAGTTAAAATACTTCTGGTTCCAGTACATATTTGTAAGAAAACTCTCTAGTTGTGGTAAGACTTTTAAAATACGCAATTAGAGTTTCCAGAAATGATTAAAAATTTGGAAGAACCACTTGAAATAAAAGTTAATAGATTCTTCCCACTTTTCCTGCCGTTTGTAATTACAGACATTACCAGTGGAAAGCCGTGAAATGACCAGAAAACTGATAATATTTACAACTAAGGGCACTTTAGAGAGCGTTTTCAATTGAATTTGATTTCAAATATTAGGAATTCTTGTTTATACAGCTTAAAATTTGTGTAGAAAGGCTGTAAGTGAGGTCTATACTGCGTATGTTTACAATTGAGGCCGCATTACTCTGGCGACTTTTGTATGACTGAGTTAAAATCCATTCGGTTCCAGTACATATTTGTAAGAAAACTCTCTAGTTGTGGTAAAACTCTTAAAATACGCAATTAGAGTTTCCAGAAATGATTAAAAACTTGGAAGAACCACTTGAAATAAAAGTAAATCGATTCTTCCGACATTTCCTGCCGTTTGTAATGACAGACATTACCAGTGGAAAGCTGTGAAATGACCAGCAAACTGATAATATTTACAACTCCAGGGACTTTAGGGTGCGTTTTCCCTTGAATTTGCTTTCAAATATTAGGAATTCTTGTTTATACAGCTCAAAATTTGTGTAGAAAGCCTGTAAGTGAGGACTATACTGCTTATGTTTACAATTGAGGCCGAATTACTCTGGCTACTTTTGGATGACTCAGTTAAAATCCTTCCGGTTCCAGTACATAGTTGTAAGAAAACTCTCTAGTTGTGGTAAAACTCTTAAAATACGCAATTAGAGTTTCCAGAAATGATTAAAAACTTGGAAGAACCACTTGAAATAAAAGTTAATAGATTCTTCCTACATTTCCTGCCGTTTGTAATCACAGACATTACCAGTGGAAAGACGTGAAATGACCAGCAAACTGAGAATATTTACAACTCCGGGAACTTTAGGAAGCGTTTTCTCTTGAATTTGCTTTCAAATATTAGGAATTCTTGTTTATACAGCTCAAAATTTGTGTAGAAAGGCTGTAAGGGAGGTCTATACTGCGTATGTTTACAATTGAGGCCAATGACTCTTGCGACTTTTGTATGACTCAGTTAAAATCCTTCTGGTTCCAGTACATATTTGTAAGAAAACTCTCTAGTTGTGGTAAAACTCTTAAAATACGCAATTAGAGTTTCCAGAAATGATTAAAAACTTGGAAGAACCACTTGAAATAAAAGTTAATAGATTCTTTCCACTTTTCCTGCCGTTTGTAATTACAGACATTACCAGTGGAAAGCCGTGAAATGACCAGAAAACTGATAATATTTACAACTAAGGGCACTTTAGGGAGCGTTTTCAATTGAATTTGCTTTTAAATATTAGGAATTCTTGTTTATACAGCTCAAAATTTGTGTAGAAAGGCTGTAAGTGAGGCCTATACTGCGTATGTTTACAATTGAGGCCGAATTACTCTGGCGACTTTTGGATGACTCAGTTAAAATCCTTCCGGTTCCAGTACATAGTTGTAAGAAAACTCTCTAGTTGTGGTAAAACACTTAAAATACGCAATTAGAGTTTCCAGAAATTCTTAAAAACTTGGAAGAACCTCTTGAAATAAAAGTTAATAGATTCTTCCTACATTTCCTGCCGTTTGTAATCACAGACATTACCAGAGGAAAGCCGTGAAATGACCAGCAAACTGATAATATCTACAACTCCGGGCACTTCAGGGATAGTGTTCAATTGAATTGGCTTTCAAATATCAGGAATTCTTGTTTATACAGCTCAAAATTTGTGTAGAAAGCCTGTAAGTGAGGACTATACTGCTTATGTTTACAATTGAGGCCAATGACTCTGGCGACTTTGGTATGACTCAGTTAAAATCCTTCCGGTTCCAGTACATAGTTGTAAGAAAACTCTATAGTTGTGGTAAAACTCTTAAAATACGCAATTAGAGTTTCCAGAAATGATTAAAAACTTGGAAGAACCACTTGAAATAAAAGTAAATATATTTTTCCTACATTTCCTGCCGTTTGTAATCACAGACATTATCAGTGGAAAGCCGTGAAATGACCAGAAAACTGATAATATTTACAACTCCGGGCACTTTAGGGAGCGTTTTCACTTGAATTTGCTTTTAAATATTAGGAATTCTTGTTTATACAGCTCAAAATTTGTGTAGAAAGGCTGTAAGTGAGGTCTATACTGCGTATGTTTACAATTGAGGCCTCATTACTCTGGCGACTTTTTTATGACTCAGTTAAAACCCTTCCGGTTCCAGTACATAGTTGTAAGAAAACTCTCTAGTTGTGGTAAAACTCTTAAAATACGCAATTAGAGTTTCCAGAAATGATTAAAAACTTGGAAGAAACACTTGAAATAAAAGTAAATCGATTCTTCCGACATTTCCTGCCTTTTGTAATGACAGACATTACCAGTGAAAAGCCGTGAAATGACCAGCAAACTGATAATATTTACAACTCCAGGGACTTTAGGGAGCGTTTTCTTTTGAATTTGCTTTCAAATATTAGCAATTCTTGTTTATACAGCTTAAAATTTGTGTAGAAAGCCTGTAAGTGAGGACTATACAGCTTATGTTTACAATTGAGTCCGAATTACTCTGGCGACTTTTGGATGACTCAGTTAAAATCCTTCCGGTTCCAGTACATAGTTGTAAGAAAACTCTCTAGTTGTGGTAAAACTCTTAAAATACGCAATTAGAGTTTCCAGAAATGATTAAAAACTTGGAAGAACCACTTGAAATAAAAGTAAATAGACTCTTCCTACATTTCCTGCCGTTTGTAATCACAGACATTACCAGAGGAAAGCCGTGAAATGACCAGCAAACTGATAATATCTACAACTCCGGGCACTTCAGGGATAGTGTTCAATTGAATTGGCTTTCAAATATTAGGAATTCTTGTTTATACAGCTCAAAATTTGTGTAGAAAGCCTGTAAGTGAGGACTATACTGCTTAAGTTTACAATTGAGGCCAATGACTCTGGTGACTTTGGTATGACTCAGTTAAAATCCTTCCGGTTCCAGTACATAGTTGTAAGAAAACTCTATAGTTGTGGTAAAACTCTTAAAATACGCAATTAGAGTTTCCAGAAATGACTAAAAACTTGGAAGAACCACTTGAAATAAAAGTTAATAAATTCTTCCTACATTTCCTGCCGTTTGTAATCACAGACATTATCAGTGGAAAGCCGTGAAATGACCAGAAAACTGATAATATCTACAACTCCGGGCACTTTAGGGAGCGTTTTCACTTGAATTTGCTTTTAAATATTAGGAATTCTTGTTTATACAGCTCAAAATTTCTGTAGAAATGCTGTAAGTGAGGTCTATACTGCGTATGTTTACAATTGAGGCCGCATTACTCTGGCGACTTTTGTATGACTCAGTTAAAATCCTTCCGGTTCCAGTACATAGTTGAAAGAAAACTCTCTAGTTGTGGTAAAACTCTTAAAATACGCAATTAGAGTTTCCAGAAATGATTAAAAACTTGGAAGAAACACTTGAAATAAAAGTTAATAGATTCTTCCTACATTTCCTGCCGTTTGTAATCACAGACATTACCAGAGGAAAGCCGTGAAATGACCAGCAAACTGAAAATATCTACAACTCCGGGCACTTCAGGGATAGTGTTCAATTGAATTTGCTTTCAAATATTAGGAATTCTTGTTTATACAGCTCAAAATTTGTGTAGAAAGCCTGTAAGTGAGGACTATACTGCTTATGTTTACAATTGAGGCCAATGACTCTGGCGACTTTGGTATGACTCAGTTAAAATCCTTCCGGTTCCAGTACATAGTTGTAAGAAAACTCTCTAGTTGTGGTAAAACTCTTAAAATATGCAATTAGAGTTTCTAGAAATGATTAAAAACTTGGAAGATCCACTTGAAATATAAGTTAATAGATTCTTCCTACATTTCCTGCCGTTTGTAATCACAGACATTACCAGTGGAAAGACGTGAAATGACCAGCAAACTGAGAATATTTACAACTCCGGGAACTTTTGGAAGCGTTTTCTCTTGAATTTGCTTTCAAATATTAGGAATTCTTGTTTATACAGCTCAAAATTTGTGTAGAAAGGCTGTAAGGGAGGTCTGTACTGCGTATGTTTACAATTGAGGCCAATGACTCTGGCGACTTTTGTATGACTCAGTTAAAATCCTTCTGGTTCCAGTACATATTTGTAAGAAAACTATCTAGTTGTGGTAAAACCCTTAAAATACGCAATTAGAGTTTCCAGAAATGATTAAAAACTTGGAAGAACCACTTGAAATTAAAGTTAATTGATTCTTCCCACTTTTCCTGCCGTTTGTAATTACAGACATTACCAGTGGAAAGCCGTGAAATGACCAGAAAACTGATAATATTTACAACTAAGGGCACTTTAGGGAGCGTTTTCACTTGAATTTGATTTCAAATATTAGGAATTCTTGTTTATACAGCTCAAAATTTGTGTAGAAAGGCTGTAAGTGAGGTCTATACTCCGTATGTTTACAATTGAGGCCGCATTGCTCTGGCGACTTTTGTATGACTGAGTTAAAATCCATTCGGTTCCAGTACATATTTGTAAGAAAACTCTCTAGTTGTGGTAAAACTCTTAAAATACGCAATTAGAGTTTCCAGAAATGATTAAAAACTTGGAAGAACCACTTGAAATAAAAGTAAATAGATTCTTTCTACATTTCCTGCCGTTTGTAATCACAGACATTACCAGAGGAAAGCCGTGAAATGACCAGCAAACTGATAATATCTACAACTCCGGGCACTTCAGGGATAGTGTTCAATTGAATTGGCTTTCAAAGATTAGGAATTCTTGTTTATACAGCTCAAAATTTGTGTAGAAAGCCTGTAAGTGAGGACTATACTGCTTATGTTTACAATTGAGGCCAATGACTCTGGTGACTTTGGTATGACTCAGTTAAAATCCTTCCGGTTCCAGTACATAGTTGTAAGAAAACTCTATAGTTGTGGTAAAACTCTTAAAATACGCAATTAGAGTTTCCAGAAATGATTAAAAACTTGGAAGAACCATTTGAAATAAAAGTAAATATATTTTTCCTACATTTCCTGCCGTTTGTAATCACAGACATTATCAGTGGAAAGCCGTGAAATGACCAGAAAACTGATAATATTTACAACTCCGGGCACTTTAGGGAGCGTTTTCACTTGAATTTGCTTTTAAATATTAGGAATTCTTGTTTATACAGCTCAAAATTTGTGTAGAAAGGCTGTAAGTGAGGTCTATACTGCGTATGTTTGCAATTGAGGCCGCATTACTCTGGCGACTTTTGTATGACTCAGTTAAAATCCTTCCGGTTCCAGTACATAGTTGTAAGAAAACTCTATAGTTGTGGTAAAACTCTTAAAATACGCAATTAGAGTTTCCAGAAATGATTAAAAACTTGGAAGAACCACTTGAAATAAAAGTAAATATATTTTTCCTACATTTCCTGCCGTTTGTAATCACAGACATTATCAGTGGAAAGCCGTGAAATGACCAGAAAACTGATAATATTTACAACTCCGGGCACTTTAGGGAGCGTTTTCACTTGAATTTGCTTTTAAATATTAGGAATTCTTGTTTATACAGCTCAAAATTTGTGTAGAAAGGCTGTAAGTGAGGTCTATACTGCGTATGTTTACAATTGAGGCCTCATTACTCTGGCGACTTTTTTATGACTCAGTTAAAACCCTTCCGGTTCCAGTACATAGTTGTAAGAAAACTCTCTAGTTGTGGTAAAACTCTTAAAATACGCAATTAGAGTTTCCAGAAATGATTAAAAACTTGGAAGAAACACTTGAAATAAAAGTAAATCGATTCTTCCGACATTTCCTGCCTTTTGTAATGACAGACATTACCAGTGAAAAGCCGTGAAATGACCAGCAAACTGATAATATTTACAACTCCAGGGACTTTAGGGAGCGTTTTCTTTTGAATTTGCTTTCAAATATTAGCAATTCTTGTTTATACAGCTTAAAATTTGTGTAGAAAGCCTGTAAGTGAGGACTATACAGCTTATGTTTACAATTGAGTCCGAATTACTCTGGCGACTTTTGGATGACTCAGTTAAAATCCTTCCGGTTCCAGTACATAGTTGTAAGAAAACTCTCTAGTTGTGGTAAAACTCTTAAAATACGCAATTAGAGTTTCCAGAAATGATTAAAAACTTGGAAGAACCACTTGAAATAAAAGTAAATAGACTCTTCCTACATTTCCTGCCGTTTGTAATCACAGACATTACCAGATTAAAGCCGTGAAATGACCAGCAAACTGATAATATCTACAACTCCGGGCACTTCAGGGATAGTGTTCAATTGAATTGGCTTTCAAATATTAGGAATTCTTGTTTATACAGCTCAAAATTTGTGTAGAAAGCCTGTAAGTGAGGACTATACTGCTTAAGTTTACAATTGAGGCCAATGACTCTGGTGACTTTGGTATGACTCAGTTAAAATCCTTCCGGTTCCAGTACATAGTTGTAAGAAAACTCTATAGTTGTGGTAAAACTCTTAAAATACGCAATTAGAGTTTCCAGAAATGATTAAAAACTTGGAAGAACCACTTGAAATAAAAGTTAATAAATTCTTCCTACATTTCCTGCCGTTTGTAATCACAGACATTACCAGAGAAAAGCCGTGAAATGACCAGCAAACTGATAATATCTACAACTCCGGGCACTACAGGGATATTGTTCAATTGAATTGGCTTTCAAATATTAGGAATTCTTGTTTATACAGCTCAAAATTTGTGTAGAAAGCCTGTAAGTGAGGACTATACTGCTTATGTTTACAATTCAGGCCAATGACTCTGGCGACTTTGGTATGACTCAGTTAAAATCCTTCCGGTTCCAGTACATAGTTGTAAGAAAACTCTATAGTTGTGGTAAAACTCTTAAAATACGCAATTAGAGTTTCCAGAAATGATTAAAAACTTGGAAGAACCACTTGAAATAAAAGTAAATATATTTTTCCTACATTTCCTGCCGTTTGTAATCACAGACATTATCAGTGGAAAGCCGTGAAATGACCAGAAAACTGATAATATCTACAACTCCGGGCACTTTAGGGAGCGTTTTCACTTGAATTTGCTTTTAAATATTAGGAATTCTTGTTTATACAGCTCAAAATTTCTGTAGAAATGCTGTAAGTGAGGTCTATACTGCGTATGTTTACAATTGAGGCCGCATTACTCTGGCGACTTTTGTATGACTCAGTTAAAATCCTTCCGGTTCCAGTACATAGTTGAAAGAAAACTCTCTAGTTGTGGTAAAACTCTTAAAATACGCAATTAGAGTTTCCAGAAATGATTAAAAACTTGGAAGAAACACTTGAAATAAAAGTTAATAGATTCTTCCTACATTTCCTGCCGTTTGTAATCACAGACATTACCAGAGGAAAGCCGTGAAATGACCAGCAAACTGAAAATATCTACAACTCCGGGCACTTCAGGGATAGTGTTCAATTGAATTTGCTTTCAAATATTAGGAATTCTTGTTTATACAGCTCAAAATTTGTGTAGAAAGCCTGTAAGTGAGGACTATACTGCTTATGTTTACAATTGAGGCCAATGACTCTGGCGACTTTGGTATGACTCAGTTAAAATCCTTCCGGTTCCAGTACATAGTTGTAAGAAAACTCTCTAGTTGTGGTAAAACTCTTAAAATATGCAATTAGAGTTTCTAGAAATGATTAAAAACTTGGAAGATCCACTTGAAATATAAGTTAATAGATTCTTCCTACATTTCCTGCCGTTTGTAATCACAGACATTACCAGTGGAAAGACGTGAAATGACCAGCAAACTGAGAATATTTACAACTCCGGGAACTTTTGGAAGCGTTTTCTCTTGAATTTGCTTTCAAATATTAGGAATTCTTGTTTATACAGCTCAAAATTTGTGTAGAAAGGCTGTAAGGGAGGTCTGTACTGCGTATGTTTACAATTGAGGCCAATGACTCTGGCGACTTTTGTATGACTCAGTTAAAATCCTTCTGGTTCCAGTACATATTTGTAAGAAAACTATCTAGTTGTGGTAAAACCCTTAAAATACGCAATTAGAGTTTCCAGAAATGATTAAAAACTTGGAAGAACCACTTGAAATTAAAGTTAATTGATTCTTCCCACTTTTCCTGCCGTTTGTAATTACAGACATTACCAGTGGAAAGCCGTGAAATGACCAGAAAACTGATAATATTTACAACTAAGGGCACTTTAGGGAGCGTTTTCACTTGAATTTGATTTCAAATATTAGGAATTCTTGTTTATACAGCTCAAAATTTGTGTAGAAAGGCTGTAAGTGAGGTCTATACTCCGTATGTTTACAATTGAGGCCGCATTGCTCTGGCGACTTTTGTATGACTGAGTTAAAATCCATTCGGTTCCAGTACATATTTGTAAGAAAACTCTCTAGTTGTGGTAAAACTCTTAAAATACGCAATTAGAGTTTCCAGAAATGATTAAAAACTTGGAAGAACCACTTGAAATAAAAGTAAATAGATTCTTTCTACATTTCCTGCCGTTTGTAATCACAGACATTACCATTGGAAAGACGTGAAATGACCAGAAAACTGATAATATTTACAACTCCGGGCACTTTAGGGAGCGTTTTCAATTGAATTTGCTTTCAAATATTAGGAATTCTTGTTTATACAGCTCAAAATTTGTGTAGAAAGGCGGTAAGTGAGGTCTATACTGCGTATGTTTACAATTGAGGCCGCATTACTCTTGCGACTTTTGTATGACTCAGTTAAAATCCTTCCGGTTCCAGTACATAGTTGTAAGAAAACTCTCTAGTTGTGATAAAACTCTTAAAATACGCAATTAGAGTTTCCAGAAATGATTAAAAACTTGGAAGAACCACTTGAAATAAAAGTAAATAGATTCTTCCTACATTTCCTGCCGTTTGTAATCACAGACATTACCAGAGGAAAGCCGTGAAATGACCAGCAAACTGATAATATCTACAACTCCGGGCACTTCAGGGATAGTGTTCAATTGAATTGGCTTTCAAAGATTAGGAATTCTTGTTTATACAGCTCAAAATTTGTGTAGAAAGCCTGTAAGTGAGGACTATACTGCTTATGTTTACAATTGAGGCCAATGACTCTGGTGACTTTGGTATGACTCAGTTAAAATCCTTCTGGTTCCAGTACATATTTGTAAGAAAACTCTATAGTTGTGGTAAAACTCTTAAAATACGCAATTAGAGTTTCCAGAAATGATTAAAAACTTGGAAGAACCATTTGAAATAAAAGTAAATATATTTTTCCTACATTTCCTGCCGTTTGTAATCACAGACATTATCAGTGGAAAGCCGTGAAATGACCAGAAAACTGATAATATTTACAACTCCGGGCACTTTAGGGAGCGTTTTCACTTGAATTTGCTTTTAAATATTAGGAATTCTTGTTTATACAGCTCAAAATTTGTGTAGAAAGGCTGTAAGTGAGGTCTATACTGCGTATGTTTGCAATTGAGGCCGCATTACTCTGGCGACTTTTGTATGACTCAGTTAAAATCCTTCCGGTTCCAGTACATAGTTGTAAGAAAACTCTCTAGTTGTGGTAAAACTCTTAAAATACGCAATTAGAGTTTCCAGAAATGATTAAAAACTTGGAAGAACCACTTGAAATAAAAGTAAATCGATTCTTCCGACATTTCCTGCCGTTTGTAATGACAGACATTACCAGTGGAAAGCTGTGAAATGACCAGCAAACTGATAATATTTACAACTCCAGGGACTTTAGGGTGCGTTTTCCCTTGAATTTGCTTTCAAATATTAGGAATTCTTGTTTATACAGCTCAAAATTTGTGTAGAAAGCCTGTAAGTGAGGACTATACTGCTTATCTTTACAATTGAGGCCGAATTACTCTGGCTACTTTTGGATGACTCAGTTAAAATCCTTCCGGTTCCAGTACATAGTTGTAAGAAAACTCTCTAGTTGTGGTAAAACTCTTAAAATACGCAATTAGAGTTTCCAGAAATGATTAAAAACTTGGAAGAACCACTTGAAATAAAAGTTAATAGATTCTTCCTACATTTCCTGCCGTTTGTAATCACAGACATTACCAGAGGAAAGCCGTGAAATGACCAGCAAACTGATAATATCTACAACTCCGGGCACTTCAGGGATCATGTTCAATTGAATTGGCTTTCAAATATTAGGAATTCTTGTTTATACAGCTCAAAATTTGTGTAGAAAGCCTGTAAGTGAGGACTATACTGCTTATGTTTACAATTGAGGCCAATGACTCTGGCGACTTTGGTATGACTCAGTTAAAATCCTTCCGGTTCCAGTACATAGTTGTAAGAAAACTCTCTAGTTGTGGTAAAACTCTTAAAATATGCAATTAGAGTTTCCAGAAATGATTAAAAACTTGGAAGATCCACTTGAAATAAAAGTTAATAGATTCTTCCTACATTTCCTGCCGTTTGTAATCACAGACATTACCAGTGGAAAGACGTGAAATGACCAGCAAACTGAGAATATTTACAACTCCGGGAACTTTAGGAAGCGTTTTCTCTTGAATTTGCTTTCAAATATTAGGAATTCTTGTTTATACAGCTCAAAATTTGTGTAGAAAGGCTGTAAGGGAGGTCTATACTGCGTATGTTTACAATTGAGGCCAATGACTCTTGCGACTTTTGTATGACTCAGTTAAAATCCTTCTGGTTCCAGTACATATTTGTAAGAAAACTCTCTAGTTGTGGTAAGACTCTTAAAATACGCAATTAGAGTTTCCAGAAATGATTAAAAACTTGGAAGAACCACTTGAAATAAAAGTTAATAGATTCTTTCCAGTTTTCCTGCCGTTTGTAATTACAGACATTACCAGTGGAAAGCCGTGAAATGACCAGAAAACTGATAATATTTACAACTAAGGGCACTTTAGGGAGCGTTTTCACTTGAATTTGATTTCAAATATTAGGAATTCTTGTTTATACAGCTCAAAATTTGTGTAGAAAGGCTGTAAGTGAGGCCTATACTGCGTATGTTTACAATTGAGGCCCCATTACTCTGGCGACTTTTGTATGACTGAGTTAAAATCCATTCGGTTCCAATACATATTTGTAAGAAAACTCTCTAGTTGTGGTAAAACTCTTAAAATACGTAATTAGAGTTTCCAGAAATTCTTAAAAACTTGGAAGAACCTCTTGAAATAAAAGTTAATAGATTCTTCCTACATTTCCTGCCGTTTGTAATCACAGACATTACCAGAGGAAAGCCGTGAAATGACCAGCAAACTGATAATATTTACAACTCCAGGGACTTTTGGGAGCGTTTTCTTTTGAATTTGCTTTCAAATATTAGGAATTCTTGTTTATACAGCTCAAAATTTGTGTAGAAAGCCTGTAAGTGAGGACTATACTGCTTAAGTTTACAATTGAGGCCAATGACTCTGGTGACTTTGGTATGACTCAGTTAAAATCCTTCCGGTTCCAGTACATAGTTGTAAGAAAACTCTATAGTTGTGGTAAAACTCTTAAAATACGCAATTAGAGTTTCCAGAAATGATTAAAAACTTGGAAGAACCACTTGAAATAAAAGTTAATAAATTCTTCCTACATTTCCTGCCGTTTGTAATCACAGACATTACCAGAGAAAAGCCGTGAAATGACCAGCAAACTGATAATATCTACAACTCCGGGCACTTCAGGGATATTGTTCAATTTAATTGGCTTTCAAATATTAGGAATTCTTGTTTATACAGCTCAAAATTTGTGTAGAAAGCCTGTAAGTGAGGACTATACTGCTTATGTTTACAATTGAGGCCAATGACTCTGGCGACTTTGGTATGACTCAGTTAAAATCCTTCCGGTTCCAGTACATAGTTGTAAGAAAACTCTCTAGTTGTGGTAAAACTCTTAAAATACGCAATTAGAGTTTCCAGAAATGATTAAAAACTTGGAAGAACCACTTGAAATAAAAATTAATAGATTCTTCCCACATTTCCTGCCGTTTGTAATCACAGACATTACCAGAGGAAAGCCGAAAAAATGACCAGCAAACTGATAATATCTACAACTCCGGGCACTTCAGGGATAGTGTTCAATTGAATTTGCTTTCAAATATTAGGAATTCTTGTTTATACAGCTCAAAATTTGTGTAGAAAGCCTGTAAGTGAGGACTATACTGCTTATGTTTACAATTGAGGCCAATGACTCTGGCGACTTTGGTATGACTCAGTTAAAATCCTTCCGGTTCCAGTACATAGTTGTAAGAAAACTCTCTAGTTGTGGTAAAACTCTTAAAATTCGCAATTAGAGTTTCCAGAAATGATTAAAAACTTGGAAGATCCACTTGAAATAAAAGTTAATAGATTCTTCCTACATTTCCTGCCGTTTGTAATCACAGACATTACCAGTGGAAAGACGTGAAATGACCAGCAAACTGAGAATATTTACAACTCCGGGAACTTTAGGAAGCGTTTTCTCTTGAATTTGCTTTCAAATATTAGGAATTCTTGTTTATACAGCCCAAAATTTGTGTAGAAAGGCTGTAAGGGAGGTCTGTACTGCGTATGTTTACAATTGAGGCCAATGACTCTGGCGACTTTTGTATGACTCAGTTAAAATACTTCTGGTTCCAGTACATATTTGTAAGAAAACTCTCTAGTTGTGGTAAGACTCTTAAAATACGCAATTAGAGTTTCCAGAAATGATTAAAAACTTGGAAGAACCACTTGAAATAAAAGTTAATAGATTCTTCCCACTTTTCCTGCCGTTTGTAATTACAGACATTACCAGTGGAAAGCCGTGAAATGACCAGAAAACTGATAATATTTACAACTAAGGGCACTTTAGAGAGCGTTTTCAATTGAATTTGATTTCAAATATTAGGAATTCTTGTTTATACAGCTCATAATTTGTGTAGAAAGGCTGTAAGTGAGGTCTATACTGCGTATGTTTACAATTGAGGCCGCATTACTCTGGCGACTTTTGTATGACTGAGTTAAAATCCATTCGGTTCCAGTACATATTTGTAAGAAAACTCTCTAGTTGTGGTAAAACTCTTAAAATACGCAATTAGAGTTTCCAGAAATGATTAAAAACTTGGAAGAACCTCTTGAAATAAAAGTTAATAAATTCTTCCTACATTTCCTGCCGTTTGTAATTACAGACATTACCAGAGGAAGCCGTGAAATGACCAGCAAACTGATAATATCTACAACTCCGGGCACTTCAGGGATATTGTTCAATTGAATTGGCTTTCAAATATTAGGAATTCTTGTTTATACAGCTCAAAATTTGTGTAGAAAGCCTGTAAGTGAGGACTATACTGCTTATGTTTACAACTGAGGCCAATGACTCTGGCGACTTTGGTATGACTCAGTTAAAATCCTTCCGGTTCCAGTACATAGTTGTAAGAAAACTCTCTAGTTGTGGTAAAACTCTTAAAATACGCAATTAGAGTTCCCAGAAATGATTAAAAACTTGGAAGAACCACTTGAAATAAAAGTAAATAGATTCTTCCTACATATCCTGCCGATTGTAATCACAGACATTACCAGAGGAAAGCCGTGAAATGACCAGCAAACTGATAATATTTACAACTCCGGGCACTTTAGGGAGCATTTTCACTTGAATTTGCTTTCAAATATTAGGAATTCTTGTTTATACAGCTCAAAATTTGTGTAGAAATGCTGTACGTGAGGTCTATACTGCGTATGTTTACAATTGAGGCCGCATTACTCTTGCGACTTTTGTATGACTCAGTTAAAATCCTTCCGGTTCCAGTACATAGTTGTAAGAAAACTCTCTAGTTGTGGTAAAACTCTTAAAATACGCAATTAGAGTTTCCAGAAATGATTAAAAACTTGGAAGAACCACTTGAAATAAAAGTTAATAGATTCTTCCTACATTTCCTGCCGTTTGTAATCACAGACATTACCAGAGGAAAGCCGTGAAATGACCAGCAAACTGATAATATCTACAACTCCGGGCACTTCAGGGATAGTGTTCAATTGAATTGGCTTTCAAATATTAGGAATTCTTGTTTATACAGCTCAAAATTTGTGTAGAAAGCCTGTAAGTGAGGACTATACTGCTTATGTTTACAATTGAGGCCAATGACTCTGGCGACTTTGGTATGACTCAGTTAAAATCCTTCCGGTTCCAGTACATAGTTGTAAGAAAACTCTCTAGTTGTGGTAAAACTCTTAAAATACGCAATTAGAGTTTCCAGAAATGATTAAAAACTTGGAAGATCCACTTGAAATAAAAGTTAATAGATTCTTCCTACATTTCCTGCCGTTTGTAATCACAGACATTACCAGTGGAAAGACGTGAAATGACCAGCAAACTGAGAATATTTACAACTCCGGGAACTTTAGGAAGCGTTTTCTCTTGAATTTGCTTTCAAATATTAGGAATTCTTGTTTATACAGCTCAAAATTTGTGTAGAAAGGCTGTAAGGGAGGTCTGTACTGCGTATGTTTACAATTGAGGCCAATGACTCTGGCGACTTTTGTATGACTCAGTTAAAATACTTCTGGTTCCAGTACATATTTGTAAGAAAACTCTCTAGTTGTGGTAAGACTCTTAAAATACGCAATTAGAGTTTCCAGAAATGATTAAAAACTTGGAAGAACCACTTGAAATAAAAGTTAATAGATTCTTCCCACTTTTCCTGCCGTTTGTAATCACAGACATTACCATTGGAAAGACGTGAAATGACCAGAAAACTGATAATATTTACAACTCCGGGCACTTTAGGGAGCGTTTTAAATTGAATTTGCTTTCAAATATTAGGAATTCTTGTTAATACAGCTCAAAATTTGTGTAGAAAGGCGGTAAGTGAGGTCTATACTGCGTATGTTTACAATTGAGGCCGCATTACTCTTGGGACTTTTGTATGACTCAGTTAAAATCCTTCCGGTTCCAGTACATAGTTGTAAGAAAACTCTCTAGTTGTGGTAAAACTCTTAAAATACGCAATTAGAGTTTCCAGAAATGATTAAAAACTTGGAAGAACCACTTGAAATAAAAGTAAATAGATTCTTCCTACATTTCCTGCCGTTTGTAATCACAGACATTACCAGAGGAAAGCCGTGAAATGACCAGCAAACTGATAATATCTACAACTCTGGGGACTTCAGGGATAGTGTTCAATTGAATTGGCTTTCAAATATTAGGAATTCTTGTTTATACATCTCAAAATTTGTGTAGAAAGCCTGTAAGTGAGGACTATACTGCTTATGTTTACAATTGAGGCCAATGACTCTGGTGACTTTGGTATGACTCAGTTAAAATCCTTCCGGTTCCAGTACATAGTTGTAAGAAAACTCTATAGTTGTGGTAAAACTCTTAAAATACGCAATTAGAGTTTCCAGAAATGATTAAAAACTTGGAAGAACCATTTGAAATAAAAGTAAATATAGTTTTCCTACATTTCCTGCCGTTTGTAATCACAGACATTATCAGTGAAAAGCCGTGAAATGACCAGAAAACTGATAATATTTACAACTCCGGGCACTTTAGGGAGCGTTTTCACTTGAATTTGCTTTTAAATATTAGGAATTCTTGTTTATACAGCTCAAAATTTGTGTAGAAAGGCTGTAAGTGAGGTCTATACTGCGTATGTTTGCAATTGAGGCCGCATTACTCTGGTGACTTTTGTATGACTGAGTTAAAATCCTTCCGGTTCCAGTACATAGTTGTAAGAAAACTCTCTAGTTGTGGTAAAACTCTTAAAATACGCAATTAGAGTTTCCAGAAATGATTAAAAACTTGGAAGAACCACTTGAAATAAAAGTAAATCGATTCTTCCGACATTTCCTGCCGTTTGTAATGACAGACATTACCAGTGGAAAGCCGTGAAATGACCAGCAAACTGATAATATTTACAACTCCAGGGACTTTAGGGTGCGTTTTCCCTTGAATTTGCTTTCAAATATTAGGAATTCTTGTTTATACAGCTCAAAATTTGTGTAGAAATGCTGTACGTGAGGTCTATACTGCGTATGTTTACAATTGAGGCCGCATTACTCTTGCGACTTTTGTATGACTCAGTTAAAATCCTTCCGGTTCCAGTACATAGTTGTAAGAAAACTCTCTAGTTGTGGTAAAACTCTTAAAATACGCAATTAGAGTTTCCAGAAATGATTAAAAACTTGGAAGAACCACTTGAAATAAAAGTTAATAGATTCTTCCTACATTTCCTGCCGTTTGTAATCACAGACATTACCAGAGGAAAGCCGTGAAATGACCAGCAAACTGATAATATCTACAACTCCGGGCACTTCAGGAATAGTGTTCAATTGAATTGGCTTTCAAATATTAGGAATTCTTGTTTATACAGCTCAAAATTTGTGTAGAAAGCCTGTAAGTGAGGACTATGCTGCTTATGTTTACAATTGAGGCCGCATTACTCTTGCGACTTTTGTATGACTCAGTTAAAATCCTTCCGGTTCCAGTACATAGTTGTAAGAAAACTCTCTAGTTGTGGTAAAACTCTTAAAATACGCAATTAGAGTTTCCAGAAATGATTAAAAACTTGGAAGAACCACTTGAAATAAAAGTTAATAGATTCTTCCTACATATTCTGCCGTTTGTAATCACAGACATTACCAGTGGAAAGACGTGAAATGACCAGCAAACTGAGAATATTTACAACTTCGGGAACTTTAGGAAGCGTTTTCTCTTGAATTTGCTTTCAAATATTAGGAATTCTTGTTTATACAGCTCAAAATTTGTGTAGAAAGGCTGTAAGGGAGGTCTGTACTGCGTATGTTTACAATTGAGGCCAATGACTCTGGCGACTTTTGTATGACTCAGTTAAAATACTTCTGGTTCTAGTACATATTTGTAAGAAAACTCTCTAGTTGTGGTAAGACTCTTAAAATACGCAATTAGAGTTTCCAGAAATGATTAAAAACTTGGAAGAACCACTTGAAATAAAAGTTAATAGATTCTTCCCACTTTTCCTGCCGTTTGTAATTACAGACATTACCAGTGGAAAGCCGTGAAATGACCAGAAAACTGATAATATTTACAACTAAGGGCACTTTAGGGAGCGTTTTCACTTGAATTTGATTTCAAATATTAGGAATTCTTGTTTATACAGCTTAAAATTTGTGTAGAAAGGCTGTAAGTGAGGTCTATACTGCGTATGTTTACAATTGAGGCCGCATTACTCTGGCGACTTTTGTATGACTGAGTTAAAATCCATTCGGTTCCAGTACATATTTGTAAGAAAACTCTCTAGTTGTGGTAAAACTCTTAAAATACGCAATTTGAGTTTCCAGAAATGATTAAAAACTTGGAAGAACCACTTGAAATAAAAGTAAATAGATTCTTTCTACATTTCCTGCTGTTTGTAATCACAGACATTACCATTGGAAAGACGTGAAATGACCAGAAAACTGATAATATTTACAACTCCGGGCACTTTAGGGAGCGTTTTCAATTGAATTTGCTTTCAAATATTAGGAATTCTTGTTAATACAGCTCAAAATTTGTGTAGAAAGGCGGTAAGTGAGGTCTATACTGCGTATGTTTACAATTGAGGCCGCATTACTCTTGCGACTTTTGTATGACTCAGTTAAAATCCTTCCGGTTCCAGTACATAGTTGTAAGAAAACTCTCTAGTTGTGGTAAAACTCTTAAAATACGCAATTAGATTTTCCAGAAATGATTAAAAACTTGGAAGAACCACTTGAAATAAAAGTAAATAGACTCTTCCTACATTTCCTGCCGTTTGTAATCACAGACATTACCAGAGGAAAGCCGTGAAATGACCAGCAAACTGATAATATCTACAACTCCGGGCACTTCAGGGATAGTGTTCAATTGAATTGGCTTTCAAATATTAGGAATTCTTGTTTATACAGCTCAAAATTTGTGTAGAAAGCCTGTAAGTGAGGACTATACTGCTTATGTTTACAATTGAGGCCAATGACTCTGGCGACTTTGGTATGACTCAGTTAAAATCCTTCCGGTTCCAGTACATAGTTGTAAGAAAACTCTCTAGTTGTGGTAAAACTCTTAAAATATGCAATTAGAGTTTCCAGAAATGATTAAAAACTTGGAAGAACCACTTGAAATAAAAATTAATAGATTCTTCCCACATTTCCTGCCGTTTGTAATCACAGACATTACCAGAGGAAAGCCGTGAAATGACCAGCAAACTGATAATATCTACAACTCCGGGCACTTCAGGGATAGTGTTCAATTGAATTGGCTTTCAAATATAAGGAATTCTTGTTTATACAGCTCAAAATTTGTGTAGAAAGCCTGTAAATGAGGACTATACTGCTTATGTTTACAATTGAGGCCAATGACTCTGGCGACTTTGGTATGACTCAGTTAAAATTCTTCCGGTTCCAGTACATAGTTGTAAGAAAACTCTCTAGTTGTGGTAAAACTCTTAAAATTCGCAATTACAGTTTCCAGAAATGATTAAAAACTTGGAAGATCCACTTGAAATAAAAGTTAATAGATTCTTCCTACATTTCCTGCCGTTTGTAATCACAGACATTACCAGTGGAAAGTCGTGAAATGACCAGCAAACTGAGAATATTTACAACTCCGGGAACTTTAGGAAGCGTTTTCTCTTGAATTTGCTTTCAAATATTAGGAATTCTTGTTTATACAGCCCAAAATTTGTGTAGAAAGGCTGTAAGGGAGGTCTGTACTGCGTATGTTTACAATTGAGGCCAATGACTCTGGCGACTTTTGTATGACTCAGTTAAAATACTTCTGGTTCCAGTACATATTTGTAAGAAAACTCTCTAGTTGTGGTAAGACTCTTAAAATACGCAATTAGAGTTTCCAGAAATGATTAAAAACTTGGAAGAACCACTTGAAATAAAAGTTAATAGATTCTTCCCACTTTTCCTGCCGTTTGTAATTACAGACATTACCAGTGGAAAGCCGTGAAATGACCAGAAAACTGATAATATTTGCAACTAAGGGCACTTTAGAGAGCGTTTTCAATTGAATTTGATTTCAAATATTAGGAATTCTTGTTTATACAGCTTAAAATTAGTGTAGAAAGTCTGTAAGTGAGGTCTATACTGCGTATGTTTACAATTGAGGCCGCATTACTCTGGCGACTTTTGTATGACTGAGTTAAAATCCATTCGGTTCCAGTACATATTTGTAAGAAAACTCTCTAGTTGTGGTAAAACTCTTAAAATACGCAATTAGAGTTTCCAGAAATGATTAAAAACTTGGAAGAACCACTTGAAATAAAAGTAAATAGATTCTTCCTACATTTACTGCCGTTTGTAATCACAGACATTACCAGAGGAAAGCCGTGAAATGACCAGCAAACTGATAATATCTACAACTCCGGGCACTTCAGGGATAGTGTTCAATTGAATTGGCTTTCAAATATTAGGAATTCTTGTTTATACAGCTCAAAATTTGTGTAGAAAGCCTGTAAGTGAGGACTATACTGCTTATGTTTACAATTGAGGCCAATGACTCTGGTGACTTTGGTATGACTCAGTTAAAATCCTTCCGGTTCCAGTACATAGTTGTAAGAAAACTCTATAGTTGTGGTAAAACTCTTAAAATACGCAATTAGAGTTTCCAGAAATGATTAAAAACTTGGAAGAACCACTTGAAATAAAAGTTAATAAATTCTTCCTACATTTCCTGCCGTTTGTAATCACAGACATTACCAGAGGAATGCCGTGAAATGACCAGCAAACTGATAATATCTACAACTCCGGGCACTTCAGGGATATTGTTCAATTGAATTGGCTTTCAAATATTAGGAATTCTTGTTTATACAGCTCAAAATTTGTGTAGAAAGCCTGTAAGTGAGGACTATACTGCTTATGTTTACAACTGAGGCCAATGACTCTGGCGACTTTGGTATGACTCAGTTAAAATCCTTCCGGTTCCAGTACATAGTTGTAAGAAAACTCTCTAGTTGTGGTAAAACTCTTAAAATACGCAATTAGAGTTCCCAGAAATGATTAAAAACTTGGAAGAACCACTTGAAATAAAAGTAAATAGATTCTTCCTACATATCCTGCCGATTGTAATCACAGACATTACCAGAGGAAAGCCGTGAAATGACCAGCAAACTGATAATATTTACAACTCCGGGCACTTTAGGGAGCATTTTCACTTGAATTTGTTTTCAAATATTAGGAATTCTTGTTTATACAGCTCAAAATTTGTGTAGAAATGCTGTACGTGAGGTCTATACTGCGTATGTTTACAATTGAGGCCGCATTACTCTTGCGACTTTTGTATGACTCAGTTAAAATCCTTCCGGTTCCAGTACATAGTTGTAAGAAAACTCTCTAGTTGTGGTAAAACTCTTAAAATACGCAATTAGAGTTTCCAGAAATGATTAAAAACTTGGAAGAACCACTTGAAATAAAAGTTAATAGATTCTTCCTACATTTCCTGCCGTTTGTAATCACAGACATTACCAGAGGAAAGCCGTGAAATGACCAGCAAACTGATAATATCTAAAACTCCGGGCACTTCAGGGATATTGTTCAATTGAATTGGCTTTCAAATATTAGGAATTCTTGTTTATACAGCTCAAAATTTGTGTAGAAAGCCTGTAAGTGAGGACTATACTGCTTATGTTTACAATTGAGGCCAATGACTCTGGCGACTTTGGTATGACTCAGTTAAAATCCTTCCGGTTCCAGTACATAGTTGTAAGAAAACTCTCTAGTTGTGGTAAAACTCTTAAAATACGCAATTAGAGTTTCCAGAAATGATTAAAAACTTGGAAGATCCACTTGAAATAAAAGTTAATAGATTCTTCCTACATTTCCTGCCGTTTGTAATCACAGACATTACCAGTGGAAAGACGTGAAATGACCAGCAAACTGAGAATATTTACAACTCCGGGAACTTTAGGAAGCGTTTTCTCTTGAATTTGCTTTCAAATATTAGGAATTCTTGTTTATACAGCTCAAAATTTGTGTAGAAAGGCTGTAAGGGAGGTCTGTACTGCGTATGTTTACAATTGAGGCCAATGACTCTGGCGACTTTTGTATGACTCAGTTAAAATACTTCTGGTTCCAGTACATATTTGTAAGAAAACTCACTAGTTGTGGTAAGACTCTTAAAATACGCAATTAGAGTTTCCAGAAATGATTAAAAACTTGGAAGAACCACTTGAAATAAAAGTTAATAGATTCTTCCCACTTTTCCTGCCGTTTGTAATCACAGACATTACCATTGGAAAGACGTGAAATGACCAGAAAACTGATAATATTTACAACTCCGGGCACTTTAGGGAGCGTTTTAAATTGAATTTGCTTTCAAATATTAGGAATTCTTGTTAATACAGCTCAAAATTTGTGTAGAAAGGCGGTAAGTGCGGTCTATACTGCGTATGTTTACAATTGAGGCCGCATTACTCTTGGGACTTTTGTATGACTCAGTTAAAATCCTTCCGGTTCCAGTACATAGTTGTAAGAAAACTCTCTAGTTGTGGTAAAACTCTTAAAATACGCAATTAGAGTTTCCAGAAATGATTAAAAACTTGGAAGAACCACTTGAAATAAAAGTAAATAGATTCTTCCTACATTTCCTGCCGTTTGTAATCACAGACATTACCAGAGGAAAGCCGTGAAATGACCAGCAAACTGATAATATCTACAACTCTGGGGACTTCAGGGATAGTGTTCAATTGAATTGGCTTTCAAATATTAGGAATTCTTGTTTATACAGCTCAAAATTTGTGTAGAAAGCCTGTAAGTGAGGACTATACTGCTTATGTTTACAATTGAGGCCAATGACTCTGGTGACTTTGGTATGACTCAGTTAAAATCCTTCCGGTTCCAGTACATAGTTGTAAGAAAACTCTATAGTTGTGGTAAAACTCTTAAAATACGCAATTAGAGTTTCCAGAAATGATTAAAAACTTGGAAGAACCACTTGAAATAAAAGTTAATAAATTCTTCCTACATTTCCTGCCGTTTGTAATCACAGACTTTACCAGAGGAAAGCCGTGAAATGACCAGCAAACTGATAATATCTACAACTCCGGGCACTTAAGGGATATTGTTCAATTGAATTGGCTTTCAAATATTAGGAATTCTTGTTTATACAGCTCAAAATTTGTGTAGAAAGCCTTTAAGTGAGGACTATACTGCTCTTGTTTACAACTGAGGCCAATGACTCTGGCGACTTTGGTATGACTCAGTAAAAATCCTTCCGGTTCCAGTACATAGTTGTAAGAAAACTCTCTAGTTGTGGTAAAACTCTTAAAATACGCAATTAGAGTTTCCAGAAATGATTAAAAACTTGGAAGAACCACTTGAAATAAAAGTTAATAGATTCTTCCCACTTTTCCTGCCGTTTGTAATCACAGACATTACCATTGGAAAGACGTGAAATGACCAGAAAACTGATAATATTTACAACTCCGGGCACTTTAGGGAGCGTTTTAAATTGAATTTGCTTTCAAATATTAGGAATTCTTGTTAATACAGCTCAAAATTTGTGTAGAAAGGCGGTAAGTGAGGTCTATACTGCGTATGTTTACAATTGAGGCCGCATTACTCTTGGGACTTTTGTATGACTCAGTTAAAATCCTTCCGGTTCCAGTACATAGTTGTAAGAAAACTCTCTAGTTGTGGTAAAACTCTTAAAATACGCAATTAGAGTTTCCAGAAATGATTAAAAACTTGGAAGAACCACTTGAAATAAAAGTTAATAGATTCTTCCTACATTTCCTGCCGTTTGTAATCACAGACATTACCAGAGGAAAGCCGTGAAATGACCAGCAAACTGATAATATCTACAACTCCGGGCACTTCAGGGATAGTGTTCAATTGAATTGGCTTTCAAATATTAGGAATTCTTGTTTATACAGCTCAAAATTTGTGTAGAAAGCCTGTAAATGAGGACTATACTGCTTATGTTTACAATTGAGGCCAATGACTCTGGCGACTTTGGTATGACTCAGTTAAAATCCTTCCGGTTCCAGTACATAGTTGTAAGAAAACTCTCTAGTTGTGGTAAAACTCGTAAAATACGCAATTAGAGTTCCCAGAAATGATTAAAAACTTGGAAGAACCACTTGAAATAATAGTAAATAGATTCTTCCTACATATCCTGCCGATTGTAATCACAGACATTACCAGAGGAAAGCCGTGAAATGACCAGCAAACTGATAATATTTACAACTCCGGGCACTTTAGGGAGCATTTTCACTTGAATTTGCTTTCAAATATTAGGAATTCTTGTTTATACAGCTCAAAATTTGTGTAGAAAGCCTGTAAGTGAGGACTATACTGCTTATGTTTACAATTGAGGCCAATGACTCTGGCGACTTTGGTATGACTCAGTTAAAATCCTTCCGGTTCCAGGACATAGTTGTAAGAAAACTCTATAGTTGTGGTAAAACTCTTAAAATACGCAATTAGAGTTTCCAGAAATGATTAAAAACTTGGAAGATCCACTTGAAATAAAAGTTAATAGATTCTTCCTACATTTCCTGCCGTTTGTAATCACAGACATTACCAGTGGAAAGACGTGAAATGACCAGCAAACTGAGAATATTTACAACTCCGGGAACTTTAGGAAGCGTTTTCTCTTGAATTTGCTTTCAAATATTAGGAATTCTTGTTTATACAGCTCAAAATTTGTGTAGAAAGGCTGTAAGGGACGTCTGTACTGCGTATGTTTACAATTGAGGCCAATGACTCTGGCGACTTTTGTATGACTCAGTTAAAATACTTCTGGTTCCAGTACATATTTGTAAGAAAACTCTCTAGTTCTGGTAAGACTCTTAAAATACGCAATTAGAGTTTCCAGAAATGATTAAAAACTTGGAAGAACCACTTGAAATAAAAGTTAATAGATTCTTCCCACTTTTCCTGCCGTTTGTAATTACAGACATTACCAGTGGAAAGCCGTGAAATGACCAGCAAACTGATAATATTTACAACTAAGGGCACTTTAGGGAGCGTTTTCACTTGAATTTGATTTCAAATATTAGGAATTCTTGTTTATACAGCTTAAAATTTGTGTAGAAAGGCTGTAAGTGAGGTCTATACTGCGTATGTTTACAATTGAGGCCGCATTACTCTGGCGACTTTTGTATGAATGAGTTAAAATCCATTCGGTTCCAGTACATATTTGTAAGAAAACTCTCTAGTTGTGGTAAAACTCTTAAAATACGCAATTAGAGTTTCTAGAAATGATTAAAAACTTGGAAGAACCACTTGAAATAAAAGTAAATAGATTCTTTCTACATTTCCTGCCGTTTGTAATCACAGACATTACCATTGGAAAGACGTGAAATGACCAGAAAACTGATAATATTTACAACTCCGGGCACTTTAGGGAGCGTTTTCAATTGAATTTGCTTTCAAATATTAGGAATTCTAGTTAATACAGCTCAAAATTTGTGTAGAAAGGCCGTAAGTGAGGTCTATACTGCGTATGTTTACAATTGAGGCCGCATTACTCTTGCGACTTTTGTATGACTCAGTTAAAATCCTTCCGGTTCCAGTACATAGTTGTAAGAAAACTCTCTAGTTGTGGTAAAACTCTTAAAATACGCAATTAGAGTTTCCAGAAATGATTAAAAACTTGGAAGAACCACTTGAAATAAAAGTAAATAGATTCTTCCTACATTTCCTGCCGTTTGTAATCACAGACATTACCAGAGGAAAGCCGTGAAATGACCAGCAAACTGATAATATCTACAACTCCGGGGACTTCAGGGATAGTGTTCAATTGAATTTGCTTTCAAATATTAGGAATTCTTGTTTATACAGCCCAAAATTTGTGTAGAAAGGCTGTAAGGGAGGTCTGTACTGCGTATGTTTACAATTGAGGCCAATGACTCTGGCGACTTTTGTATGACTCAGTTAAAATACTTCTGGTTCCAGTACATATTTGTAAGCAAACTCTCTAGTTGTGGTAAAGCTCTTAAAAATACGCAATTAGAGTTTTCAGAAATGATTAAACTTGGAAGAACCTCTTGAAATAAAAGTAAATAGATTCTTCCTACATTTCCTGCCGTTTGTAATCACAGACATTACCAGTGGAAAGCCGTGAAATGACCAGCAAACTGATAATATTTAGAACTCCCGGCACTTTAGGGAGCGTTTTCACTTGAATTTGCTTTCAGATATTAGAAATTCTTGTTTATACAGCTCAAAATTTGTGTAGAAAGCCTGTAAGTGAGGTCTATACTGCGTATGTTTACAATTGAGGCCCCATTACTCTGGCGACTTTTGTATGACTCTGTTAAAATCCTGACGGTTCCAGTACATATTTGTAAGAAAGCTCTCTAGTTGTGGTAAAACTCTTCAAATACGCAATTAGAGTTTCCAGAAATGATTAAAAACTTGGAAGAACCACTTGAAATAAAAGTACATAGATTCATCCTACATTTCCTGCGGTTTGTAATCACAGACATTACCAGTGGAAAGCCGTGAAATGACCAGCAAACTGATAATATTTACAACTCCGGGCACTTTAGGGAGCGTTTTCACTTGAATTTGCTTTCAAATATTAGGAATTCTTGTTTATACAGCTAAAAATTTGTGTAGAAAGCCTGTAAGTGAGGTCTAAACTGCGTATGTTTACAATTGAGGCCCCATTACTCTGGCGACTTTTGTATGACTCTGTTAAAATCCTGACGGTTCCAGTACATATTTCTAAGCAAACTCTCTAGTTGTGGTAAAGCTCTTAAAATACGTAATTAGAGTTTCCAGAAATGATTAAAAACTTGGAAGAACCCCTTGAAATAAAAGTAAATAGATTCTTCCTACATTTCCTGTCGTTTGTAATCACAGACATTACCAGTGGAAAGCCGTGAAATGACCAGCAAACTGATAATATTTACAACTCCGGGCACTTTAGGGAGCGTTTTCACTTGAATTTGCTTTCAAATATTAGGAATTCTTGTTTATACAGCTCAAAATTTGTGTATAAAGCCTGTAAGTGTGGTCTATACGGCGTATGTTTACAATTGAGGCCCCATTACTCTGGCGACTTTTGTATGACTCTGTTAAAATCCTGACGGTTCCAGTACATATTTGTAAGAAAACTCTCTAGTTGTGGTAAAACTCTTAAAATACGTAATTAGAGTTTCCAGAAATGATTAAAAACTTGGAAGAACCACCTGAAATAAAAGTAAATCGATTCTGCCTACATTTCCTGCCGTTTGTAATCACAGACATTACCAGTGGAAAGCCGTGAAATGACCAGCAAACTGATAATATTTACAACTCCGGGCACGTTAGGGAGCGTTTTCACTTGAATTCGCTTTCAAATATTAGGAATTCTTGTGTATACAGCTAAAAATTTGTGTAGGAAGCCTGTAAGTGAGGTCTAAACTGCGTATCTTTACAATTGAGGCCCCATTACTCTGCCGACTTTTGTATGACTCTGTTAAAATCCTGACGGTTCCAGTACATATTTGTAAGAAAACTCTCTAGTTGTGGTAAAACTCTTAAAAATACGCAATTAGAGTTTTCAGAAATGATTAAACTTGGAAGAACCTCTTGAAATAAAAGTAAATAGATTCTTCCTACATTTCCTGCGGTTTGTAATCACAGACATTACCAGTGGAAAGCCGTGAAATGACCAGCAAACTGATAATATTTACAACTCCCGGCACTTTAGTGAGCGTTTTCACTTGAATTTGCTTTCAGATATTAGAAATTCTTGTTTATACAGCTCAAAATTTGTGTAGAAAGCCTGTAAGTGAGGTCTATACTGCGTATGTTTACAATTGAGGCCCCATTACTCTGGCGACTTTTGTATGACTCTGTTAAAATCCTGACGGTTCCAGTACATATTTGTAAGAAAGCTCTCTAGTTGTGGTAAAACTCTTCAAATACGCAATTAGAGTTTCCAGAAATGATTAAAAACTTGGAAGAACTACTTGAAATAAAAGTACATAGATTCATCCTACATTTCTTGCGGTTTGTAATCACAGACATTACCAGTGGAAAGCCGTGAAATGACCAGCAAACTGATAATATTTACAACTCCGGGCACTTTAGGGAGCGTTTTCACTTGAATTTGCTTTCAAATATTAGGAATTCTTGTTTATACAGCTAAAAATTTGTGTAGAAAGCCTGTAAGTGAGGTCTAAACTGCGTATGTTTACAATTGAGGCCCCATTACTCTGGCGACTTTTGTATGACTCTGTTAAAATCCTGACGGTTCCAGTACATATTTCTAAGCAAACTCTCTAGTTGTGGTAAAGCTCTTAAAATACGTAATTAGAGTTTCCAGAAATGATTAAAAACTTGGAAGAACCCCTTGAAATAAAAGTAAATAGATTCTTCCTACATTTCCTGTCGTTTGTAATCACAGACATTACCAGTGGAAAGCCGTGAAATGACCAGCAAACTGATAATATTTACAACTCCGGGCACTTTAGGGAGCGTTTTCACTTGAATTTGCTTTCAAATATTAGGAATTCTTGTTTATACAGCTCAAAATTTGTGTATAAAGCCTGTAAGTGTGGTCTATACGGCGTATGTTTACAATTGAGGCCCCATTACTCTGGCGACTTTTGTATGACTCTGTTAAATTCCTGACGGTTCCAGTACATATTTGTAAGAAAACTCTCTAGTTGTGGTAAAACTCTTAAAATACGTAATTAGAGTTTCCAGAAATGATTAAAAACTTGGAAGAACCACCTGAAATAAAAGTAAATCGATTCTGCCTACATTTCCTGCCGTTTGTAATCACAGACATTACCAGTGGAAAGCCGTGAAATGACCAGCAAACTGATAATATTTACAACTCCGGGCACGTTAGGGAGCGTTTTCACTTGAATTCGCTTTCAAATATTAGGAATTCTTGTGTATACAGCTAAAAATTTTTGTAGGAAGCCTGTAAGTGAGGTCTAAACTGCGTATCTTTACAATTGAGGCCCCATTACTCTGCCGACTTTTGTATGACTCTGTTAAAATCCTGACGGTTCCAGTACATATTTGTAAGAAAACTCTCTAGTTGTGGTAAAACTCTTAAAAATACGCAATTAGAGTTTTCAGAAATGATTAAACTTGGCAGAACCTCTTGAAATAAAAGTAAATAGATTCTTCCTACATTTCCTGCGGTTTGTAATCACAGACATTACCAGTGGAAAGCCGTGAAATGACCAGCAAACTGATAATATTTACAACTCCGGGCACTTTAGGGAGCGTTTTCACTTGAATTTGCTTTCAAATATTAGGAATTCTTGTTTATACAGCTCAAAATTTGTGTAGAAAGCCTGTAAGTGAGGTCTATACTGCGTATGTTTACAATTGAGGCCCCATTACTCTGCCGACTTTTGTATGACTCTGTTAAAATCCTGACGGTTCCAGTACATATTTGTAAGCAAACTCTCTAGTTGTGGTAAAGCTCTTAAAATACGTAATTAGAGTTTCCAGAAATGATTAAAAACTTGGAAGAACCCCTTGAAATAAAAGTAAATAGATTCTTCCTACATTTCCTGTCGTTTGTAATCACAGACATTACCAGTGGAAAGCCGTGAAATGACCAGCAAACTGATAATATTTACAACTCCGGGCACTTTAGGGAGCGTTTTCACTTGAATTTGCTTTCAAATATTAGGAATTCTTGTTTATACAGCTCAAAATTTGTGTATAAAGCCTGTAAGTGTGGTCTATACGGCGTATGTTTACAATTGAGGCCCCATTACTCTGGCGACTTTTGTATGACTCTGTTAAATTCCTGACGGTTCCAGTACATATTTGTAAGAAAACTCTCTAGTTGTGGTAAAACTCTTAAAATACGTAATTAGAGTTTCCAGAAATGATTAAAACTTGGAAGAACCACCTGAAATAAAAGTAAATCGATTCTGCCTACATTTCCTGCCATTTGTAATCACAGACATTACCAGTGGAAAGCCGTGAAATGACCAGCAAACTGATAATATTTACAACTCCGGGCACGTTAGGGAGCGTTTTCACTTGAATTCGCTTTCAAATATTAGGAATTCTTGTGTATACAACTAAAAATTTGTGTAGGAAGCCTGTAAGTGAGGTCTAAACTGCGTATCTTTACAATTGAGGCCCCATTACTCTGCCGACTTTTGTATGACTCTGTTAAAATCCTGACGGTTCCAGTACATATTTGTAAGAAAACTCTCTTGTTGTGGTAAAACTCTTAAAAATACGCAATTAGAGTTTTTAGAAATGATTAAACTTGGAAGAACCTCTTGAAATAAAAGTAAATAGATTCTTCCTACATTTCCTGCCGTTTGTAATCACAGACATTACCAGTGGAAAGCCGTGAAATGACCAGCAAACTGATAATATTTACAACTCCGGGCACTTTAGGGAGCGTTTTCACTTGAATTTGCTTTCAAATATTAGGAATTCTTGTTTATACAGCTCAAAATTTGTGTAGAAAGCCTGTAAGTGAGGTCTAAACTGCGTATGTTTACAATTGAGGCCCCATTACTCTGGCGACTTTTGTATGACTCTGTTAAAATCCTGACGGTTCCAGTACATATTTCTAAGCAAACTCTCTAGTTGTGGTAAAGCTCTTAAAATACGTAATTAGAGTTTCCAGAAATGATTAAAAACTTGGAAGAACCCCTTGAAATAAAAGTAAATAGATTCTTCCTACATTTCCTGTCGTTTGTAATCACAGACATTACCAGTGGAAAGCCGTGAAATGACCAGCAAACTGATAATATTTACAACTCCGGGCACTTTAGGGAGCGTTTTCACTTGAATTTGCTTTCAAATATTAGGAATTCTTGTTTATACAGCTCAAAATTTGTGTATAAAGCCTGTAAGTGTGGTCTATACGGCGTATGTTTACAATTGAGGCCCCATTACTCTGGCGACTTTTGTATGACTCTGTTAAATTCCTGACGGTTCCAGTACATATTTGTAAGAAAACTCTCTAGTTGTGGTAAAACTCTTAAAATACGTAATTAGAGTTTCCAGAAATGATTAAAAACTTGGAAGAACCACCTGAAATAAAAGTAAATCGATTCTGCCTACATTTCCTGCCGTTTGTAATCACAGACATTACCAGTGGAAAGCCGTGAAATGACCAGCAAACTGATAATATTTACAACTCCGGGCACGTTAGGGAGCGTTTTCACTTGAATTCGCTTTCAAATATTAGGAATTCTTGTGTATACAGCTAAAAATTTGTGTAGGAAGCCTGTAAGTGAGGTCTAAACTGCGTATCTTTACAATTGAGGCCCCATTACTCTGCCGACTTTTGTATGACTCTGTTAAAATCCTGACGGTTCCAGTACATATTTCTAAGCAAACTCTCTAGTTGTGGTAAAGCTCTTAAAATACGTAATTAGAGTTTCCAGAAATGATTAAAAACTTGGAAGAACCCCTTGAAATAAAAGTAAATAGATTCTTCCTACATTTCCTGTCGTTTGTAATCACAGACATTACCAGTGGAAAGCCGTGAAATGACCAGCAAACTGATAATATTTACAACTCCGGGCACTTTAGGGAGCGTTTTCACTTGAATTTGCTTTCAAATATTAGGAATTCTTGTTTATACAGCTCAAAATTTGTGTATAAAGCCTGTAAGTGTGGTCTATACGGCGTATGTTTACAATTGAGGCCCCATTACTCTGGCGACTTTTGTATGACTCTGTTAAAATCCTGACGGTTCCAGTACATATTTGTAAGAAAACTCTCTAGTTGTGGTAAAACTCTTAAAATACGTAATTAGAGTTTCCAGAAATGATTAAAAACTTGGAAGAACCACCTGAAATAAAAGTAAATCGATTCTGCCTACATTTCCTGCCGTTTGTAATCACAGACATTACCAGTGGAAAGCCGTGAAATGACCAGCAAACTGATAATATTTACAACTCCGGGCACGTTAGGGAGCGTTTTCACTTGAATTCGCTTTCAAATATTAGGAATTCTTGTGTATACAGCTAAAAATTTGTGTAGGAAGCCTGTAAGTGAGGTCTAAACTGCGTATCTTTACAATTGAGGCCCCATTACTCTGCCGACTTTTGTATGACTCTGTTAAAATCCTGACGGTTCCAGTACATATTTGTAAGAAAACTCTCTAGTTGTGGTAAAACTCTTAAAAATACGCAATTAGAGTTTTCAGAAATGATTAAACTTGGAAGAACCTCTTGAAATAAAAGTAAATAGATTCTTCCTACATTTCCTGCCGTTTGTAATCACAGACATTACCAGTGGAAAGCCGTGAAATGACCAGCAAACTGATAATATTTACAACTCCCGGCACTTTAGGGAGCGTTTTCACTTGAATTTGCTTTCAGATATTAGAAATTCTTGTTTATACAGCTCAAAATTTGTGTAGAAAGCCTGTAAGTGAGGTCTATACTGCGTATGTTTACAATTGAGGCCCCATTACTCTGGCGACTTTTGTATGACTCTGTTAAAATCCTGACGGTTCCAGTACATATTTGTAAGAAAGCTCTCTAGTTGTGGTAAAACTCTTCAAATACGCAATTAGAGTTTCCAGAAATGATTAAAAACTTGGAAGAACCACTTGAAATAAAAGTACATAGATTCATCCTACATTTCTTGCGGTTTGTAATCACAGACATTACCAGTGGAAAGCCGTGAAATGACCAGCAAACTGATAATATTTACAACTCCGGGCACTTTAGGGAGCGTTTTCACTTGAATTTGCTTTCAAATATTAGGAATTCTTGTTTATACAGCTAAAAATTTGTGTAGAAAGCCTGTAAGTGAGGTCTAAACTGCGTATGTTTACAATTGAGGCCCCATTACTCTGGCGACTTTTGTATGACTCTGTTAAAATCCTGACGGTTCCAGTACATATTTCTAAGCAAACTCTCTAGTTGTGGTAAAGCTCTTAAAATACGTAATTAGAGTTTCCAGAAATGATTAAAAACTTGGAAGAACCCCTTGAAATAAAAGTAAATAGATTCTTCCTACATTTCCTGTCGTTTGTAATCACAGACATTACCAGTGGAAAGCCGTGAAATGACCAGCAAACTGATAATATTTACAACTCCGGGCACTTTAGGGAGCGTTTTCACTTGAATTTGCTTTCAAATATTAGGAATTCTTGTTTATACAGCTCAAAATTTGTGTATAAAGCCTGTAAGTGTGGTCTATACGGCGTATGTTTACAATTGAGGCCCCATTACTCTGGCGACTTTTGTATGACTCTGTTAAATTCCTGACGGTTCCAGTACATATTTGTAAGAAAACTCTCTAGTTGTGGTAAAACTCTTAAAATACGTAATTAGAGTTTCCAGAAATGATTAAAAACTTGGAAGAACCACCTGAAATAAAAGTAAATCGATTCTGCCTACATTTCCTGCCGTTTGTAATCACAGACATTACCAGTGGAAAGCCGTGAAATGACCAGCAAACTGATAATATTTACAACTCCGGGCACGTTAGGGAGCGTTTTCACTTGAATTCGCTTTCAAATATTAGGAATTCTTGTGTATACAGCTAAAAATTTTTGTAGGAAGCCTGTAAGTGAGGTCTAAACTGCGTATCTTTACAATTGAGGCCCCATTACTCTGCCGACTTTTGTATGACTCTGTTAAAATCCTGACGGTTCCAGTACATATTTGTAAGAAAACTCTCTAGTTGTGGTAAAACTCTTAAAAATACGCAATTAGAGTTTTCAGAAATGATTAAACTTGGCAGAACCTCTTGAAATAAAAGTAAATAGATTCTTCCTACATTTCCTGCGGTTTGTAATCACAGACATTACCAGTGGAAAGCCGTGAAATGACCAGCAAACTGATAATATTTACAACTCCGGGCACTTTAGGGAGCGTTTTCACTTGAATTTGCTTTCAAATATTAGGAATTCTTGTTTATACAGCTCAAAATTTGTGTAGAAAGCCTGTAAGTGAGGTCTATACTGCGTATGTTTACAATTGAGGCCCCATTACTCTGCCGACTTTTGTATGACTCTGTTAAAATCCTGACGGTTCCAGTACATATTTGTAAGCAAACTCTCTAGTTGTGGTAAAGCTCTTAAAATACGTAATTAGAGTTTCCAGAAATGATTAAAAACTTGGAAGAACCCCTTGAAATAAAAGTAAATAGATTCTTCCTACATTTCCTGTCGTTTGTAATCACAGACATTACCAGTGGAAAGCCGTGAAATGACCAGCAAACTGATAATATTTACAACTCCGGGCACTTTAGGGAGCGTTTTCACTTGAATTTGCTTTCAAATATTAGGAATTCTTGTTTATACAGCTCAAAATTTGTGTATAAAGCCTGTAAGTGTGGTCTATACGGCGTATGTTTACAATTGAGGCCCCATTACTCTGGCGACTTTTGTATGACTCTGTTAAATTCCTGACGGTTCCAGTACATATTTGTAAGAAAACTCTCTAGTTGTGGTAAAACTCTTAAAATACGTAATTAGAGTTTCCAGAAATGATTAAAACTTGGAAGAACCACCTGAAATAAAAGTAAATCGATTCTGCCTACATTTCCTGCCATTTGTAATCACAGACATTACCAGTGGAAAGCCGTGAAATGACCAGCAAACTGATAATATTTACAACTCCGGGCACGTTAGGGAGCGTTTTCACTTGAATTCGCTTTCAAATATTAGGAATTCTTGTGTATACAACTAAAAATTTGTGTAGGAAGCCTGTAAGTGAGGTCTAAACTGCCTATCTTTACAATTGAGGCCCCATTACTCTGCCGACTTTTGTATGACTCTGTTAAAATCCTGACGGTTCCAGTACATATTTGTAAGAAAACTCTCTTGTTGTGGTAAAACTCTTAAAAATACGCAATTAGAGTTTTTAGAAATGATTAAACTTGGAAGAACCTCTTGAAATAAAAGTAAATAGATTCTTCCTACATTTCCTGCCGTTTGTAATCACAGACATTACCAGTGGAAAGCCGTGAAATGACCAGCAAACTGATAATATTTACAACTCCGGGCACTTTAGGGAGCGTTTTCACTTGAATTTGCTTTCAAATATTAGGAATTCTTGTTTATACAGCTCAAAATTTGTGTAGAAAGCCTGTAAGTGAGGTCTAAACTGCGTATGTTTACAATTGAGGCCCCATTACTCTGGCGACTTTTGTATGACTCTGTTAAAATCCTGACGGTTCCAGTACATATTTCTAAGCAAACTCTCTAGTTGTGGTAAAGCTCTTAAAATACGTAATTAGAGTTTCCAGAAATGATTAAAAACTTGGAAGAACCCCTTGAAATAAAAGTAAATAGATTCTTCCTACATTTCCTGTCGTTTGTAATCACAGACATTACCAGTGGAAAGCCGTGAAATGACCAGCAAACTGATAATATTTACAACTCCGGGCACTTTAGGGAGCGTTTTCACTTGAATTTGCTTTCAAATATTAGGAATTCTTGTTTATACAGCTCAAAATTTGTGTATAAAGCCTGTAAGTGTGGTCTATACGGCGTATGTTTACAATTGAGGCCCCATTACTCTGGCGACTTTTGTATGACTCTGTTAAATTCCTGACGGTTCCAGTACATATTTGTAAGAAAACTCTCTAGTTGTGGTAAAACTCTTAAAATACGTAATTAGAGTTTCCAGAAATGATTAAAAACTTGGAAGAACCACCTGAAATAAAAGTAAATCGATTCTGCCTACATTTCCTGCCGTTTGTAATCACAGACATTACCAGTGGAAAGCCGTGAAATGACCAGCAAACTGATAATATTTACAACTCCGGGCACGTTAGGGAGCGTTTTCACTTGAATTCGCTTTCAAATATTAGGAATTCTTGTGTATACAGCTAAAAATTTTTGTAGGAAGCCTGTAAGTGAGGTCTAAACTGCGTATCTTTACAATTGAGGCCCCATTACTCTGCCGACTTTTGTATGACTCTGTTAAAATCCTGACGGTTCCAGTACATATTTGTAAGAAAACTCTCTAGTTGTGGTAAAACTCTTAAAAATACGCAATTAGAGTTTTCAGAAATGATTAAACTTGGCAGAACCTCTTGAAATAAAAGTAAATAGATTCTTCCTACATTTCCTGCGGTTTGTAATCACAGACATTACCAGTGGAAAGCCGTGAAATGACCAGCAAACTGATAATATTTACAACTCCGGGCACTTTAGGGAGCGTTTTCACTTGAATTTGCTTTCAAATATTAGGAATTCTTGTTTATACAGCTCAAAATTTGTGTAGAAAGCCTGTAAGTGAGGTCTATACTGCGTATGTTTACAATTGAGGCCCCATTACTCTGCCGACTTTTGTATGACTCTGTTAAAATCCTGACGGTTCCAGTACATATTTGTAAGCAAACTCTCTAGTTGTGGTAAAGCTCTTAAAATACGTAATTAGAGTTTCCAGAAATGATTAAAAACTTGGAAGAACCCCTTGAAATAAAAGTAAATAGATTCTTCCTACATTTCCTGTCTTTTGTAATCACAGACATTACCAGTGGAAAGCCGTGAAATGACCAGCAAACTGATAATATTTACAACTCCGGGCACTTTAGGGAGCGTTTTCACTTGAATTTGCTTTCAAATATTAGGAATTCTTGTTTATACAGCTCAAAATTTGTGTATAAAGCCTGTAAGTGTGGTCTATACGGCGTATGTTTACAATTGAGGCCCCATTACTCTGGCGACTTTTGTATGACTCTGTTAAATTCCTGACGGTTCCAGTACATATTTGTAAGAAAACTCTCTAGTTGTGGTAAAACTCTTAAAATACGTAATTAGAGTTTCCAGAAATGATTAAAACTTGGAAGAACCACCTGAAATAAAAGTAAATCGATTCTGCCTACATTTCCTGCCATTTGTAATCACAGACATTACCAGTGGAAAGCCGTGAAATGACCAGCAAACTGATAATATTTACAACTCCGGGCACGTTAGGGAGCGTTTTCACTTGAATTCGCTTTCAAATATTAGGAATTCTTGTGTATACAACTAAAAATTTGTGTAGGAAGCCTGTAAGTGAGGTCTAAACTGCCTATCTTTACAATTGAGGCCCCATTACTCTGCCGACTTTTGTATGACTCTGTTAAAATCCTGACGGTTCCAGTACATATTTGTAAGAAAACTCTCTTGTTGTGGTAAAACTCTTAAAAATACGCAATTAGAGTTTTTAGAAATGATTAAACTTGGAAGAACCTCTTGAAATAAAAGTAAATAGATTCTTCCTACATTTCCTGCCGTTTGTAATCACAGACATTACCAGTGGAAAGCCGTGAAATGACCAGCAAACTGATAATATTTACAACTCCGGGCACTTTAGGGAGCGTTTTCACTTGAATTTGCTTTCAAATATTAGGAATTCTTGTTTATACAGCTCAAAATTTGTGTAGAAAGCCTGTAAGTGAGGTCTAAACTGCGTATGTTTACAATTGAGGCCCCATTACTCTGGCGACTTTTGTATGACTCTGTTAAAATCCTGACGGTTCCAGTACATATTTGTAAGCAAACTCTCTAGTTGTGGTAAAGCTCTTAAAATACGTAATTAGAGTTTCCAGAAATGATTAAAAACTTGGAAGAACCCCTTGAAATAAAAGTAAATAGATTCTTCCTACATTTCCTGTCGTTTGTAATCACAGACATTACCAGTGGAAAGCCGTGAAATGACCAGCAAACTGATAATATTTACAACTCCGGGCACTTTAGGGAGCGTTTTCACTTGAATTTGCTTTCAAATATTAGGAATTCTTGTTTATACAGCTCAAAATTTGTGTATAAAGCCTGTAAGTGTGGTCTATACGGCGTATGTTTACAATTGAGGCCCCATTACTCTGGCGACTTTTGTATGACTCTGTTAAATTCCTGACGGTTCCAGTACATATTTGTAAGAAAACTCTCTAGTTGTGGTAAAACTCTTAAAATACGTAATTAGAGTTTCCAGAAATGATTAAAAACTTGGAAGAACCGCCTGAAATAAAAGTAAATCGATTCTGCCTACATTTCCTGCCGTTTGTAATCACAGACATTACCAGTGGAAAGCCGTGAAATGACCAGCAAACTGATAATATTTACAACTCCGGGCACGTTAGGGAGCGTTTTCACTTGAATTCGCTTTCAAATATTAGGAATTCTTGTGTATACAGCTAAAAATTTGTGTAGGAAGCCTGTAAGTGAGGTCTAAACTGCGTATCTTTACAATTGAGGCCCCATTACTCTGCCGACTTTTGTATGACTCTGTTAAAATCCTGACGGTTCCAGTACATATTTGTAAGAAAACTCTCTAGTTGTGGTAAAACTCTTAAAAATACGCAATTAGAGTTTTCAGAAATGATTAAACTTGGAAGAACCTCTTGAAATAAAAGTAAATAGATTCTTCCTACATTTCCTGCGGTTTGTAATCACAGACATTACCAGTGGAAAGCCGTGAAATGACCAGCAAACTGATAATATTTACAACTCCGGGCACTTTAGGGAGCGTTTTCACTTGAATTTGCTTTCAAATATTAGGAATTCTTGTTTATACAGCTCAAAATTTGTGTAGAAAGCCTGTAAGTGAGGTCTATACTGCGTATGTTTACAATTGAGGCCCCATTACTCTGCCGACTTTTGTATGACTCTGTTAAAATCCTGACGGTTCCAGTACATATTTGTAAGCAAACTCTCTAGTTGTGGTAAAGCTCTTAAAATACGTAATTAGAGTTTCCAGAAATGATTAAAAACTTGGAAGAACCCCTTGAAATAAAAGTAAATAGATTCTTCCTACATTTCCTGTCGTTTGTAATCACAGACATTACCAGTGGAAAGCCGTGAAATGACCAGCAAACTGATAATATTTACAACTCCGGGCACTTTAGGGAGCGTTTTCACTTGAATTTGCTTTCAAATATTAGGAATTCTTGTTTATACAGCTCAAAATTTGTGTATAAAGCCTGTAAGTGTGGTCTATACGGCGTATGTTTACAATTGAGGCCCCATTACTCTGGCGACTTTTGTATGACTCTGTTAAATTCCTGACGGTTCCAGTACATATTTGTAAGAAAACTCTCTAGTTGTGGTAAAACTCTTAAAATACGTAATTAGAGTTTCCAGAAATGATTAAAACTTGGAAGAACCACCTGAAATAAAAGTAAATCGATTCTGCCTACATTTCCTGCCATTTGTAATCACAGACATTACCAGTGGAAAGCCGTGAAATGACCAGCAAACTGATAATATTTACAACTCCGGGCACGTTAGGGAGCGTTTTCACTTGAATTCGCTTTCAAATATTAGGAATTCTTGTTTATACAGCTCAAAATTTGTGTATAAAGCCTGTAAGTGTGGTCTATACGGCGTATGTTTACAATTGAGGCCCCATTACTCTGGCGACTTTTGTATGACTCTGTTAAATTCCTGACGGTTCCAGTACATATTTGTAAGAAAACTCTCTAGTTGTGGTAAAACTCTTAAAATACGTAATTAGAGTTTCCAGAAATGATTAAAAACTTGGAAGAACCACCTGAAATAAAAGTAAATCGATTCATCCTACATTTCTTGCGGTTTGTAATCACAGACATTACCAGTGGAAAGCCGTGAAATGACCAGCAAACTGATAATATTTACAACTCCGGGCACTTTAGGGAGCGTTTTCACTTGAATTTGCTTTCAAATATTAGGAATTCTTGTTTATACAGCTAAAAATTTGTGTAGAAAGCCTGTAAGTGAGGTCTAAACTGCGTATGTTTACAATTGAGGCCCCATTACTCTGGCGACTTTTGTATGACTCTGTTAAAATCCTGACGGTTCCAGTACATATTTCTAAGCAAACTCTCTAGTTGTGGTAAAGCTCTTAAAATACGTAATTAGAGTTTCCAGAAATGATTAAAAACTTGGAAGAACCCCTTGAAATAAAAGTAAATAGATTCTTCCTACATTTCCTGTCGTTTGTAATCACAGACATTACCAGTGGAAAGCCGTGAAATGACCAGCAAACTGATAATATTTACAACTCCGGGCACTTTAGGGAGCGTTTTCACTTGAATTTGCTTTCAAATATTAGGAATTCTTGTTTATACAGCTCAAAATTTGTGTATAAAGCCTGTAAGTGTGGTCTATACGGCGTATGTTTACAATTGAGGCCCCATTACTCTGGCGACTTTTGTATGACTCTGTTAAATTCCTGACGGTTCCAGTACATATTTGTAAGAAAACTCTCTAGTTGTGGTAAAACTCTTAAAATACGTAATTAGAGTTTCCAGAAATGATTAAAAACTTGGAAGAACCACCTGAAATAAAAGTAAATCGATTCTGCCTACATTTCCTGCCGTTTGTAATCACAGACATTACCAGTGGAAAGCCGTGAAATGACCAGCAAACTGATAATATTTACAACTCCGGGCACGTTAGGGAGCGTTTTCACTTGAATTCGCTTTCAAATATTAGGAATTCTTGTGTATACAGCTAAAAATTTTTGTAGGAAGCCTGTAAGTGAGGTCTAAACTGCGTATCTTTACAATTGAGGCCCCATTACTCTGCCGACTTTTGTATGACTCTGTTAAAATCCTGACGGTTCCAGTACATATTTGTAAGAAAACTCTCTAGTTGTGGTAAAACTCTTAAAAATACGCAATTAGAGTTTTCAGAAATGATTAAACTTGGCAGAACCTCTTGAAATAAAAGTAAATAGATTCTTCCTACATTTCCTGCGGTTTGTAATCACAGACATTACCAGTGGAAAGCCGTGAAATGACCAGCAAACTGATAATATTTACAACTCCGGGCACTTTAGGGAGCGTTTTCACTTGAATTTGCTTTCAAATATTAGGAATTCTTGTTTATACAGCTCAAAATTTGTGTAGAAAGCCTGTAAGTGAGGTCTATACTGCGTATGTTTACAATTGAGGCCCCATTACTCTGCCGACTTTTGTATGACTCTGTTAAAATCCTGACGGTTCCAGTACATATTTGTAAGCAAACTCTCTAGTTGTGGTAAAGCTCTTAAAATACGTAATTAGAGTTTCCAGAAATGATTAAAAACTTGGAAGAACCCCTTGAAATAAAAGTAAATAGATTCTTCCTACATTTCCTGTCGTTTGTAATCACAGACATTACCAGTGGAAAGCCGTGAAATGACCAGCAAACTGATAATATTTACAACTCCGGGCACTTTAGGGAGCGTTTTCACTTGAATTTGCTTTCAAATATTAGGAATTCTTGTTTATACAGCTCAAAATTTGTGTATAAAGCCTGTAAGTGTGGTCTATACGGCGTATGTTTACAATTGAGGCCCCATTACTCTGGCGACTTTTGTATGACTCTGTTAAATTCCTGACGGTTCCAGTACATATTTGTAAGAAAACTCTCTAGTTGTGGTAAAACTCTTAAAATACGTAATTAGAGTTTCCAGAAATGATTAAAACTTGGAAGAACCACCTGAAATAAAAGTAAATCGATTCTGCCTACATTTCCTGCCATTTGTAATCACAGACATTACCAGTGGAAAGCCGTGAAATGACCAGCAAACTGATAATATTTACAACTCCGGGCACGTTAGGGAGCGTTTTCACTTGAATTCGCTTTCAAATATTAGGAATTCTTGTGTATACAACTAAAAATTTGTGTAGGAAGCCTGTAAGTGAGGTCTAAACTGCGTATCTTTACAATTGAGGCCCCATTACTCTGCCGACTTTTGTATGACTCTGTTAAAATCCTGACGGTTCCAGTACATATTTGTAAGAAAACTCTCTTGTTGTGGTAAAACTCTTAAAAATACGCAATTAGAGTTTTTAGAAATGATTAAACTTGGAAGAACCTCTTGAAATAAAAGTAAATAGATTCTTCCTACATTTCCTGCCGTTTGTAATCACAGACATTACCAGTGGAAAGCCGTGAAATGACCAGCAAACTGATAATATTTACAACTCCGGGCACTTTAGGGAGCGTTTTCACTTGAATTTGCTTTCAAATATTAGGAATTCTTGTTTATACAGCTCAAAATTTGTGTAGAAAGCCTGTAAGTGAGGTCTAAACTGCGTATGTTTACAATTGAGGCCCCATTACTCTGGCGACTTTTGTATGACTCTGTTAAAATCCTGACGGTTCCAGTACATATTTCTAAGCAAACTCTCTAGTTGTGGTAAAGCTCTTAAAATACGTAATTAGAGTTTCCAGAAATGATTAAAAACTTGGAAGAACCCCTTGAAATAAAAGTAAATAGATTCTTCCTACATTTCCTGTCGTTTGTAATCACAGACATTACCAGTGGAAAGCCGTGAAATGACCAGCAAACTGATAATATTTACAACTCCGGGCACTTTAGGGAGCGTTTTCACTTGAATTTGCTTTCAAATATTAGGAATTCTTGTTTATACAGCTCAAAATTTGTGTATAAAGCCTGTAAGTGTGGTCTATACGGCGTATGTTTACAATTGAGGCCCCATTACTCTGGCGACTTTTGTATGACTCTGTTAAATTCCTGACGGTTCCAGTACATATTTGTAAGAAAACTCTCTAGTTGTGGTAAAACTCTTAAAATACGTAATTAGAGTTTCCAGAAATGATTAAAAACTTGGAAGAACCGCCTGAAATAAAAGTAAATCGATTCTGCCTACATTTCCTGCCGTTTGTAATCACAGACATTACCAGTGGAAAGCCGTGAAATGACCAGCAAACTGATAATATTTACAACTCCGGGCACGTTAGGGAGCGTTTTCACTTGAATTCGCTTTCAAATATTAGGAATTCTTGTGTATACAGCTAAAAATTTGTGTAGGAAGCCTGTAAGTGAGGTCTAAACTGCGTATCTTTACAATTGAGGCCCCATTACTCTGCCGACTTTTGTATGACTCTGTTAAAATCCTGACGGTTCCAGTACATATTTGTAAGAAAACTCTCTAGTTGTGGTAAAACTCTTAAAAATACGCAATTAGAGTTTTCAGAAATGATTAAACTTGGAAGAACCTCTTGAAATAAAAGTAAATAGATTCTTCCTACATTTCCTGCGGTTTGTAATCACAGACATTACCAGTGGAAAGCCGTGAAATGACCAGCAAACTGATAATATTTACAACTCCGGGCACTTTAGGGAGCGTTTTCACTTGAATTTGCTTTCAAATATTAGGAATTCTTGTTTATACAGCTCAAAATTTGTGTAGAAAGCCTGTAAGTGAGGTCTATACTGCGTATGTTTACAATTGAGGCCCCATTACTCTGCCGACTTTTGTATGACTCTGTTAAAATCCTGACGGTTCCAGTACATATTTGTAAGCAAACTCTCTAGTTGCGGTAAAGCTCTTAAAATACGTAATTAGAGTTTCCAGAAATGATTAAAAACTTGGAAGAACCCCTTGAAATAAAAGTAAATAGATTCTTCCTACATTTCCTGTCGTTTGTAATCACAGACATTACCAGTGGAAAGCCGTGAAATGACCAGCAAACTGATAATATTTACAACTCCGGGCACTTTAGGGAGCGTTTTCACTTGAATTTGCTTTCAAATATTAGGAATTCTTGTTTATACAGCTCAAAATTTGTGTATAAAGCCTGTAAGTGTGGTCTATACGGCGTATGTTTACAATTGAGGCCCCATTACTCTGGCGACTTTTGTATGACTCTGTTAAATTCCTGACGGTTCCAGTACATATTTGTAAGAAAACTCTCTAGTTGTGGTAAAACTCTTAAAATACGTAATTAGAGTTTCCAGAAATGATTAAAACTTGGAAGAACCACCTGAAATAAAAGTAAATCGATTCTGCCTACATTTCCTGCCATTTGTAATCACAGACATTACCAGTGGAAAGCCGTGAAATGACCAGCAAACTGATAATATTTACAACTCCGGGCACGTTAGGGAGCGTTTTCACTTGAATTCGCTTTCAAATATTAGGAATTCTTGTGTATACAACTAAAAATTTGTGTAGGAAGCCTGTAAGTGAGGTCTAAACTGCGTATCTTTACAATTGAGGCCCCATTACTCTGCCGACTTTTGTATGACTCTGTTAAAATCCTGACGGTTCCAGTACATATTTGTAAGAAAACTCTCTTGTTGTGGTAAAACTCTTAAAAATACGCAATTAGAGTTTTTAGAAATGATTAAACTTGGAAGAACCTCTTGAAATAAAAGTAAATAGATTCTTCCTACATTTCCTGCCGTTTGTAATCACAGACATTACCAGTGGAAAGCCGTGAAATGACCAGCAAACTGATAATATTTACAACTCCGGGCACTTTAGGGAGCGTTTTCACTTGAATTTGCTTTCAAATATTAGGAATTCTTGTTTATACAGCTCAAAATTTGTGTAGAAAGCCTGTAAGTGAGGTCTATACTGCGTATGTTTACAATTGAGGCCCCATTACTCTGGCGACTTTTGAATGACTCTGTTAAAATCCTGACGGTTCCAGTACATATTTGTAAGAAAGCTCTCTAGTTGTGGTAAAGCTCTTAAAATACGTAATTAGAGTTTCCAGAAATGATTAAAAACTTGGAAGAACCCCTTGAAATAAAAGTAAATAGATTCTTCCTACATTTCCTGTCGTTTGTAATCACAGACATTACCAGTGGAAAGCCGTGAAATGACCAGCAAACTGATAATATTTACAACTCCGGGCACTTTAGGGAGCGTTTTCACTTGAATTTGCTTTCAAATATTAGGAATTCTTGTTTATACAGCTCAAAATTTGTGTATAAAGCCTGTAAGTGAGGTCTATACTGCGTATGTTTACAATTGAGGCCCCATTACTCTGGCGACTTTTGTATGACTCTGTTAAATTCCTGACGGTTCCAGTACATATTTGTAAGAAAACTATCTAGTTGTGGTAAAACTCTTAAAATAAGTAATTAGAGTTTCCAGAAATGATTAAAAACTTGGAAGAACCACCTGAAATAAAAGTAAATCGATTCTGCCTACATTTCCTGCCGTTTGTAATCACAGACATTACCAGTGGAAAGCCGTGAAATGACCAGCAAACTGATAATATTTACAACTCCGGGCACGTTAGGGAGCGTTTTCACTTGAATTCGCTTTCAAATATTAGGAATTCTTGTGTATACAGCTAAAAATTTGTGTAGGAAGCCTGTAAGTGAGGTCTAAACTGCGTATCTTTACAATTGAGGCCCCATTACTCTGCCGACTTTTGTATGACTCTGTTAAAATCCTGACGGTTCCAGTACATATTTGTAAGAAAACTCTCTAGTTGTGGTAAAACTCTTAAAAATACGCAATTAGAGTTTTCAGAAATGATTAAAACTTGGAAGAACCTCTTGAAATAAAAGTAAATAGATTCTTCCTACATTTCCTGCCGTTTGTAATCACAGACATTACCAGTGGAAAGCCGTGAAATGACCAGCAAACTGATAATATTTACAACTCCGGGCACTTTAGGGAGCGTTTTCACTTGAATTTGCTTTCAAATATTAGGAATTCTTGTTTATACAGCTCAAAATTTGTGTAGAAAGCCTGTAAGTGAGGTCTAAACTGCGTATCTTTACAATTGAGGCCCCATTACTCTGCCGACTTTTGTATGACTCAGTTAAAATACTTCTGGTTCCAGTACATATTTGTAAGCAAACTCTCTAGTTGTGGTAAAGCTCTTAAAATACGTAATTAGAGTTTCCAGAAATGATTAAAAACTTGGAAGAACCCCTTGAAATAAAAGTAAATAGATTCTTCCTACATTTCCTGTCGTTTGTAATCACAGACATTACCAGTGGAAAGCCGTGAAATGACCAGCAAACTGATAATATTTACAACTCCGGGCATTTAGGGAGCGTTTTCACTTGAATTTGCTTTCAAATATTAGGAATTCTTGTTTATACAGCTCAAAATTTGTGTAGAAAGCCTGTAAGTGAGGTCTATACTGCGTATGTTTACAATTGAGGCCCCATTACTCTGGCGACTTTTGTATGACTCTGTTAAATTCCTGACGGTTCCAGTACATATTTGTAAGAAAACTCTCTAGTTGTGGTAAAACTCTTAAAATACGTAATTAGAGTTTCCAGAAATGATTAAAAACTTGGAAGAACCACCTGAAATAAAAGTAAATCGATTCTGCCTACATTTCCTGCCGTTTGTAATCACAGACATTACCAGTGGAAAGCCGTGAAATGACCAGCAAACTGATAATATTTACAACTCCGGGCACGTTAGGGAGCGTTTTCACTTGAATTCGCTTTCAAATATTAGGAATTCTTGTGTATACAGCTAAAAATTTGTGTAGGAAGCCTGTAAGTGAGGTCTAAACTGCGTATCTTTACAATTGAGGCCCCATTACTCTGCCGACTTTTGTATGACTCTGTTAAAATCCTGACGGTTCCAGTACATATTTGTAAGAAAACTCTCTAGTTGTGGTAAAGCTCTTAAAATACGTAATTAGAGTATCCAGAATTGATTAAAAACTTGGAAGAACCCTTTGAAATTAAAGTACATAGATTCATCCTACATTTCCTGCCGTTTGTAATCACAGACATTACCAGTGGAAAGCCGTGAAATGACCAGCAAACTGATAATATTTACAACTCCGGGCACGTTAGGGAGCGTTTTCACTTGAATTTGCTTTCAAATATTAGGAATTCTTGTTTATACAGCTCAAAATTTGTGTAGAAAGCCTGTAAGTGAGGTCTATACTGCGTATGTTTACAATTGAGGCCCCATTACTCTGGCGACTTTTGTATGACTCTGTTAAAATCCTGACGGTTCCAGTACATATTTGTAAGAAAACTCTCTAGTTGTGGTAAAACTCTTAAAAATACGCAATTAGAGTTTTCAGAAATGATTAAAAACTTGGAAGAACCTCTTGAAATAAAAGTAAATAGATTCTTCCTACATTTCCTGCCGTTTGTAATAACAGACATTACCAGTGGAAAGCGGTGAAATGACCAGCAAACTGATAATATTTACAACTCCGGGCACTTTAGAGAGCGTTTTCACTTGAATTTGCTTTCAAATATTAGGAATTCTTGTTTATACAGCTCAAAATTTGTGTAGAAAGCCTGTAAGTGAGGTCTATACTGCGTATGTTTACAATTGAGGCCCCATTACTCTGGCGACTTTTGAATGACTCTGTTAAAATCCTGATGGTTCCAGTACATATTTGTAAGAAAGCTCTCTAGTTGTGGTAAAACTCTTCAAATACGCAATTAGAGTTTCCAGAAATGATTAAAAACTTGGAAGAACCACTTGAAATAAAAGTACATAGATTCATCCTACATTTCCTGCGGTTTGTAATCACAGACATTACCAGTGGAAAGCCGTGAAATGACCAGCAAACTGATAATATTTACAACTCCGGGCACGTTAGGGAGCGTTTTCACTTGAATTTGCTTTCAAATATTAGGAATTCTTGTGTATATAGCTAAAAATTTGTGTAGGAAACCTGTAAGTGAGGTCTAAACTCCGTATCTTTACAATTGAGGCCCCATTACTCTGCCGACTTTTGTATGACTCTGTTAAAATCCTGACGGTTCCAGTACATATTTGTAAGAAAACTCTCTAGTTGTGGTAAAGCTCTTAAAATACGTAATTAGAGTATACAGAATTGATTAAAAACTTGGAAGAACCCTTTGAAATTAAAGTACATAGATTCATCCTACATTTCCTGCCGTTTGTAATCACAGACATTACCAGTGGAAAGCCGTGAAATGACCAGCAAACTGATAATATTTACAACTCCGGGCACTTTAGGGAGCGTTTTCACTTGAATTTGCTTTCAAATATTAGGAATTCTTGTTTATACAGCTCAAAATTTGTGTCGAAAGCCTGTAAGTGAGGTCTATACTGCGTATGTTTACAATTGAGGCCCCATTACTCTGCCGACTTTTGTATGACTCTGTTAAAATCCTGACGGTTCCAGTACATATTTGTAAGAAAACTCTCTAGTTGTGGTAAAACTCTTAAAATATGCAATTAGAGTTTTCAGAAATGATTAAAAACTTGGAAGAACCACCTGAAATAAAAGTAAATCGATTCTGCCTACATTTCCTGCCGTTTGTAATCACAGACATTACCAGTGGAAAGCCGTGAAATGACCAGCAAACTGATAATATTTACAACTCGGGGCACTTTAGGGAGCGTTTTCACTTGAATTTGCTTTCAAATATTAGGAATTCTTGTTTATACAGCTCAAAATTTGTGTAGAAAGCCTGTAAGTGAGGTCTAAACTGCGTATCTTTACAATTGAGGCCCCATTACTCTGCCGACTTTTGTATGACTCTGTTAAAATCCTGACGGTTCCAGTACATATTTGTAAGAAAACTCTCTAGTTGTGGTAAAGCTCTTATAATACGTAATTAGAGTTTCCAGAAATGATTAAAAACTTGGAAGAACCACCTGAAATAAAAGTAAATCGATTCTGCCTACATTTCCTGCCGTTTGTAATCACAGACATTACCAGTGGAAAGCCGTGAAATGACCAGCAAACTGATAATATTTACAACTCCGGGCACTTTAGGGAGCGTTTTCACTTGAATTTGCTGTCAAATATTAGGAATTCTTGTTTATACAGCTCAAAATTTGTGTAGAAAGCCTGTAAGTGAGGTCTATACTGCGTATATTTACAATTGAGGCCCCATTACTCTGGCGACTTTTGTATGACTCTGTTAAAATCCTGACGGTTCCAGTACATATTTGTAAGAAAACTCTCTAGTTGTGGTAAAACTCTTAAAATACGCAATTAGAGTTTCCAGAAATGATTAAAAACTTGGTAGAACCACTTGAAATAAAAGTAAATAGATTCTTCCTACATTTCCTGCCGTTTGTAATCACAGACATTACCAGTGGAAAGCCGTGAAATGACCAGCAAACTGATAATATTTACAACTCCGGGCACTTTAGGGAGCGTTTTCACTTGAATTTGCTTTCAAATATTAGGAATTCTTGTTTATACAGCTCAAAATTTGTGTAGAAAGCCTGTAAGTGAGGTCTTAACTGCGTATCTTTACAATTGAGGCCCCATTACTCTGCCGACTTTTGTATGACTCTGTTAAAATCCTGACGGTTCCAGTACATATTTGTAAGCAAACTCTCTAGTTGTGGTAAAGCTCTTAAAATACGTAATTAGAGTTTCCAGAAATGATTAAAAACTTGGAAGAACCCTTTGAAATTAAAGTACATAGATTCATCCTACATTTCCTGCCGTTTGTAATCACAGACATTACCTGTGGAAAGCCGTGAAATGACCAGCAAACTGATAATATTTACAACTCAGGGCACTTTAGGGAGTGTTTTCACTTGAATTTGCTTTCAAATATTAGGAATTCTTGTTTATACAGCTCCAAATTTTTGTAGAAAGCCTGTAAGTGAGGTCTATACTGCGTATGTTTACAATTGAGGCCCCATTACTCTGGCGACTTTTGTATGACTCTGTTAAAATCCTGACGGTTCCAGTACATATTTGTAAGAAAACTCTCTAGTTGTGGTAAAACTCTTAAAAATACGCAATTAGAGTTTTCAGAAATGATTAAAACTTGGAAGAACCTCTTGAAATAAAAGTAAATAGATTCTTCCTACATTTCCTGCCGTTTGTAATCACAGACATTACCAGTGGAAAGCCGTGAAATGACCAGCAAACTGATAATATTTACAACTCCGGGCACTTTAGGGAGCGTTTTCACTTGAATTTGCTTTCAGATATTAGGAATTCTTGTTTATACAGCTCAAAATTTGTGTAGAAAGCCTGTAAGTGAGGTCTATACTGCGTATGTTTACAATTGAGGCCCCATTACTCTGGCGACTTTTGTATGACTCTGTTAAATTCCTGACGGTTCCAGTACATATTTGTAAGAAAACTCTCTAGTTGTGGTAAAACTCTTAAAATACGTAATTAGAGTTTCCAGAAATGATTAAAAACTTGGAAGAACCACCTGAAATAAAAGTAAATCGATTCTGCCTACATTTCCTGCCGTTTGTAATCACAGACATTACCAGTGGAAAGCCGTGAAATGACCAGCAAACTGAAAATATTTACAACTCCGGGCACGTTAGGGAGCGTTTTCACTTGAATTTGCTTTCAAATATTAGGAATTCTTGTGTATACAGCTAAAAATTTGTGTAGGAAGCCTGTAAGTGAGGTCTAAACTGCGTATCTTTACAATTGAGGCACCATTACTCTGCCGACTTTTGTATGATTCTGTTAAAATCCTGACGGTTCCAGTACATATTTGTAAGAAAACTCTCTAGTTGTGGTAAAGCTCTTAAAATACGTAATTAGAGTATCCAGAATTGATTAAAAACTTGGAAGAACCCTTTGAAATTAAAGTACATAGATTCATCCTACATTTCCTGCCGTTTGTAATCACAGACATTACCAGTGGAAAGCCGTGAAATGACCAGCAAACTGATAATATTTACAACTCCGGGCACGTTAGGGAGCGTTTTCACTTGAATTTGCTTTCAAATATTAGGAATTCTTGTTTATACAGCTCAAAATTTGTGTAGAAAGCCTGTAAGTGAGGTCTATACTGCGTATGTTTACAATTGAGGCCCCATTACTCTGGCGACTTTTGTATGACTCTGTTAAAATCCTTCTGGTTCCAGTACATATTTGTAAGAAAACTCTCTAGTTGTGGTAAAACTCTTAAAAATACGCAATTAGAGTTTTCAGAAATGATTAAAAACTTGGAAGAACCTATTGAAATAAAAGTAAATAGATTCTTCCTACATTTCCTGCCGTTTGTAATAACAGACATTACCAGTGGAAAGCGGTGAAATGACCAGCAAACTGATAATATTTACAACTCCGGGCACGTTAGGGAGCGTTTTCACTTGAATTTGCTTTCAAATATTAGGAATTCTTGTGTATACAGCTAAAAATTTGTGTAGGAAACCTGTAAGTGAGGTCTAAACTGCGTATCTTTACAATTGAGGCCCCATTACTCTGCCGACTTTTGTATGACTCTGTTAAAATCCTGACGGTTCCAGTACATATTTGTAAGAAAACTCTCTAGTTGTGGTAAAGCTCTTAAAATACGTAATTAGAGTATACAGAATTGATTAAAAACTTGGAAGAACCCTTTGAAATTAAAGTACATAGATTCATCCTACATTTCCTGCCGTTTGTAATCACAGACATTACCAGTGGAAAGCCGTGAAATGACCAGCAAACTGATAATATTTACAACTCCGGGCACTTTAGGGAGCGTTTTCACTTGAATTTGCTTTCAAATATTAGGAATTCTTGTTTATACAGCTCAAAATTTGTGTCGAAAGCCTGTAAGTGAGGTCTATACTGCGTATGTTTACAATTGAGGCCCCATTACTCTGGCGACTTTTGTATGACTCTGTTAAAATCCTGACGGTTCCAGTACATATTTGTAAGAAAACTCTCTAGTTGTGGTAAAACTCTTAAAATATGCAATTAGAGTTTTCAGAAATGATTAAAAACTTGGAAGAACCACCTGAAATAAAAGTAAATCGATTCTGCCTACATTTCCTGCCGTTTGTAATCACAGACATTACCAGTGGAAAGCCGTGAAATGACCAGCAAACTGATAATATTTACAACTCGGGGCACTTTAGGGAGCGTTTTCACTTGAATTTGCTTTCAAATATTAGGAATTCTTGTTTATACAGCTCAAAATTTGTGTAGAAAGCCTGTAAGTGAGGTCTAAACTGCGTATCTTTACAATTGAGGCCCCATTACTCTGCCGACTTTTGTATGACTCTGTTAAAATCCTGACGGTTCCAGTACATATTTGTAAGAAAACTCTCTAGTTGTGGTAAAGCTCTTATAATACGTAATTAGAGTTTCCAGAAATGATTAAAAACTTGGAAGAACCACCTGAAATAAAAGTAAATCGATTCTGCCTACATTTCCTGCCGTTTGTAATCACAGACATTACCAGTGGAAAGCCGTGAAATGACCAGCAAACTGATAATATTTACAACTCCGGGCACTTTAGGGAGCGTTTTCACTTGAATTTGCTGTCAAATATTAGGAATTCTTGTTTATACAGCTCAAAATTTGTGTAGAAAGCCTGTAAGTGAGGTCTATACTGCGTATATTTACAATTGAGGCCCCATTACTCTGGCGACTTTTGTATGACTCTGTTAAAATCCTGACGGTTCCAGTACATATTTGTAAGAAAACTCTCTAGTTGTGGTAAAACTCTTAAAATACGCAATTAGAGTTTCCAGAAATGATTAAAAACTTGGTAGAACCACTTGAAATAAAAGTAAATAGATTCTTCCTACATTTCCTGCCGTTTGTAATCACAGACATTACCAGTGGAAAGCCGTGAAATGACCAGCAAACTGATAATATTTACAACTCCGGGCACTTTAGGGAGCGTTTTCACTTGAATTTGCTTTCAAATATTAGGAATTCTTGTTTATACAGCTCAAAATTTGTGTAGAAAGCCTGTAAGTGAGGTCTTAACTGCGTATCTTTACAATTGAGGCCCCATTACTCTGCCGACTTTTGTATGACTCTGTTAAAATCCTGACGGTTCCAGTACATATTTGTAAGCAAACTCTCTAGTTGTGGTAAAGCTCTTAAAATACGTAATTAGAGTTTCTAGAAATGATTAAAAACTTGGAAGAACCCTTTGAAATTAAAGTACATAGATTCATCCTACATTTCCTGCCGTTTGTAATCACAGACATTACCTGTGGAAAGCCGTGAAATGACCAGCAAACTGATAATATTTACAACTCAGGGCACTTTAGGGAGTGTTTTCACTTGAATTTGCTTTCAAATATTAGGAATTCTTGTTTATACAGCTCCAAATTTTTGTAGAAAGCCTGTAAGTGAGGTCTATACTGCGTATGTTTACAATTGAGGCCCCATTACTCTGGCGACTTTTGTATGACTCTGTTAAAATCCTGACGGTTCCAGTACATATTTGTAAGAAAACTCTCTAGTTGTGGTAAAACTCTTAAGAATACGCAATTAGAGTTTTCAGAAATGATTAAAACTTGGAAGAACCTCTTGAAATAAAAGTAAATAGATTCTTCCTACATTTCCTGCCGTTTGTAATCACAGACATTACCAGTGGAAAGCCGTGAAAGGACCAGCAAACTGATAATATTTACAACTCCGGGCACTTTAGGGAGCGTTTTCACTTGAATTTGCTGTCAAATATTAGGAATTCTTGTTTATACAGCTCAAAATTTGTGTAGAAAGCCTGTAAGTGAGGTCTATACTGCGTATATTTACAATTGAGGCCCCATTACTCTGGCGACTTTTGTATGACTCTGTTAAAATCCTGACGGTTCCAGTACATATTTGTAAGCAAACTCTCTAGTTGTGGTAAAGCTCTTAAAATACGTAATTAGAGTTTCCAGAAATGATTAAAAACTTGGAAGAACCCCTTGAAATAAAAGTAAATAGATTCTTCCTACATTTCCTGTCCTTTGTAATCACAGACATTACCAGTGGAAAGCCGTGAAATGACCAGCAAACTGATAATATTTACAACTCCGGGCACTTTAGGGAGCGTTTTCACTTGAATTTGCTTTCAAATATTAGGAATTCTTGTTTATACAGCTCAAAATTTGTGTATAAAGCCTGTAAGTGTGGTCTATACGGCGTATGTTTACAATTGAGGCCCCATTACTCTGGCGACTTTTGTATGACTCTGTTAAATTCCTGACGGTTCCAGTACATATTTGTAAGAAAACTCTCTAGTTGTGGTAAAACTCTTAAAATACGTAATTAGAGTTTCCAGAAATGATTAAAAACTTGGAAGAACCACCTGAAATAAAAGTAAATCGATTCTGCCTACATTTCCTGCCGTTTGTAATCACAGACATTACCAGTGGAAAGCCGTGAAATGACCAGCAAACTGATAATATTTACAACTCCGGGCACGTTAGGGAGCGTTTTCACTTGAATTCGCTTTCAAATATTAGGAATTCTTGTGTATACAGCTAAAAATTTGTGTAGGAAGCCTGTAAGTGAGGTCTAAACTGCGTATCTTTACAATTGAGGCCCCATTACTCTGCCGACTTTTCTATGACTCTGTTAAAATCCTGACGGTTCCAGTACATATTTGTAAGAAAACTCTCTAGTTGTGGTAAAACTCTTAAAAATACGCAATTAGAGTTTTCAGAAATGATAAAACTTGGAAGAACCTCTTGAAATAAAAGTAAATAGATTCTTCCTACATTTCCTGCCGTTTGTAATCACAGACATTACCAGTGGAAAGTCGTGAAATGACCAGCAAACTGATAATATTTACAACTCCGGGCACTTTAGGGAGCGTTTTCACTTGAATTTGCTTTCAGATATTAGGAATTCTTGTTTATACAGCTCAAAATTTGTGTAGAAAGCCTGTAAGTGAGGTCTATACTGCGTATGTTTACAATTGAGGCCCCATTACTCTGCCGACTTTTGTATGACTCTGTTAAAATCCTGACGGTTCCAGTACATATTTGTAAGCAAACTCTCTAGTTGTGGTAAAGCTCTTAAAATACGTAATTAGAGTTTCCAGAAATGATTAAAAACTTGGAAGAACCCCTTGAAATAAAAGTAAATAGATTCTTCCTACATTTCCTGTCGTTTGTAATCACAGACATTACCAGTGGAAAGCCGTGAAATGACCAGCAAACTGATAATATTTACAACTCCGGGCACTTTAGGGAGCGTTTTCACTTGAATTTGCTTTCAAATATTAGGAATTCTTGTTTATACAGCTCAAAATTTGTGTATAAAGCCTGTAAGTGTGGTCTATACGGCGTATGTTTACAATTGAGGCCCCATTACTCTGGCGACTTTTGTATGACTCTGTTAAATTCCTGACGGTTCCAGTACATATTTGTAAGAAAACTCTCTAGTTGTGGTAAAACTCTTAAAATACGTAATTAGAGTTTCCAGAAATGATTAAAACTTGGAAGAACCACCTGAAATAAAAGTAAATCGATTCTGCCTACATTTCCTGCCGTTTGTAATCACAGACATTACCAGTGGAAAGCCGTGAAATGACCAGCAAACTGATAATATTTACAACTCCGGGCACGTTAGGGAGCGTTTTCACTTGAATTCGCTTTCAAATATTAGGAATTCTTGTGTATACAGCTAAAAATTTGTGTAGGAAGCCTGTAAGTGAGGTCTAAACTGGGTATCTTTACAATTGAGGCCTCATTACTCTGCCGACTTTTGTATGACTCTGTTAAAATCCTGACGGTTCTAGTACATATTTGTAAGAAAACTCTCTAGTTGTGGTAAAACTCTTAAAAATACGCAATTAGAGTTTTCAGAAATGATTAAACTTGGAAGAACCTCTTGAAATAAAAGTAAATAGATTCTTCCTACATTTCCTGCCGTTTGTAATCACAGACATTACCAGTGGAAAGCCGTGAAATGACCAGCAAACTGATAATATTTACAACTCGGGGCACTTTAGGGAGCGTTTTCACTTGAATTTGCTTTCAAATATTAGGAATTCTTGTTTATACAGCTCAAAATTTGTGTAGAAAGCCTGTAAGTGAGGTCTAAACTGCGTATCTTTACAATTGAGGCCCCATTACTCTGCCGACTTTTGTATGACTCTGTTAAAATCCTGACGGTTCCAGTACATATTTGTAAGAAAACTCTCTAGTTGTGGTAAAGCTCTTATAATACGTAATTAGAGTTTCCAGAAATGATTAAAAACTTGGAAGAACCACCTGAAATAAAAGTAAATCGATTCTGCCTACATTTCCTGCCGTTTGTAATCACAGACATTACCAGTGGAAAGCCGTGAAATGACCAGCAAACTGATAATATTTACAACTCCGGGCACTTTAGGGAGCGTTTTCACTTGAATTTGCTGTCAAATATTAGGAATTCTTGTTTATACAGCTCAAAATTTGTGTAGAAAGCCTGTAAGTGAGGTCTATACTGCGTATATTTACAATTGAGGCCCCATTACTCTGGCGACTTTTGTATGACTCTGTTAAAATCCTGACGGTTCCAGTACATATTTGTAAGAAAACTCTCTAGTTGTGGTAAAACTCTTAAAATACGCAATTAGAGTTTCCAGAAATGATTAAAAACTTGGTAGAACCACTTGAAATAAAAGTAAATAGATTCTTCCTACATTTCCTGCCGTTTGTAATCACAGACATTACCAGTGGAAAGCCGTGAAATGACCAGCAAACTGATAATATTTACAACTCCGGGCACTTTAGGGAGCGTTTTCACTTGAATTTGCTTTCAAATATTAGGAATTCTTGTTTATACAGCTCAAAATTTGTGTAGAAAGCCTGTAAGTGAGGTCTTAACTGCGTATCTTTACAATTGAGGCCCCATTACTCTGCCGACTTTTGTATGACTCTGTTAAAATCCTGACGGTTCCAGTACATATTTGTAAGCAAACTCTCTAGTTGTGGTAAAGCTCTTAAAATACGTAATTAGAGTTTCCAGAAATGATTAAAAACTTGGAAGAACCCTTTGAAATTAAAGTACATAGATTCATCCTACATTTCCTGCCGTTTGTAATCACAGACATTACCTGTGGAAAGCCGTGAAATGACCAGCAAACTGATAATATTTACAACTCAGGGCACTTTAGGGAGTGTTTTCACTTGAATTTGCTTTCAAATATTAGGAATTCTTGTTTATACAGCTCCAAATTTTTGTAGAAAGCCTGTAAGTGAGGTCTATACTGCGTATGTTTACAATTGAGGCCCCATTACTCTGGCGACTTTTGTATGACTCTGTTAAAATCCTGACGGTTCCAGTACATATTTGTAAGAAAACTCTCTAGTTGTGGTAAAACTCTTAAGAATACGCAATTAGAGTTTTCAGAAATGATTAAAACTTGGAAGAACCTCTTGAAATAAAAGTAAATAGATTCTTCCTACATTTCCTGCCGTTTGTAATCACAGACATTACCAGTGGAAAGCCGTGAAAGGACCAGCAAACTGATAATATTTACAACTCCGGGCACTTTAGGGAGCGTTTTCACTTGAATTTGCTGTCAAATATTAGGAATTCTTGTTTATACAGCTCAAAATTTGTGTAGAAAGCCTGTAAGTGAGGTCTATACTGCGTATATTTACAATTGAGGCCCCATTACTCTGGCGACTTTTGTATGACTCTGTTAAAATCCTGACGGTTCCAGTACATATTTGTAAGCAAACTCTCTAGTTGTGGTAAAGCTCTTAAAATACGTAATTAGAGTTTCCAGAAATGATTAAAAACTTGGAAGAACCCCTTGAAATAAAAGTAAATAGATTCTTCCTACATTTCCTGTCCTTTGTAATCACAGACATTACCAGTGGAAAGCCGTGAAATGACCAGCAAACTGATAATATTTACAACTCCGGGCACTTTAGGGAGCGTTTTCACTTGAATTTGCTTTCAAATATTAGGAATTCTTGTTTATACAGCTCAAAATTTGTGTATAAAGCCTGTAAGTGTGGTCTATACGGCGTATGTTTACAATTGAGGCCCCATTACTCTGGCGACTTTTGTATGACTCTGTTAAATTCCTGACGGTTCCAGTACATATTTGTAAGAAAACTCTCTAGTTGTGGTAAAACTCTTAAAATACGTAATTAGAGTTTCCAGAAATGATTAAAAACTTGGAAGAACCACCTGAAATAAAAGTAAATCGATTCTGCCTACATTTCCTGCCGTTTGTAATCACAGACATTACCAGTGGAAAGCCGTGAAATGACCAGCAAACTGATAATATTTACAACTCCGGGCACGTTAGGGAGCGTTTTCACTTGAATTCGCTTTCAAATATTAGGAATTCTTGTGTATACAGCTAAAAATTTGTGTAGGAAGCCTGTAAGTGAGGTCTAAACTGCGTATCTTTACAATTGAGGCCCCATTACTCTGCCGACTTTTCTATGACTCTGTTAAAATCCTGACGGTTCCAGTACATATTTGTAAGAAAACTCTCTAGTTGTGGTAAAACTCTTAAAAATACGCAATTAGAGTTTTCAGAAATGATAAAACTTGGAAGAACCTCTTGAAATAAAAGTAAATAGATTCTTCCTACATTTCCTGCCGTTTGTAATCACAGACATTACCAGTGGAAAGTCGTGAAATGACCAGCAAACTGATAATATTTACAACTCCGGGCACTTTAGGGAGCGTTTTCACTTGAATTTGCTTTCAGATATTAGGAATTCTTGTTTATACAGCTCAAAATTTGTGTAGAAAGCCTGTAAGTGAGGTCTATACTGCGTATGTTTACAATTGAGGCCCCATTACTCTGCCGACTTTTGTATGACTCTGTTAAAATCCTGACGGTTCCAGTACATATTTGTAAGCAAACTCTCTAGTTGTGGTAAAGCTCTTAAAATACGTAATTAGAGTTTCCAGAAATGATTAAAAACTTGGAAGAACCCCTTGAAATAAAAGTAAATAGATTCTTCCTACATTTCCTGTCGTTTGTAATCACAGACATTACCAGTGGAAAGCCGTGAAATGACCAGCAAACTGATAATATTTACAACTCCGGGCACTTTAGGGAGCGTTTTCACTTGAATTTGCTTTCAAATATTAGGAATTCTTGTTTATACAGCTCAAAATTTGTGTATAAAGCCTGTAAGTGTGGTCTATACGGCGTATGTTTACAATTGAGGCCCCATTACTCTGGCGACTTTTGTATGACTCTGTTAAATTCCTGACGGTTCCAGTACATATTTGTAAGAAAACTCTCTAGTTGTGGTAAAACTCTTAAAATACGTAATTAGAGTTTCCAGAAATGATTAAAACTTGGAAGAACCACCTGAAATAAAAGTAAATCGATTCTGCCTACATTTCCTGCCGTTTGTAATCACAGACATTACCAGTGGAAAGCCGTGAAATGACCAGCAAACTGATAATATTTACAACTCCGGGCACGTTAGGGAGCGTTTTCACTTGAATTCGCTTTCAAATATTAGGAATTCTTGTGTATACAGCTAAAAATTTGTGTAGGAAGCCTGTAAGTGAGGTCTAAACTGCGTATCTTTACAATTGAGGCCTCATTACTCTGCCGACTTTTGTATGACTCTGTTAAAATCCTGACGGTTCTAGTACATATTTGTAAGAAAACTCTCTAGTTGTGGTAAAACTCTTAAAAATACGCAATTAGAGTTTTCAGAAATGATTAAACTTGGAAGAACCTCTTGAAATAAAAGTAAATAGATTCTTCCTACATTTCCTGCCGTTTGTAATCACAGACATTACCAGTGGAAAGCCGTGAAATGACCAGCAAACTGATAATATTTACAACTCCGGGCACTTTAGGGAGCGTTTTCACTTGAATTTGCTTTCAAATATTAGGAATTCTTGTTTATACAGCTCAAAATTTGTGTAGAAAGCCTGGAAGTGAGGTCTATACTGCGTATGTTTACAATTGAGGCCCCATTACTCTGGCGACTTTTGAATGACTCTGTTAAAATCCTGACGGTTCCAGTACATATTTGTAAGAAAGCTCTCTAGTTGTGGTAAAGCTCTTAAAATACGTAATTAGAGTTTCCAGAAATGATTAAAAACTTGGAAGAACCCCTTGAAATAAAAGTAAATAGATTCTTCCTACATTTCCTGTCGTTTGTAATCACAGACATTACCAGTGGAAAGCCGTGAAATGACCAGCAAACTGATAATATTTACAACTCCGGGCACTTTAGGGAGCGTTTTCACTTGAATTTGCTGTCAAATATTAGGAATTCTTGTTTATACAGCTCAAAATTTGTGTAGAAAGCCTGTAAGTGAGGTCTATACTGCGTATATTTACAATTGAGGCCCCATTACTCTGGCGACTTTTGTATGACTCTGTTAAAATCCTGACGGTTCCAGTACATATTTGTAAGAAAACTCTCTAGTTGTGGTAAAACTCTTAAAATACGCAATTAGAGTTTCCAGAAATGATTAAAAACTTGGTAGAACCACTTGAAATAAAAGTAAATAGATTCTTCCTACATTTCCTGCCGTTTGTAATCACAGACATTACCAGTGGAAAGCCGTGAAATGACCAGCAAACTGATAATATTTACAACTCCGGGCACTTTAGGGAGCGTTTTCACTTGAATTTGCTTTCAAATACTAGGAATTCTTGTTTATACAGCTCAAAATTTGTGTAGAAAGCCTGTAAGTGAGGTCTTAACTGCGTATCTTTACAATTGAGGCCCCATTACTCTGCCGACTTTTGTATGACTCTGTTAAAATCCTGACGGTTCCAGTACATATTTGTAAGCAAACTCTCTAGTTGTGGTAAAGCTCTTAAAATACGTAATTAGAGTTTCCAGAAATGATTAAAAACTTGGAAGAACCCTTTGAAATTAAAGTACATAGATTCATCCTACATTTCCTGCCGTTTGTAATCACAGACATTACCTGTGGAAAGCCGTGAAATGACCAGCAAACTGATAATATTTACAACTCCGGGCACTTTAGGGAGCGTTTTCACTTGAATTTGCTTTCAGATATTAGGAATTCTTGTTTATACAGCTCAAAATTTGTGTAGAAAGCCTGTAAGTGAGGTCTATACTGCGTATGTTTACAATTGAGGCCCCATTACTCTGCCGACTTTTGTATGACTCTGTTAAAATCCTGACGGTTCCAGTACATATTTGTAAGCAAACTCTCTAGTTGTGGTAAAGCTCTTAAAATACGTAATTAGAGTTTCCAGAAATGATTAAAAACTTGGAAGAACCCCTTGAAATAAAAGTAAATAGATTCTTCCTACATTTCCTGTCGTTTGTAATCACAGACATTACCAGTGGAAAGCCGTGAAATGACCAGCAAACTGATAATATTTACAACTCCGGGCACTTTAGGGAGCGTTTTCACTTGAATTTGCTTTCAAATATTAGGAATTCTTGTTTATACAGCTCAAAATTTGTGTATAAAGCCTGTAAGTGTGGTCTATACGGCGTATGTTTACAATTGAGGCCCCATTACTCTGGCGACTTTTGTATGACTCTGTTAAATTCCTGACGGTTCCAGTACATATTTGTAAGAAAACTCTCTAGTTGTGGTAAAACTCTTAAAATACGTAATTAGAGTTTCCAGAAATGATTAAAACTTGGAAGAACCACCTGAAATAAAAGTAAATCGATTCTGCCTACATTTCCTGCCGTTTGTAATCACAGACATTACCAGTGGAAAGCCGTGAAATGACCAGCAAACTGATAATATTTACAACTCCGGGCACGTTAGGGAGCGTTTTCACTTGAATTCGCTTTCAAATATTAGGAATTCTTGTGTATACAGCTAAAAATTTGTGTAGGAAGCCTGTAAGTGAGGTCTAAACTGCGTATCTTTACAATTGAGGCCTCATTACTCTGCCGACTTTTGTATGACTCTGTTAAAATCCTGACGGTTCTAGTACATATTTGTAAGAAAACTCTCTAGTTGTGGTAAAACTCTTAAAAATACGCAATTAGAGTTTTCAGAAATGATTAAACTTGGAAGAACCTCTTGAAATAAAAGTAAATAGATTCTTCCTACATTTCCTGCCCTTTGTAATCACAGACATTACCAGTGGAAAGCCGTGAAATGACCAGCAAACTGATAATATTTACAACTCCGGGCACTTTAGGGAGCGTTTTCACTTGAATTTGCTTTCAAATATTAGGAATTCTTGTTTATACAGCTCAAAATTTGTGTAGAAAGCCTGTAAGTGAGGTCTATACTGCGTATGTTTACAATTGAGGCCCCATTACTCTGGCGACTTTTGTATGACTCTGTTAAAATCCTGACGGTTCCAGTACATATTTGTAAGAAAACTCTCTAGTTGTGGTAAAACTCTTAAAATACGCAATTAGAGTTTCCAGAAATGATTAAAAACTTGGTAGAACCACTTGAAATAAAAGTAAATAGATTCTTCCTACATTTCCTGCCGTTTGTAATCACAGACATTACCAGTGGAAAGCCGTGAAATGACCAGCAAACTGATAATATTTACAACTCCGGGCACTTTAGGGAGCGTTTTCACTTGAATTTGCTTTCAAATACTAGGAATTCTTGTTTATACAGCTCAAAATTTGTGTAGAAAGCCTGTAAGTGAGGTCTTAACTGCGTATCTTTACAATTGAGGCCCCATTACTCTGCCGACTTTTGTATGACTCTGTTAAAATCCTGACGGTTCCAGTACATATTTGTAAGCAAACTCTCTAGTTGTGGTAAAGCTCTTAAAATACGTAATTAGAGTTTCCAGAAATGATTAAAAACTTGGAAGAACCCTTTGAAATTAAAGTACATAGATTCATCCTACATTTCCTGCCGTTTGTAATCACAGACATTACCTGTGGAAAGCCGTGAAATGACAAGCAAACTGATAATATTTACAACTCCGGGCACTTTAGGGAGCGTTTTCACTTGAATTTGCTTTCAGATATTAGGAATTCTTGTTTATACAGCTCAAAATTTGTGTAGAAAGCCTGTAAGTGAGGTCTATACTGCGTATGTTTACAATTGAGGCCCCATTACTCTGGCGACTTTTGTATGACTCTGTTAAAATCCTGACGGTTCCAGTACATATTTGTAAGAAAGCTCTCTAGTTGTGGTAAAACTCTTCAAATACGCAATTAGAGTTTCCAGAAATGATTAAAAACTTGGAAGAACCACTTGAAATAAAAGTACATAGATTCATCCTACATTTCCTGCGGTTTGTAATCACAGACATTACCAGTGGAAAGCCGTGAAATGACCAGCAAACTGATAATATTTACAACTTCGGGCACTTTAGGGAGCGTTTTCACTTGAATTTGCTTTCAAATATTAGGAATTCTTGTTTATACAGCTCAAAATTTGTGTAGAAAGCCTGTAAGTGAGGTCTAAACTGCGTATCTTTACAATTGAGGCCCCATTACTCTGCCGACTTTTGTATGACTCTGTTAAAATCCTGACGGTTCCAGTACATATTTGTAAGCAAACTCTCTAGTTGTGGTAAAGCTCTTAAAATACGTAATTAGAGTTTCCAGAAATGATTAAAAACTTGGAAGAACCCCTTGAAATAAAAGTAAATAGATTCTTCCTACATTTCCTGTCGTTTGTAATCACAGACATTACCAGTGGAAAGCCGTGAAATGACCAGCAAACTGATAATATTTACAACTCCGGGCACTTTAGGGAGCGTTTTCACTTGAATTTGCTTTCAAATATTAGGAATTCTTGTTTATACAGCTCAAAATTTGTGTATAAAGCCTGTAAGTGTGGTCTATACGGCGTATGTTTACAATTGAGGCCCCATTACTCTGGCGACTTTTGTATGACTCTGTTAAATTCCTGACGGTTCCAGTACATATTTGTAAGAAAACTCTCTAGTTGTGGTAAAACTCTTAAAATACGTAATTAGAGTTTCCAGAAATGATTAAAAACTTGGAAGAACCACCTGAAATAAAAGTAAATCGATTCTGCCTACATTTCCTGCCGTTTGTAATCACAGACATTACCAGTGGAAAGCCGTGAAATGACCAGCAAACTGATAATATTTACAACTCCGGGCACGTTAGGGAGCGTTTTCACTTGAATTCGCTTTCAAATATTAGGAATTCTTGTGTATACAGCTAAAAATTTGTGTAGGAAGCCTGTAAGTGAGGTCTAAACTGCGTATCTTTACAATTGAGGCCCCATTACTCTGCCGACTTTTGTATGACTCTGTTAAAATCCTGACGGTTCCAGTACATATTTGTAAGAAAACTCTCTAGTTGTGGTAAAACTCTTAAAAATACGCAATTAGAGTTTTCAGAAATGATTAAACTTGGAAGAACCTCTTGAAATAAAAGTAAATAGATTCTTCCTACATTTCCTGCCGTTTGTAATCACAGACATTACCAGTGGAAAGTCGTGAAATGACCAGCAAACTGATAATATTTACAACTCCGGGCACTTTAGGGAGCGTTTTCACTTGAATTTGCTTTCAGATATTAGGAATTCTTGTTTATACAGCTCAAAATTTGTGTAGAAAGCCTGTAAGTGAGGTCTATACTGCGTATGTTTACAATTGAGGCCCCATTACTCTGCCGACTTTTGTATGACTCTGTTAAAATCCTGACGGTTCCAGTACATATTTGTAAGCAAACTCTCTAGTTGTGGTAAAGCTCTTAAAATACGTAATTAGAGTTTCCAGAAATGATTAAAAACTTGGAAGAACCCCTTGAAATAAAAGTAAATAGATTCTTCCTACATTTCCTGTCGTTTGTAATCACAGACATTACCAGTGGAAAGCCGTGAAATGACCAGCAAACTGATAATATTTACAACTCCGGGCACTTTAGGGAGCGTTTTCACTTGAATTTGCTTTCAAATATTAGGAATTCTTGTTTATACAGCTCAAAATTTGTGTATAAAGCCTGTAAGTGTGGTCTATACGGCGTATGTTTACAATTGAGGCCCCATTACTCTGGCGACTTTTGTATGACTCTGTTAAATTCCTGACGGTTCCAGTACATATTTGTAAGAAAACTCTCTAGTTGTGGTAAAACTCTTAAAATACGTAATTAGAGTTTCCAGAAATGATTAAAACTTGGAAGAACCACCTGAAATAAAAGTAAATCGATTCTGCCTACATTTCCTGCCGTTTGTAATCACAGACATTACCAGTGGAAAGCCGTGAAATGACCAGCAAACTGATAATATTTACAACTCCGGGCACGTTAGGGAGCGTTTTCACTTGAATTCGCTTTCAAATATTAGGAATTCTTGTGTATACAGCTAAAAATTTGTGTAGGAAGCCTGTAAGTGAGGTCTAAACTGCGTATCTTTACAATTGAGGCCTCATTACTCTGCCGACTTTTGTATGACTCTGTTAAAATCCTGACGGTTCTAGTACATATTTGTAAGAAAACTCTCTAGTTGTGGTAAAACTCTTAAAAATACGCAATTAGAGTTTTCAGAAATGATTAAACTTGGAAGAACCTCTTGAAATAAAAGTAAATAGATTCTTCCTACATTTCCTGCGTTTGTAATCACAGACATTACCAGTGGAAAGCCGTGAAATGACCAGCAAACTGATAATATTTACAACTCCGGGCACTTTAGGGAGCGTTTTCACTTGAATTTGCTTTCAAATATTAGGAATTCTTGTTTATACAGCTCAAAATTTGTGTAGAAAGCCTGTAAGTGAGGTCTATACTGCGTATGTTTACAATTGAGGCCCCATTACTCTGGCGACTTTTGAATGACTCTGTTAAAATCCTGACGGTTCCAGTACATATTTGTAAGAAAGCTCTCTAGTTGTGGTAAAGCTCTTAAAATACGTAATTAGAGTTTCCAGAAATGATTAAAAACTTGGAAGAACCCCTTGAAATAAAAGTAAATAGATTCTTCCTACATTTCCTGTCGTTTGTAATCACAGACATTACCAGTGGAAAGCCGTGAAATGACCAGCAAACTGATAATATTTACAACTCCGGGCACTTTAGGGAGCGTTTCACTTGAATTTGCTTTCAAATATTAGGAATTCTTGTTTATACAGCTCAAAATTTGTGTATAAAGCCTGTAAGTGAGGTCTATACTGCGTATGTTTACAATTTAGGCCCCATTACTCTGGCGTATTTTGTATGACTCTGTTAAATTCCTGACGGTTCCAGTACATATTTGTAAGAAAACTATCTAGTTGTGGTAAAACTCTTAAAATACGTAATTAGAGTTTCCAGAAATGATTAAAAACTTGGAAGAACCACCTGAAATAAAAGTAAATCGATTCTTCCTACATTTCCTGCCGTTTGTAATCACAGACATTACCAGTGGAAAGCCGTGAAATGACCAGCAAACTGATAATATTTACAACTCCGGGCACGTTAGGAACGTTTTCACTTGAATTCGCTTTCAAATATTAGGAATTCTTGTGTATACAGCTAAAAATTTGTGTAGGAAGCCTGTAAGTGAGGTCTAAACAGCGTATCTTTACAATTGAGGCCCCATTACTCTGCCGACTTTTGTATGACTCTGTTAAAATCCTGACGGTTCCAGTACATATTTGTAAGAAAACTCTCTAGTTGTGGTAAAACTCTTAAAAATACGCAATTAGAGTTTCCAGAAATGATTAAAAACTTGGAAGAACCCCTTGAAATAAAAGTAAATAGATTCTTCCTACATTTCCTGTCGTTTGTAATCACAGACATTACCAGTGGAAAGCCGTGAAATGACCAGCAAACTGATAATATTTACAACTCCGGGCACTTTAGGGAGCGTTTTCACTTGAATTTGCTTTCAAATATTAGGAATTCTTGTTTATACAGCTCAAAATTTGTGTAGAAAGCCTGTAAGTGAGGTCTATACTGCGTATGTTTACAATTGAGGCCCCATTACTCTGGCGACTTTTGTATGACTCTGTTAAATTCCTGACGGTTCCAGTACATATTTGTAAGAAAACTCTCTAGTTGTGGTAAAACTCTTAAAATACGTAATTAGAGTTTCCAGAAATGATTAAAAACTTGGAAGAACCACCTGAAATAAAAGTAAATCGATTCTGCCTACATTTCCTGCCGTTTGTAATCACAGACATTTCCAGTGGAAAGCCGTGAAATGACCAGCAAACTGATAATATTTACAACTCCGGGCACGTTAGGGAGCGTTTTCACTTGAATTTGCTTTCAAATATTAGGAATTCTTGTTTATACAGCTAAAAATTTGTGTAGGAAGCCTGTAAGTGAGGTCTAAACTGCGTATCTTTACAATTGAGGCCCCATTACTCTGCCGACTTTTGTATGACTCTGTTAAAATCCTGACGGTTCCAGTACATATTTGTAAGAAAACTCTCTAGTTGTGGTAAAACTCTTAAAAATACGCAATTAGAGTTTTCAGAAATGATTAAACTTGGAAGAACCTCTTGAAATAAAAGTAAATAGATTCTTCCTACATTTCCTGCCGTTTGTAATCACAGACATTACCAGTGGAAAGTCGTGAAATGACCAGCAAACTGATAATATTTACAACTCCGGGCACTTTAGGGAGCGTTTTCACTTGAATTTGCTTTCAGATATTAGGAATTCTTGTTTATACAGCTCAAAATTTGTGTAGAAAGCCTGTAAGTGAGGTCTATACTGCGTATGTTTACAATTGAGGCCCCATTACTCTGCCGACTTTTGTATGACTCTGTTAAAATCCTGACGGTTCCAGTACATATTTGTAAGCAAACTCTCTAGTTGTGGTAAAGCTCTTAAAATACGTAATTAGAGTTTCCAGAAATGATTAAAAACTTGGAAGAACCCCTTGAAATAAAAGTAAATAGATTCTTCCTACATTTCCTGTCGTTTGTAATCACAGACATTACCAGTGGAAAGCCGTGAAATGACCAGCAAACTGATAATATTTACAACTCCGGGCACTTTAGGGAGCGTTTTCACTTGAATTTGCTTTCAAATATTAGGAATTCTTGTTTATACAGCTCAAAATTTGTGTATAAAGCCTGTAAGTGTGGTCTATACGGCGTATGTTTACAATTGAGGCCCCATTACTCTGGCGACTTTTGTATGACTCTGTTAAATTCCTGACGGTTCCAGTACATATTTGTAAGAAAACTCTCTAGTTGTGGTAAAACTCTTAAAATACGTAATTAGAGTTTCCAGAAATGATTAAAACTTGGAAGAACCACCTGAAATAAAAGTAAATCGATTCTGCCTACATTTCCTGCCGTTTGTAATCACAGACATTACCAGTGGAAAGCCGTGAAATGACCAGCAAACTGATAATATTTACAACTCCGGGCACGTTAGGGAGCGTTTTCACTTGAATTCGCTTTCAAATATTAGGAATTCTTGTGTATACAGCTAAAAATTTGTGTAGGAAGCCTGTAAGTGAGGTCTAAACTGCGTATCTTTACAATTGAGGCCTCATTACTCTGCCGACTTTTGTATGACTCTGTTAAAATCCTGACGGTTCTAGTACATATTTGTAAGAAAACTCTCTAGTTGTGGTAAAACTCTTAAAAATACGCAATTAGAGTTTTCAGAAATGATTAAACTTGGAAGAACCTCTTGAAATAAAAGTAAATAGATTCTTCCTACATTTCCTGCCGTTTGTAATCACAGACATTACCAGTGGAAAGCCGTGAAATGACCAGCAAACTGATAATATTTACAACTCCGGGCACTTTAGGGAGCGTTTTCACTTGAATTTGCTTTCAAATATTAGGAATTCTTGTTTATACAGCTCAAAATTTGTGTAGAAAGCCTGTAAGTGAGGTCTATACTGCGTATGTTTACAATTGAGGCCCCATTACTCTGGCGACTTTTGAATGACTCTGTTAAAATCCTGACGGTTCCAGTACATATTTGTAAGAAAGCTCTCTAGTTGTGGTAAAGCTCTTAAAATACGTAATTAGAGTTTCCAGAAATGATTAAAAACTTGGAAGAACCCCTTGAAATAAAAGTAAATAGATTCTTCCTACATTTCCTGTCGTTTGTAATCACAGACATTACCAGTGGAAAGCCGTGAAATGACCAGCAAACTGATAATATTTACAACTCCGGGCACTTTAGGGAGCGTTTCACTTGAATTTGCTTTCAAATATTAGGAATTCTTGTTTATACAGCTCAAAATTTGTGTATAAAGCCTGTAAGTGAGGTCTATACTGCGTATGTTTACAATTGAGGCCCCATTACTCTGGCGACTTTTGTATGACTCTGTTAAATTCCTGACGGTTCCAGTACATATTTGTAAGAAAACTATCTAGTTGTGGTAAAACTCTTAAAATACGTAATTAGAGTTTCCAGAAATGATTAAAAACTTGGAAGAACCACCTGAAATAAAAGTAAATCGATTCTTCCTACATTTCCTGCCGTTTGTAATCACAGACATTACCAGTGGAAAGCCGTGAAATGACCAGCAAACTGATAATATTTACAACTCCGGGCACGTTAGGGAGCGTTTTCACTTGAATTCGCTTTCAAATATTAGGAATTCTTGTGTATACAGCTAAAAATTTGTGTAGGAAGCCTGTAAGTGAGGTCTAAACAGCGTATCTTTACAATTGAGGCCCCATTACTCTGCCGACTTTTGTATGACTCTGTTAAAATCCTGACGGTTCCAGTACATATTTGTAAGAAAACTCTCTAGTTGTGGTAAAACTCTTAAAAATACGCAATTAGAGTTTCCAGAAATGATTAAAAACTTGGAAGAACCCCTTGAAATAAAAGTAAATAGATTCTTCCTACATTTCCTGTCGTTTGTAATCACAGACATTACCAGTGGAAAGCCGTGAAATGACCAGCAAACTGATAATATTTACAACTCCGGGCACTTTAGGGAGCGTTTTCACTTGAATTTGCTTTCAAATATTAGGAATTCTTGTTTATACAGCTCAAAATTTGTGTAGAAAGCCTGTAAGTGAGGTCTATACTGCGTATGTTTACAATTGAGGCCCCATTACTCTGGCGACTTTTGTATGACTCTGTTAAATTCCTGACGGTTCCAGTACATATTTGTAAGAAAACTCTCTAGTTGTGGTAAAACTCTTAAAATACGTAATTAGAGTTTCCAGAAATGATTAAAAACTTGGAAGAACCACCTGAAATAAAAGTAAATCGATTCTGCCTACATTTCCTGCCGTTTGTAATCACAGACATTTCCAGTGGAAAGCCGTGAAATGACCAGCAAACTGATAATATTTACAACTCCGGGCACGTTAGGGAGCGTTTTCACTTGAATTTGCTTTCAAATATTAGGAATTCTTGTGTATACAGCTAAAAATTTGTGTAGGAAGCCTGTAAGTGAGGTCTAAACTGCGTATCTTTACAATTGAGGCCCCATTACTCTGCCGACTTTTGTATGACTCTGTTAAAATCCTGACGGTTCCAGTACATATTTGTAAGAAAACTCTCTAGTTGTGGTAAAGCTCTTAAAATACGTAATTAGAGTATCCAGAATTGATTAAAAACTTGGAAGAACCCTTTGAAATTAAAGTACATAGATTCATCCTACATTTCCTGCCGTTTGTAATCACAGACATTACCAGTGGAAAGCCGTGAAATGACCAGCAAACTGATAATATTTACAACTCCGGGCACTTTAGGGAGCGTTTTCACTTGAATTTGCTTTCAAATATTAGGAATTCTTGTTTATACAGCTAAAAATTTGTGTAGAAAGCTTGTAAGTGAGGTCTAAACTGCGTATGTTTACAATTGAGGCCCCATTACTCTGGCGACTTTTGTATGACTCTGTTAAAATCCTGACGGTTCCAGTACATATTTGTAAGCAAACTCTCTAGTTGTGGTAAAGCTCTTAAAATACGTAATTAGAGTTTCCAGAAATGATTAAAAACTTGGAAGAACCCCTTGAAATAAAAGTAAATAGATTCTTCCTACATTTCCTGTCGTTTGTAATCACAGACATTACCAGTGGAAAGCCGTGAAATGACCATCAAACTGATAATATTTACAACTCCGGGCACTTTAGGGAGCGTTTTCACTTGAATTTGCTTTCAAATATTAGGAATTCTTGTTTATACAGCTCAAAATTTGTGTATAAAGCCTGTAAGTGTGGTCTATACGGCGTATGTTTACAATTGAGGCCCCATTACTCTGGCGACTTTTGTATGACTCTGTTAAATTCCTGACGGTTCCAGTACATATTTGTAAGAAAACTCTCTAGTTGTGGTAAAACTCTTAAAATACGTAATTAGAGTTTCCAGAAATGATTAAAAACTTGGAAGAACCACCTGAAATAAAAGTAAATCGATTCTGCCTACATTTCCTGCCGTTTGTAATCACAGACATTACCAGTGGAAAGCCGTGAAATGACCAGCAAACTGATAATATTTACAACTCCGGGCACGTTAGGGAGCGTTTTCACTTGAATTCGCTTTCAAATATTAGGAATTCTTGTGTATACAGCTAAAAATTTGTGTAGGAAGCCTGTAAGTGAGGTCTAAACTGCGTATCTTTACAATTGAGGCCTCATTACTCTGCCGACTTTTGTATGACTCTGTTAAAATCCTGACGGTTCTAGTACATATTTGTAAGAAAACTCTCTAGTTGTGGTAAAACTCTTAAAAATACGCAATTAGAGTTTTCAGAAATGATTAAACTTGGAAGAACCTCTTGAAATAAAAGTAAATAGATTCTTCCTACATTTCCTGCGTTTGTAATCACAGACATTACCAGTGGAAAGCCGTGAAATGACCAGCAAACTGATAATATTTACAACTCCGGGCACTTTAGGGAGCGTTTTCACTTGAATTTGCTTTCAAATATTAGGAATTCTTGTTTATACAGCTCAAAATTTGTGTAGAAAGCCTGTAAGTGAGGTCTATACTGCGTATGTTTACAATTGAGGCCCCATTACTCTGGCGACTTTTGAATGACTCTGTTAAAATCCTGACGGTTCCAGTACATATTTGTAAGAAAGCTCTCTAGTTGTGGTAAAGCTCTTAAAATACGTAATTAGAGTTTCCAGAAATGATTAAAAACTTGGAAGAACCCCTTGAAATAAAAGTAAATAGATTCTTCCTACATTTCCTGTCGTTTGTAATCACAGACATTACCAGTGGAAAGCCGTGAAATGACCAGCAAACTGATAATATTTACAACTCCGGGCACTTTAGGGAGCGTTTCACTTGAATTTGCTTTCAAATATTAGGAATTCTTGTTTATACAGCTCAAAATTTGTGTATAAAGCCTGTAAGTGAGGTCTATACTGCGTATGTTTACAATTTAGGCCCCATTACTCTGGCGTATTTTGTATGACTCTGTTAAATTCCTGACGGTTCCAGTACATATTTGTAAGAAAACTATCTAGTTGTGGTAAAACTCTTAAAATACGTAATTAGAGTTTCCAGAAATGATTAAAAACTTGGAAGAACCACCTGAAATAAAAGTAAATCGATTCTTCCTACATTTCCTGCCGTTTGTAATCACAGACATTACCAGTGGAAAGCCGTGAAATGACCAGCAAACTGATAATATTTACAACTCCGGGCACGTTAGGAACGTTTTCACTTGAATTCGCTTTCAAATATTAGGAATTCTTGTGTATACAGCTAAAAATTTGTGTAGGAAGCCTGTAAGTGAGGTCTAAACAGCGTATCTTTACAATTGAGGCCCCATTACTCTGCCGACTTTTGTATGACTCTGTTAAAATCCTGACGGTTCCAGTACATATTTGTAAGAAAACTCTCTAGTTGTGGTAAAACTCTTAAAAATACGCAATTAGAGTTTCCAGAAATGATTAAAAACTTGGAAGAACCCCTTGAAATAAAAGTAAATAGATTCTTCCTACATTTCCTGTCGTTTGTAATCACAGACATTACCAGTGGAAAGCCGTGAAATGACCAGCAAACTGATAATATTTACAACTCCGGGCACTTTAGGGAGCGTTTTCACTTGAATTTGCTTTCAAATATTAGGAATTCTTGTTTATACAGCTCAAAATTTGTGTAGAAAGCCTGTAAGTGAGGTCTATACTGCGTATGTTTACAATTGAGGCCCCATTACTCTGGCGACTTTTGTATGACTCTGTTAAATTCCTGACGGTTCCAGTACATATTTGTAAGAAAACTCTCTAGTTGTGGTAAAACTCTTAAAATACGTAATTAGAGTTTCCAGAAATGATTAAAAACTTGGAAGAACCACCTGAAATAAAAGTAAATCGATTCTGCCTACATTTCCTGCCGTTTGTAATCACAGACATTTCCAGTGGAAAGCCGTGAAATGACCAGCAAACTGATAATATTTACAACTCCGGGCACGTTAGGGAGCGTTTTCACTTGAATTTGCTTTCAAATATTAGGAATTCTTGTGTATACAGCTAAAAATTTGTGTAGGAAGCCTGTAAGTGAGGTCTAAACTGCGTATCTTTACAATTGAGGCCCCATTACTCTGCCGACTTTTGTATGACTCTGTTAAAATCCTGACGGTTCCAGTACATATTTGTAAGAAAACTCTCTAGTTGTGGTAAAACTCTTAAAAATACGCAATTAGAGTTTTCAGAAATGATTAAACTTGGAAGAACCTCTTGAAATAAAAGTAAATAGATTCTTCCTACATTTCCTGCCGTTTGTAATCACAGACATTACCAGTGGAAAGTCGTGAAATGACCAGCAAACTGATAATATTTACAACTCCGGGCACTTTAGGGAGCGTTTTCACTTGAATTTGCTTTCAGATATTAGGAATTCTTGTTTATACAGCTCAAAATTTGTGTAGAAAGCCTGTAAGTGAGGTCTATACTGCGTATGTTTACAATTGAGGCCCCATTACTCTGCCGACTTTTGTATGACTCTGTTAAAATCCTGACGGTTCCAGTACATATTTGTAAGCAAACTCTCTAGTTGTGGTAAAGCTCTTAAAATACGTAATTAGAGTTTCCAGAAATGATTAAAAACTTGGAAGAACCCCTTGAAATAAAAGTAAATAGATTCTTCCTACATTTCCTGTCGTTTGTAATCACAGACATTACCAGTGGAAAGCCGTGAAATGACCAGCAAACTGATAATATTTACAACTCCGGGCACTTTAGGGAGCGTTTTCACTTGAATTTGCTTTCAAATATTAGGAATTCTTGTTTATACAGCTCAAAATTTGTGTATAAAGCCTGTAAGTGTGGTCTATACGGCGTATGTTTACAATTGAGGCCCCATTACTCTGGCGACTTTTGTATGACTCTGTTAAATTCCTGACGGTTCCAGTACATATTTGTAAGAAAACTCTCTAGTTGTGGTAAAACTCTTAAAATACGTAATTAGAGTTTCCAGAAATGATTAAAACTTGGAAGAACCACCTGAAATAAAAGTAAATCGATTCTGCCTACATTTCCTGCCGTTTGTAATCACAGACATTACCAGTGGAAAGCCGTGAAATGACCAGCAAACTGATAATATTTACAACTCCGGGCACGTTAGGGAGCGTTTTCACTTGAATTCGCTTTCAAATATTAGGAATTCTTGTGTATACAGCTAAAAATTTGTGTAGGAAGCCTGTAAGTGAGGTCTAAACTGCGTATCTTTACAATTGAGGCCTCATTACTCTGCCGACTTTTGTATGACTCTGTTAAAATCCTGACGGTTCTAGTACATATTTGTAAGAAAACTCTCTAGTTGTGGTAAAACTCTTAAAAATACGCAATTAGAGTTTTCAGAAATGATTAAACTTGGAAGAACCTCTTGAAATAAAAGTAAATAGATTCTTCCTACATTTCCTGCCGTTTGTAATCACAGACATTACCAGTGGAAAGCCGTGAAATGACCAGCAAACTGATAATATTTACAACTCCGGGCACTTTAGGGAGCGTTTTCACTTGAATTTGCTTTCAAATATTAGGAATTCTTGTTTATACAGCTCAAAATTTGTGTAGAAAGCCTGTAAGTGAGGTCTATACTGCGTATGTTTACAATTGAGGCCCCATTACTCTGGCGACTTTTGAATGACTCTGTTAAAATCCTGACGGTTCCAGTACATATTTGTAAGAAAGCTCTCTAGTTGTGGTAAAGCTCTTAAAATACGTAATTAGAGTTTCCAGAAATGATTAAAAACTTGGAAGAACCCCTTGAAATAAAAGTAAATAGATTCTTCCTACATTTCCTGTCGTTTGTAATCACAGACATTACCAGTGGAAAGCCGTGAAATGACCAGCAAACTGATAATATTTACAACTCCGGGCACTTTAGGGAGCGTTTCACTTGAATTTGCTTTCAAATATTAGGAATTCTTGTTTATACAGCTCAAAATTTGTGTATAAAGCCTGTAAGTGAGGTCTATACTGCGTATGTTTACAATTGAGGCCCCATTACTCTGGCGACTTTTGTATGACTCTGTTAAATTCCTGACGGTTCCAGTACATATTTGTAAGAAAACTATCTAGTTGTGGTAAAACTCTTAAAATACGTAATTAGAGTTTCCAGAAATGATTAAAAACTTGGAAGAACCACCTGAAATAAAAGTAAATCGATTCTTCCTACATTTCCTGCCGTTTGTAATCACAGACATTACCAGTGGAAAGCCGTGAAATGACCAGCAAACTGATAATATTTACAACTCCGGGCACGTTAGGGAGCGTTTTCACTTGAATTCGCTTTCAAATATTAGGAATTCTTGTGTATACAGCTAAAAATTTGTGTAGGAAGCCTGTAAGTGAGGTCTAAACAGCGTATCTTTACAATTGAGGCCCCATTACTCTGCCGACTTTTGTATGACTCTGTTAAAATCCTGACGGTTCCAGTACATATTTGTAAGAAAACTCTCTAGTTGTGGTAAAACTCTTAAAAATACGCAATTAGAGTTTTCAGAAATGATTAAAACTTGGAAGAACCTCTTGAAATAAAAGTAAATAGATTCTTCCTACATTTCCTGCCGTTTGTAATCACAGACATTACCAGTGTAAAGCCGTGAAATGACCAGCAAACTGATAATATTTACAACTCCGGGCACGTTAGGGAGCGTTTTCACTTGAATTTGCTTTCAAATATTAGGAATTCTTGTGTATACAGCTAAAAATTTGTGTAGGAAGCCTGTAAGTGAGGTCTAAACTGCGTATCTTTACAATTGAGGCCCCATTACTCTGCCGACTTTTGTATGACTCTGTTAAAATCCTGACGGTTCCAGTACATATTTGTAAGAAAACTCTCTAGTTGTGGTAAAGCTCTTAAAATACGTAATTAGAGTATCCAGAATTGATTAAAAACTTGGAAGAACCCTTTGAAATTAAAGTACATAGATTCATCCTACATTTCCTGCCGTTTGTAATCACAGACATTACCAGTGGAAAGCCGTGAAATGACCAGCAAACTGATAATATTTACAACTCCGGGCACTTTAGGGAGCGTTTTCACTTGAATTTGCTTTCAAATATTAGGAATTCTTGTTTATAGAGCTCAAAATTTGTGTATAAAGCCTGTAAGTGAGGTCTATACTGCGTATGTTTACAATTGAGGCCCCATTACTCTGGCGACTTTTGTATGACTCTGTTAAAATCCTGACGGTTCCAGTACATATTTGTAAGAAAACTCTCTAGTTGTGGTAAAACTCTTAAAAATACGCAATTAGAGTTTTCAGAAATGATTAAATACTTGGAAGAACCTCTTGAAATAAAAGTAAATCGATTCTTCCTACATTTCCTGCCGTTTGTAATCACAGACATTACCAGTGGAAAGCCGTGAAATGACCAGCAAACTGATAATATTTACAACTCCGGGCACTTTAGGGAGCGTTTTCACTTGAATTTGCTTTCAAATATTAGGAATTCTTGTTTATACAGCTCAAAATTTGTGTAGAAAGCCTGTAAGTGAGGTCTATACTGCGTATGTTTACAATTGAGGCCCCATTACTCTGGCGACTTTTGAATGACTCTGTTAAAATCCTGACGGTTCCAGTACATATTTGTAAGAAAGCTCTCTAGTTGTGGTAAAGCTCTTAAAATACGTAATTAGAGTTTCCAGAAATGATTAAAAACTTGGAAGAACCCCTTGAAATAAAAGTAAATAGATTCTTCCTACATTTCCTGTCGTTTGTAATCACAGACATTACCAGTGGAAAGCCGTGAAATGACCAGCAAACTGATAATATTTACAACTCCGGGCACTTTAGGGAGCGTTTCACTTGAATTTGCTTTCAAATATTAGGAATTCTTGTTTATACAGCTCAAAATTTGTGTATAAAGCCTGTAAGTGAGGTCTATACTGCGTATGTTTACAATTGAGGCCCCATTACTCTGGCGACTTTTGTATGACTCTGTTAAATTCCTGACGGTTCCAGTACATATTTGTAAGAAAACTCTCTAGTTGTGGTAAAACTCTTAAAATACGCAATTAGAGTTTCCAGAAATGATTAAAAACTTGGAAGAACCACCTGAAATAAAAGTAAATCGATTCTTCCTACATTTCCTGCCGTTTGTAATCACAGACATTACCAGTGGAAAGCCGTGAAATGACCATCAAACTGATAATATTTACAACTCCGGGCACGTTAGGGAGCGTTTTCACTTGAATTCGCTTTCAAATATTAGGAATTCTTGTGTATACAGCTAAAAATTTGTGTAGGAAGCCTGTAAGTGAGGTCTAAACAGCGTATCTTTACAATTGAGGCCCCATTACTCTGCCGACTTTTGTATGACTCTGTTAAAATCCTGACGGTTCCAGTACATATTTGTAAGAAAACTCTCTAGTTGTGGTAAAACTCTTAAAAATACGCAATTAGAGTTTTCAGAAATGATTAAAACTTGGAAGAACCTCTTGAAATAAAAGTAAATAGATTCTTCCTACATTTCCTGCCGTTTGTAATCACAGACATTACCAGTGGAAAGCCGTGAAATGACCAGCAAACTGATAATATTTACAACTCCGGGCACTTTAGGGAGCGTTTTCACTTGAATTTGCTTTCAAATATTAGGAATTCTTGTTTATACAGCTCAAAATTTGTGTAGAAAGCCTGTAAGTGAGGTCTATACTGCGTATGTTTACAATTGAGGCCCCATTACTCTGGCGACTTTTGTATGACTCTGTTAAAATCCTGACGGTTCCAGTACATATTTGTAAGAAAACTCTCTAGTTGTGGTAAAACTCTTAAAAATACGCAATTAGAGTTTTCAGAAATGATTAAATACTTGGAAGAACCTCTTGAAATAAAAGTAAATCGATTCTTCCTACATTTCCTGCCGTTTGTAATCACAGACATTACCAGTGGAAAGCGGTGAAATGACCAGCAAACTGATAATATTTACAACTCCGGGCACTTTAGAGAGCGTTTTCACTTGAATTTGCTTTCAAATATTAGGAATTCTTGTTTATACAGCTCAAAATTTGTGTAGAAAGCCTGTAAGTGAGGTCTATACTGCGTATGTTTACAATTGAGGCCCCATTACTCTGGCGACTTTTGAATGACTCTGTTAAAATCCTGATGGTTCCAGTACATATTTGTAAGAAAGCTCTCTAGTTGTGGTAAAACTCTTCAAATACGCAATTAGAGTTTCCAGAAATGATTAAAAACTTGGAAGAACCACTTGAAATAAAAGTACATAGATTCATCCTACATTTCCTGCGGTTTGTAATCACAGACATTACCAGTGGAAAGCCGTGAAATGACCAGCAAACTGATAATATTTACAACTCCTGGCACTTTAGGGAGCGTTTTCACTTGAATTTGCTTTCAAATATTAGGAATTCTTGTTTATACAGCTCAAAATTTGTGTAGAAAGCCTGTAAGTGAGGTCTAAACTGCGTATCTTTACAATTGAGGCCCCATTACTCTGCCGACTTTTGTATGACTCTGTTAAAATCCTGACGGTTCCAGTACATATTTGTAAGCAAACTCTCTAGTTGTGGTAAAGCTCTTAAAATACGTAATTAGAGTTTCCAGAAATGATTAAAAACTTGGAAGAACCTCTTGAAATAAAAGTAAATAGATTCTTCCTACATTTCCTGCCGTTTGTAATCACAGACATTACCAGTGGAAAGCCGTGAAATGACCAGCAAACTGATAATATTTACAACTCCGGGCACTTTAGGGAGCGTTTTCACTTGAATTTGCTTTCAAATATTAGGAATTCTTGTTTATACAGCTTAAAATTTGTGTAGAAAGCCTGTAAGTGAGGTCTATACTGCGTATGTTTACAATTGAGGCCCCATTACTCTGCCGACTTTTGTATGACTCTGTTAAAATCCTTACGGTTCCAGAACATATTTGTAAGAAAACTCTCTAGTTGTGGTAAAACTCTTAAAATATACAATTAGAGTTTCCAGAAATGATTAAGAACTTGGAAGAACCACCTGAAATAAAAGTAAATCGATTCTGCCTACATTTCCTGCCGTTTGTAATCACAGACATTACCAGTGGAAAGCCGTGAAATGACCAGCAAACTGATAATATTTACAACTAAGGGCACTTTACGGAGCGTTTTCATTTGAATTTGCTTTCAAATATTAGGAATTCTTGTTTACACAGCTCAAAATTTGTGTAGAAAGCCTGTAAGTGAGGTCTATACTGCGTATGTTTACAATTGAGGCCCCATTACTCTGGCGACTTTTGTATGACTCTGTTAAAATCCTGACGGTTCCAGTACATATTTGTAAGAAAACTCTCTAGTTGTGGTAAAACTCTTAAAATACGCAATTAGAGTTTCCAGAAATGATTAAAAACTTGGTAGAACCACTTGAAATAAAAGTAAATAGATTCTTCGTACATTTCCTGCCGTTTGTAATCACAGACATTACCAGTGGAAAGCCGTGAAATGACCAGCAAACTGATAATATTTACAACTCCGGGCACTTTAGGGAGCGTTTTCACTTGAATTTGCTTTCAAATATTAGGAATTCTTGTTTATACAGCTCAAAATTTGTGTATAAAGCCTGTAAGTGAGGTCTATACTGCGTATGTTTACAATTGAGGCCCCATTACTCTGGCGACTTTTGTATGACTCTGTTAAAATCCTGACGGTTCCAGTACATATTTGTAAGAAAACTCTCTAGTTGTGGTAAAACTCTTAAAATACGTAATTAGAGTTTCCAGAAATGATTAAAAACTTGGAAGAACCACCTGAAATAAAAGTAAATCGATTCTGCCTACATTTCCTGCCATTTGTAATCACAGACATTACCAGTGGAAAGCCGTGAAATGACCAGCAAACTGATAATATTTACAACTCCGGGCACGTTAGGGAGCGTTTTCACTTGAATTTGCTTTCAAATATTAGGAATTCTTGTGTATACAGCTAAAAATTTGTGTAGGAAACCTGTAAGGGAGGTCTAAACTGCGTATCTTTACAATTGAGGCCCCATTACTCTGCCGACTTTTGTATGACTCTGTTAAAATCCTGACGGTTCCAGTACATATTTGTAAGAAAACTCTCTAGTTGTGGTAAAGCTCTTAAAATACGTAATTAGAGTATCCAGAATTGATTAAAAACTTGGAAGAACCCTTTGAAATTAAAGTACATAGATTCATCCTACATTTCCTGCCGTTTGTAATCACAGACATTACCAGTGGAAAGCCGTGAAATGACCAGCAAACTGATAATATTTACAACTCCGGGCACTTTTGGGAGCGTTTTCACTTGAATTTGCTTTCAAATATTAGGAATTCTTGTTTATACAGCTCAAAATTTGTGTAGAAAGCCTGTAAGTGAGGTCTAAACTGCGTATGTTTACAATTGAGGCCCCATTACTCTGCCGACTTTTGTATGACTCTGTTAAAATCCTGACGGTTCCAATACATATTTGTAAGAAAACTCTCTAGTTGTGGTAAAGCTCTTAAAATACGTAATTAGAGTTTCCAGAAATGATTAAAAACTTGGAAGAACCTCTTGAAATAAAAGTAAATAGATTCTTCCTACATTTCCTGTCTTTTGTAATCACAGACATTACCAGTGGAAAGCCGTGAAATGACCAGCAAACTGATAATATTTACAACTCCGGGCACTTTAGGGAGCGTTTTCACTTGAATTTGCTTTCAAATATTAGGAATTCTTGTTTATACAGCTCAAAATTTGTGTAGAAATCCTGTAAGTGAGGTCTAAACTGCGTATCTTTACAATTGAGGCCCCATTACTCTGCCGACTTTTGTATGACTCTGTTAAAATCCTGACGGTTCCAGTACATATTTGAAAGAAAACTCTCTAGTTGTGGTAAAGCTCTTAAAATACGTAATTAGAGTTTCCAGAAATGATTAAAAACTTGGAAGAACCACCTGAAATAAAAGTAAATCGATTCTGCCTACATTTCCTGCCGTTTGTAATCACAGACATTACCAGTGGAAAGCCGTGAAATGACCAGCAAACTGATAATATTTACAACTCCGGGCACTTTAGGGAGCGTTTTCACTTGAATTTGCTGTCAAATATTAGGAATTCTTGTTTATACAGCTCAAAATTTGTGTAGAAAGCCTGTAAGTGAGGTCTATACTGCGTATATTTACAATTGAGGCCCCATTACTCTGGCGACTTTTGTATGACTCTGTTAAAATCCTGACGGTTCCAGTACATATTTGTAAGAAAACTCTCTAGTTGTGGTAAAACTCTTAAAATACGCAATTAGAGTTTCCAGAAATGATTAAAAACTTGGTAGAACCACTTGAAATAAAAGTAAATAGATTCTTCCTACATTTCCTGCCGTTTGTAATCACAGACATTACAAGTGGAAAGCCGTGAAATGACCAGCAAACTGATAATATTTACAACTCCGGGCACTTTAGGGAGCGTTTTCACTTGAATTTGCTTTCAAATATTAGGAATTCTTGTTTATACAGCTCAAAATTTGTGTAGAAAGCCTGTAAGTGAGGTCTATACTGCGTATCTTTACAATTGAGGCCCCATTACTCTGCCGACTTTTGTATGACTCTGTTAAAATCCTGACGGTTCCAGTACATATTTGTAAGAAAACTCTCTAGTTGTGGTAAAGCTCTTAAAATACGTAATTAGAGTTTCCAGAAATGATTAAAAACTTGGAAGAACCCTTTGAAATTAAAGTACATAGATTCATCCTACATTTCCTGCCGTTTGTAATCACAGACATTACCTGTGGAAAGCCGTGAAATGACCAGCAAACTGATAATATTTACAACTCAGGGCACTTTAGGGAGTGTTTTCACTTGAATTTGCTTTCAAATATAAGGAATTCTTGTTTATACAGCTCCAAATTTGTGTAGAAAGCCTGTAAGTGAGGTCTATACTGCGTATGTTTACAATTGAGGCCCCATTACTCTGGCGACTTTTGTATGACTCTGTTAAAATCCTGACGGTTCCAGTACATATTTGTAAGAAAACTCTCTAGTTGTGGTAAAACTCTTAAAAATACGCAATTAGAGTTTTCAGAAATGATTAAAACTTGGAAGAACCTCTTGAAATAAAAGTAAATAGATTCTTCCTACATTTCCTGCCGTTTGTAATCACAGACATTACCAGTGGAAAGCCGTGAAATGACCAGCAAACTGATAATATTTACAACTCCGGGCACTTTAGGGAGCGTTTTCACTTGAATTTGCTGTCAAATATTAGGAATTCTTGTTTATACAGCTCAAAATTTGTGTAGAAAGCCTGTAAGTGAGGTCTATACTGCGTATATTTACAATTGAGGCCCCATTACTCTGGCGACTTTTGTATGACTCTGTTAAAATCCTGACGGTTCCAGTACATATTTGTAAGAAAACTCTCTAGTTGTGGTAAAACTCTTAAAATACGCAATTAGAGTTTCCAGAAATGATTAAAAACTTGGTAGAACCACTTGAAATAAAAGTAAATAGATTCTTCCTACATTTCCTGCCGTTTGTAATCACAGACATTACCAGTGGAAAGCCGTGAAATGACCAGCAAACTGATAATATTTACAACTCCGGGCACTTTAGGGAGCGTTTTCACTTGAATTTGCTTTCAAATATTAGGAATTCTTGTTTATACAGCTCAAAATTTGTGTATAAAGCCTGTAAGTGAGGTCTATACTGCATATGTTTACAATTGAGGCCCCTTTACTCTGGCTACTTTTGTATGACTCTGTTAAAATCCTGACGGTTCCAGTACATATTTGTAAGAAAACTCTCTAGTTGTGGTAAAACTCTTAAAATACGTAATTAGAGTTTCCAGAAATGATTAAAAACTTGGAAGAACCACTTGAAATAAAAGTACATAGATTCATCCTACATTTCCTGCCGTTTGTAATCACAGACATTACCAGTGGAAAGCCGTGAAATGACCAGCAAAATGATAATATTTACAACTCCGGGCACTTTAGAGAGCGTTTTCACTTGAATTTGCTTTCAAATATTAGGAATTCTTGTTTATACAGCTCAAAATTTGTGTAGAAAGCCTGTAAGTGAGGTCTATACTGCGTATGTTTACAATTGAGGCCCCATTACTCTGGCGACTTTTGAATGACTCTGTTAAAATCCTGATGGTTCCAGTACATATTTGTAAGAAAGCTCTCTAGTTGTGGTAAAACTCTTCAAATACGCAATTAGAGTTTCCAGAAATGATTAAAAACTTGGAAGAACCACTTGAAATAAAAGTACATAGATTCATCCTACATTTCCTGCGGTTTGTAATCACAGACATTACCAGTGGAAAGCCGTGAAATGACCAGCAAACTGATAATATTTACAACTCCGGGCACTTTAGGGAGCGTTTTCACTTGAATTTGCTTTCAAATATTAGGAATTCTTGTTTATACAGCTCAAAATTTGTGTAGAAAGCCTGTAAGTGAGGTCTTAACTGCGTATCTTTACAATTGAGGCCCCATTACTCTGCCGACTTTTGTATGACTCTGTTAAAATCCTGACGGTTCCAGTACATATTTGTAAGCAAACTCTCTAGTTGTGGTAAAGCTCTTAAAATACGTAATTAGAGTTTCCAGAAATGATTAAAAACTTGGAAGAACCCTTTGAAATTAAAGTACATAGATTCATCCTACATTTCCTGCCGTTTGTAATCACAGACATTACCTGTGGAAAGCCGTGAAATGACCAGCAAACTGATAATATTTACAACTCAGGGCACTTTAGGGAGTGTTTTCACTTGAATTTGCTTTCAAATATTAGGAATTCTTGTTTATACAGCTCCAAATATTTGTAGAAAGCCTGTAAGTGAGGTCTATACTGCGTATGTTTACAATTGAGGCCCCATTACTCTGGCGACTTTTGTATGACTCTGTTAAAATCCTGACGGTTCCAGTACATATTTGTAAGAAAACTCTCTAGTTGTGGTAAAACTCTTAAAAATACGCAATTAGAGTTTCCAGAAATGATTAAAAACTTGGAAGAACCCTTTGTAATTAAAGTAAATAGATTCATCCTACATTTCCTGCCGTTTGTAATCACAGACATTACCAGTGGAAAGCCGTGAAATGACCAGCAAACTGATAATATTTACAACTCCGGGCACTTTAGGGAGCGTTTTCACTTGAATTTGCTTTCAAATATTAGGAATTCTTGTTTATACAGCTTAAAATTTGTGTAGAAAGCCTGTAAGTGAGGTCTATACTGCGTATGTTTACAATTGAGGCCCCATTACTCTGCCGACTTTTGTATGACTCTGTTAAAATCCTTACGGTTCCAGAACATATTTGTAAGAAAACTCTCTAGTTGTGGTAAAACTCTTAACATATACAATTAGAGTTTCCAGAAATGATTAAGAACTTGGAAGAACCACCTGAAATAAAAGTAAATCGATTCTGCCTACATTTCCTGCCGTTTGTAATCACAGACATTACCAGTGGAAAGCCGTGAAATGACCAGCAAACTGATAATATTTACAAGTCCGGGCACTTTAGGGAGCGTTTTCATTTGAATTTGCTTTCAAATATTAGGAATTCTTGTTTATACAGCTCAAAATTTGTGTAGAAAGCCTGTAAGTGAGGTCTATACTGCGTATGTTTACAATTGAGGCCCCATTACTCTGGCGACTTTTGTATGACTCTGTTAAAATCCTGACGGTTCCAGTACATATTTGTAAGAAAACTCTCTAGTTGTGGTAAAACTCTTAAAATACGCAATTAGAGTTTCCAGAAATGATTAAAAACTTGGTAGAACCACTTGAAATAAAAGTAAATAGATTCTTCGTACATTTCCTGCCGTTTGTAATCACAGACATTACCAGTGGAAAGCCGTGAAATGACCAGCAAACTGATAATATTTACAACTCCGGGCACTTTAGGGAGCGTTTTCACTTGAATTTGCTTTCAAATATTAGGAATTCTTGTTTATACAGCTCAAAATTTGTGTATAAAGCCTGTAAGTGAGGTCTATACTGCGTATGTTTACAATTGAGGCCCCATTACTCTGGCGACTTTTGTATGACTCTGTTAAAATCCTGACGGTTCCAGTACATATTTGTAAGAAAACTCTCTAGTTGTGGTAAAACTCTTAAAATACGTAATTAGAGTTTCCAGAAATGATTCAAAACTTGGAAGAACCACCTGAAATAAAAGTAAATCGATTCTGCCTACATTTCCTGCCGTTTGTAATCACAGACATTACCAGTGGAAAGCCGTGAAATGACCAGCAAACTGATAATATTTACAACTCCGGGCACGTTAGGGAGCGTTTTCACTTGAATTTGCTTTCAAATATTAGGAATTCTTGTGTATACAGCTAAAAATTTGTGTAGGAAACCTGTAAGTGAGGTCTAAACTGCGTATCTTTACAATTGAGGCCCCATTACTCTGCCGACTTTTGTATGACTCTGTTAAAATCCTGACGGTTCCAGTACATATTTGTAAGAAAACTCTCTAGTTGTGGTAAAGCTCTTAAAATACGTAATTAGAGTATCCAGAATTGATTAAAAACTTGGAAGAACCCTTTGAAATTAAAGTACATAGATTCATCCTACATTTCCTGCCGTTTGTAATCACAGACATTACCAGTGGAAAGCCGTGAAATGACCAGCAAACTGATAATATTTACAACTCCGGGCACTTTAGGGAGCGTTTTCACTTGAATTTGCTTTCAAATATTAGGAATTCTTGTTTATACAGCTCAAAATTTGTGTAGAAAGCCTGTAAGTGAGGTCTATACTGCGTATGTTTACAATTGAGGCCCCATTACTCTGGCGACTTTTGTATGACTCTGTTAAAATCCTGACGGTTCCAGTACATATTTGTAAGAAAACTCTCTAGTTGTGGTAAAACTCTTAAAATATGCAATTAGAGTTTCCAGAAATGATTAAAAACTTGGAAGAACCACCTGAAATAAAAGTAAATCGATTTTGCCTACATTTCCTGCCGTTTGTAATCACAGACATTACCAGTGGAAAGCCGTGAAATGACCAGCAAACTGATAATATTTACAACTCCGGGCACTTTAGGGAGCGTTTTCACTTGAATTTGCTTTCAAATATTAGGAATTCTTGTTTATACAGCTAAAAATTTGTGTAGAAAGCCTGTAAGTGAGGTCTAAACTGCGTATGTTTACAATTGAGGCCCCATTACTCTGCCGACTTTTGTATGACTCTGTTAAAATCCTGACGGTTCCAATACATATTTGTAAGAAAACTCTCTAGTTGTGGTAAAGCTCTTAAAATACGTAATTAGAGTTTCCAGAAATGATTAAAAACTTGGAAGAACCTCTTGAAATAAAAGTAAATAGATTCTTCCTACATTTCCTGTCTTTTGTAATCACAGACATTACCAGTGGAAAGCCGTGAAATGACCAGCAAACTGATAATATTTACAACTCCGGGCACTTTAGGGAGCGTTTTCACTTGAATTTGCTTTCAAATATTAGGAATTCTTGTTTATACAGCTCAAAATTTGTGTAGAAATCCTGTAAGTGAGGTCTAAACTGCGTATCTTTACAATTGAGGCCCCATTACTCTGCCGACTTTTGTATGACTCTGTTAAAATCCTGACGGTTCCAGTACATATTTGTAAGAAAACTCTCTAGTTGTGGTAAAGCTCTTAAAATACGTAATTAGAGTTTCCAGAAATGATTAAAAACTTGGAAGAACCACCTGAAATAAAAGTAAATCGATTCTGCCTACATTTCCTGCCGTTTGTAATCACAGACATTACCAGTGGAAAGCCGTGAAATGACCAGCAAACTGATAATATTTACAACTCCGGGCACTTTAGGGAGCGTTTTCACTTGAATTTGCTGTCAAATATTAGGAATTCTTGTTTATACAGCTCAAAATTTGTGTAGAAAGCCTGTAAGTGAGGTCTATACTGCGTATATTTACATTTGAGGCCCCATTACTCTGGCGACTTTTGTATGACTCTGTTAAAATCCTGACGGTTCCAGTACATATTTGTAAGAAAACTCTCTAGTTGTGGTAAAACTCTTAAAATACGCAATTAGAGTTTCCAGAAATGATTAAAAACTTGGTAGAACCACTTGAAATAAAAGTAAATAGATTCTTCGTACATTTCCTGCCGTTTGTAATCACAGACATTACCAGTGGAAAGCCGTGAAATGACCAGCAAACTGATAATATTTACAACTCCGGGCACTTTAGGGAGCGTTTTCACTTGAATTTGCTTTCAAATATTAGGAATTCTTGTTTATACAGCTCAAAATTTGTGTAGAAAGCCTGTAAGTGAGGTCTATACTGCGTATGTTTACAATTGAGGCCCCATTACTCTGGCGACTTTTGTATGACTCTGTTAAAATCCTGACGGTTCCAGTACATATTTGTAAGAAAACTCTCTAGTTGTGGTAAAACTCTTAAAATATGCAATTAGAGTTTCCAGAAATGATTAAAAACTTGGAAGAACCACCTGAAATAAAAGTAAATCGATTCTGCCTACATTTCCTGCCGTTTGTAATCACAGACATTACCAGTGGAAAGCCGTGAAATGACCAGCAAACTGATAATATTTACAACTCCGGGCACTTTAGGGAGCGTTTTCACTTGAATTTGCTGTCAAATATTAGGAATTCTTGTTTATACAGCTCAAAATTTGTGTAGAAAGCCTGTAAGTGAGGTCTATACTGCGTATATTTACAATTGAGGCCCCATTACTCTGGCGACTTTTGTATGACTCTGTTAAAATCCTGACGGTTCCAGTACATATTTGTAAGAAAACTCTCTAGTTGTGGTAAAACTCTTAAAATACGCAATTAGAGTTTCCAGAAATGATTAAAAACTTGGTAGAACCACTTGAAATAAAAGTAAATAGATTCTTCCTACATTTCCTGCCGTTTGTAATCACAGACATTACCAGTGGAAAGCCGTGAAATGACCAGCAAACTGATAATATTTACAACTCCGGGCACTTTAGGGAGCGTTTTCACTTGAATTTGCTTTCAAATATTAGGAATTCTTGTTTATACAGCTCAAAATTTGTGTAGAAAGCCTGTAAGTGAGGTCTATACTGCGTATCTTTACAATTGAGGCCCCATTACTCTGCCGACTTTTGTATGACTCTGTTAAAATCCTGACGGTTCCAGTACATATTTGTAAGAAAACTCTCTAGTTGTGGTAAAGCTCTTAAAATACGTAATTAGAGTTTCCAGAAATGATTAAAAACTTGGAAGATCCCTTTGAAATTAAAGTACATAGATTCATCCTACATTTCCTGCCGTTTGTTATCACAGACATTACCTGTGGAAAGCCGTGAAATGACCAGCAAACTGATAATATTTACAACTCAGGGCACTTTAGGGAGTGTTTTCACTTGAATTTGCTTTCAAATATAAGGAATTCTTGTTTATACAGCTCCAAATTTGTGTAGAAAGCCTGTAAGTGAGGTCTATACTGCGTATGTTTACAATTGAGGCCCCATTACTCTGGCGACTTTTGTATGACTCTGTTAAAATCCTGACGGTTCCAGTACATATTTGTAAGAAAACTCTCTAGTTGTGGTAAAACTCTTAAAAATACGCAATTAGAGTTTTCAGAAATGATTAAAACTTGGAAGAACCTCTTGAAATAAAAGTAAATAGATTCTTCCTACATTTCCTGCCGTTTGTAATCACAGACATTACCAGTGGAAAGCCGTGAAATGACCAGCAAACTGATAATATTTACAACTCCGGGCACTTTAGGGAGCGTTTTCACTTGAATTTGCTGTCAAATATTAGGAATTCTTGTTTATACAGCTCAAAATTTGTGTAGAAAGCCTGTAAGTGAGGTCTATACTGCGTATATTTACAATTGAGGCCCAATTACTCTGGCGACTTTTGTATGACTCTGTTAAAATCCTGACGGTTCCAGTACATATTTGTAAGAAAACTCTCTAGTTGTGGTAAAACTCTTAAAATACGCAATTAGAGTTTCCAGAAATGATTAAAAACTTGGTAGAACCACTTGAAATAAAAGTAAATAGATTCTTCCTACATTTCCTGCCGTTTGTAATCACAGACATTACCAGTGGAAAGCCGTGAAATGACCAGCAAACTGATAATATTTACAACTCCGGGCACTTTAGGGAGCGTTTTCACTTGAATTTGCTTTCAAATATTAGGAATTCTTGTTTATACAGCTCAAAATTTGTGTATAAAGCCTGTAAGTGAGGTCTATACTGCGTATGTTTACAATTGAGGCCCCTTTACTCTGGCTACTTTTGTATGACTCTGTTAAAATCCTGACGGTTCCAGTACATATTTGTAAGAAAACTCTCTAGTTGTGGTAAAACTCTTAAAATACGTAATTAGAGTTTCCAGAAATGATTAAAAACTTGGAAGAACCACTTGAAATAAAAGTACATAGATTCATCCTACATTTCCTGCCGTTTGTAATCACAGACATTACCAGTGGAAAGCCGTGAAATGACCAGCAAAATGATAATATTTACAACTCCGGGCACTTTAGGGAGCGTTTTCACTTGAATTTGCTTTCAAATATTAGGAATTCTTGTTTATACAGCTCAAAATTTGTGTAGAAAGCCTGTATGTGAGGTCTTAACTGCGTATCTTTACAATTGAGGCCCCATTACTCTGCAGACTTTTGTATGACTCTGTTAAAATCCTGACGGTTCCAGTACATATTTGTAAGAAAACTCTCTAGTTGTGGTAAAGCTCTTAAAATACCTAATTAGAGTTTCCAGAAAGGATTAAAAACTTGGAAGAACCCTTTGAAATTAAAGTACATAGATTCATCCTACATTTCCTGCCGTTTGTAATCACAGACATTACCTGTGGAAAGCCGTGAAATGACCAGCAAACTGATAATATTTACAACTCAGGGCACTTTAGGGAGTGTTTTCACTTGAATTTGCTTTCAAATATAAGGAATTCTTGTTTATACAGCTCCAAATTTGTGTAGAAAGCCTGTAAGTGAGGTCTATACTGCGTATGTTTACAATTGAGGCCCCATTACTCTGGCGACTTTTGTATGACTCTGTTAAAATCCTGACGGTTCCAGTACATATTTGTAAGAAAACTCTCTAGTTGTGGTAAAACTCTTAAAAATACGCAATTAGAGTTTTCAGAAATGATTAAAACTTGGAAGAACCTCTTGAAATAAAAGTAAATAGATTCTTCCTACATTTCCTGCCATTTGTAATCACAGACATTACCAGTGGAAAGCCGTGAAATGACCAGCAAACTGATAATATTTACAACTCCGGGCACTTTAGGGAGCGTTTTCACTTGAATTTGCTTTCAAATATTAGGAATTCTTGTTTATACAGCTCAAAATTTGTGTATAAAGCCTGTAAGTGAGGTCTATACTGCGTATGTTTACAATTGAGGCCCCATTACTCTGGCGACTTTTGAATGACTCTGTTAAAATCCTGACGGTTCCAGTACATATTTGTAAGAAAGCTCTCTAGTTGTGGTAAAACTCTTCAAATACGCAATTAGAGTTTCCAGAAATGATTAAAAACTTGGAAGAACCACTTGAAATAAAAGTACATAGATTCATCCTACATTTCCTGCGGTTTGTAATCACAGACATTACCAGTGGAAAGCCGTGAAATGACCAGCAAACTGATAATATTTACAACTCCGGGCACTTTAGGGAGCGTTTTCACTTGAATTTGCTTTCAAATATTAGGAATTCTTGTTTATACAGCTCAAAATTTGTGTAGAAAGCCTGTAAGTGAGGTCTAAACTGCGTATCTTTACAATTGAGGCCCCATTACTCTGCCGACTTTTGTATGACTCTGTTAAAATCCTGACGGTTCCAGTACATATTTGTAAGCAAACTCTCTAGTTGTGGTAAAGCTCTTAAAATACGTAATTAGAGTTTCCAGAAATGATTAAAAACTTGGAAGAACCCCTTGAAATAAAAGTAAATAGATTCTTCCTACATTTCCTGTCGTTTGTAATCACAGACATTACCAGTGGAAAGCCGTGAAATGACCAGCAAACTGATAATATTTACAACTCCGGGCACTTTAGGGAGCGTTTTCACTTGAATTTGCTTTCAAATATTAGGAATTCTTGTTTATACAGCTCAAAATTTGTGTAGAAAGCCTGTAAGTGAGGTCTATACTGCGTATGTTTACAATTGAGGCCCCATTACTCTGGCGACTTTTGTATGACTCTGTTAAATTCCTGACGGTTCCAGTACATATTTGTAAGAAAACTCTCTAGTTGTGGTAAAACTCTTAAAATACGTAATTAGAGTTTCCAGAAATGATTAAAAACTTGGACGAACCACCTGAAATAAAAGTAAATCGATTCTGCCTACATTTCCTGCCGTTTGTAATCACAGACATTACCAGTGGAAAGCCGTGAAATGACCAGCAAACTGATAATATTTACAACTCCGGGCACGTTAGGGAGCGTTTTCACTTGAAATTGCTTTCAAATATTAGGAATTCTTGTGTATACAGCTAAAAATTTGTGTAGGAAGCCTGTAAGTGAGGTCTAAACTGCGTATCTTTACAATTGAGGCCCCATTACTCTGCCGACTTTTGTATGACTCTGTTAAAATCCTGACGGTTCCAGTACATATTTGTAAGAAAACTCTCTAGTTGTGGTAAAGCTCTTAAAATACGTAATTAGAGTATCCAGAATTGATTAAAAACTTGGAAGAACCCTTTGAAATTAAAGTACATAGATTCATCCTACATTTCCTGCCGTTTGTAATCACAGACATTACCAGTGGAAAGCCGTGAAATGACCAGCAAACTGATAATATTTACAACTCCGGGCACTTTAGGGAGCGTTTTCACTTGAATTTGCTTTCAAATATTAGGAATTCTTGTTTATACAGCTAAAAATTTGTGTAGAAAGCCTGTAAGTGAGGTCTAAACTGCGTATGTTTACAATTGAGGCCCCATTACTCTGCCGACTTTTGTATGACTCTGTTAAAATCCTGACGGTTCCAATACATATTTGTAAGAAAACTCTCTAGTTGTGGTAAAGCTCTTAAAATACGTAATTAGAGTTTCCAGAAATGATTAAAAACTTGGAAGAACCTCTTGAAATAAAAGTAAATAGATTCTTCCTACATTTCCTGTCTTTTGTAATCACAGACATTACCAGTGGAAAGCCGTGAAATGACCAGCAAACTGATAATATTTACAACTCCGGGCACTTTAGGGAGCGTTTTCACTTGAATTTGCTTTCAAATATTAGGAATTCTTGTTTATACAGCTCAAAATTTGTGTAGAAATCCTGTAAGTGAGGTCTAAACTGCGTATCTTTACAATTGAGGCCCCATTACTCTGCCGACTTTTGTATGACTCTGTTAAAATCCTGACGGTTCCAGTACATATTTGTAAGAAAACTCTCTAGTTGTGGTAAAGCTCTTAAAATACGTAATTAGAGTTTCCAGAAATGATTAAAAACTTGGAAGAACCACCTGAAATAAAAGTAAATCGATTCTGCCTACATTTCCTGCCGTTTGTAATCACAGACATTACCAGTGGAAAGCCGTGAAATGACCAGCAAACTGATAATATTTACAACTCCGGGCACTTTAGGGAGCGTTTTCACTTGAATTTGCTGTCAAATATTAGGAATTCTTGTTTATACAGCTCAAAATTTGTGTAGAAAGCCTGTAAGTGAGGTCTATACTGCGTATATTTACATTTGAGGCCCCATTACTCTGGCGACTTTTGTATGACTCTGTTAAAATCCTGACGGTTCCAGTACATATTTGTAAGAAAACTCTCTAGTTGTGGTAAAACTCTTAAAATACGCAATTAGAGTTTCCAGAAATGATTAAAAACTTGGTAGAACCACTTGAAATAAAAGTAAATAGATTCTTCGTACATTTCCTGCCGTTTGTAATCACAGACATTACCAGTGGAAAGCCGTGAAATGACCAGCAAACTGATAATATTTACAACTCCGGGCACTTTAGGGAGCGTTTTCACTTGAATTTGCTTTCAAATATTAGGAATTCTTGTTTATACAGCTCAAAATTTGTGTAGAAAGCCTGTAAGTGAGGTCTATACTGCGTATGTTTACAATTGAGGCCCCATTACTCTGGCGACTTTTGTATGACTCTGTTAAAATCCTGACGGTTCCAGTACATATTTGTAAGAAAACTCTCTAGTTGTGGTAAAACTCTTAAAATATGCAATTAGAGTTTCCAGAAATGATTAAAAACTTGGAAGAACCACCTGAAATAAAAGTAAATCGATTCTGCCTACATTTCCTGCCGTTTGTAATCACAGACATTACCAGTGGAAAGCCGTGAAATGACCAGCAAACTGATAATATTTACAACTCCGGGCACTTTAGGGAGCGTTTTCACTTGAATTTGCTGTCAAATATTAGGAATTCTTGTTTATACAGCTCAAAATTTGTGTAGAAAGCCTGTAAGTGAGGTCTATACTGCGTATATTTACAATTGAGGCCCCATTACTCTGGCGACTTTTGTATGACTCTGTTAAAATCCTGACGGTTCCAGTACATATTTGTAAGAAAACTCTCTAGTTGTGGTAAAACTCTTAAAATACGCAATTAGAGTTTCCAGAAATGATTAAAAACTTGGTAGAACCACTTGAAATAAAAGTAAATAGATTCTTCCTACATTTCCTGCCGTTTGTAATCACAGACATTACCAGTGGAAAGCCGTGAAATGACCAGCAAACTGATAATATTTACAACTCCGGGCACTTTAGGGAGCGTTTTCACTTGAATTTGCTTTCAAATATTAGGAATTCTTGTTTATACAGCTCAAAATTTGTGTAGAAAGCCTGTAAGTGAGGTCTATACTGCGTATCTTTACAATTGAGGCCCCATTACTCTGCCGACTTTTGTATGACTCTGTTAAAATCCTGACGGTTCCAGTACATATTTGTAAGAAAACTCTCTAGTTGTGGTAAAGCTCTTAAAATACGTAATTAGAGTTTCCAGAAATGATTAAAAACTTGGAAGATCCCTTTGAAATTAAAGTACATAGATTCATCCTACATTTCCTGCCGTTTGTTATCACAGACATTACCTGTGGAAAGCCGTGAAATGACCAGCAAACTGATAATATTTACAACTCAGGGCACTTTAGGGAGTGTTTTCACTTGAATTTGCTTTCAAATATAAGGAATTCTTGTTTATACAGCTCCAAATTTGTGTAGAAAGCCTGTAAGTGAGGTCTATACTGCGTATGTTTACAATTGAGGCCCCATTACTCTGGCGACTTTTGTATGACTCTGTTAAAATCCTGACGGTTCCAGTACATATTTGTAAGAAAACTCTCTAGTTGTGGTAAAACTCTTAAAAATACGCAATTAGAGTTTTCAGAAATGATTAAAACTTGGAAGAACCTCTTGAAATAAAAGTAAATAGATTCTTCCTACATTTCCTGCCGTTTGTAATCACAGACATTACCAGTGGAAAGCCGTGAAATGACCAGCAAACTGATAATATTTACAACTCCGGGCACTTTAGGGAGCGTTTTCACTTGAATTTGCTGTCAAATATTAGGAATTCTTGTTTATACAGCTCAAAATTTGTGTAGAAAGCCTGTAAGTGAGGTCTATACTGCGTATATTTACAATTGAGGCCCAATTACTCTGGCGACTTTTGTATGACTCTGTTAAAATCCTGACGGTTCCAGTACATATTTGTAAGAAAACTCTCTAGTTGTGGTAAAACTCTTAAAATACGCAATTAGAGTTTCCAGAAATGATTAAAAACTTGGTAGAACCACTTGAAATAAAAGTAAATAGATTCTTCCTACATTTCCTGCCGTTTGTAATCACAGACATTACCAGTGGAAAGCCGTGAAATGACCAGCAAACTGATAATATTTACAACTCCGGGCACTTTAGGGAGCGTTTTCACTTGAATTTGCTTTCAAATATTAGGAATTCTTGTTTATACAGCTCAAAATTTGTGTATAAAGCCTGTAAGTGAGGTCTATACTGCGTATGTTTACAATTGAGGCCCCTTTACTCTGGCTACTTTTGTATGACTCTGTTAAAATCCTGACGGTTCCAGTACATATTTGTAAGAAAACTCTCTAGTTGTGGTAAAACTCTTAAAATACGTAATTAGAGTTTCCAGAAATGATTAAAAACTTGGAAGAACCACTTGAAATAAAAGTACATAGATTCATCCTACATTTCCTGCCGTTTGTAATCACAGACATTACCAGTGGAAAGCCGTGAAATGACCAGCAAAATGATAATATTTACAACTCCGGGCACTTTAGGGAGCGTTTTCACTTGAATTTGCTTTCAAATATTAGGAATTCTTGTTTATACAGCTCAAAATTTGTGTAGAAAGCCTGTATGTGAGGTCTTAACTGCGTATCTTTACAATTGAGGCCCCATTACTCTGCAGACTTTTGTATGACTCTGTTAAAATCCTGACGGTTCCAGTACATATTTGTAAGAAAACTCTCTAGTTGTGGTAAAGCTCTTAAAATACCTAATTAGAGTTTCCAGAAAGGATTAAAAACTTGGAAGAACCCTTTGAAATTAAAGTACATAGATTCATCCTACATTTCCTGCCGTTTGTAATCACAGACATTACCTGTGGAAAGCCGTGAAATGACCAGCAAACTGATAATATTTACAACTCAGGGCACTTTAGGGAGTGTTTTCACTTGAATTTGCTTTCAAATATAAGGAATTCTTGTTTATACAGCTCCAAATTTGTGTAGAAAGCCTGTAAGTGAGGTCTATACTGCGTATGTTTACAATTGAGGCCCCATTACTCTGGCGACTTTTGTATGACTCTGTTAAAATCCTGACGGTTCCAGTACATATTTGTAAGAAAACTCTCTAGTTGTGGTAAAACTCTTAAAAATACGCAATTAGAGTTTTCAGAAATGATTAAAACTTGGAAGAACCTCTTGAAATAAAAGTAAATAGATTCTTCCTACATTTCCTGCCATTTGTAATCACAGACATTACCAGTGGAAAGCCGTGAAATGACCAGCAAACTGATAATATTTACAACTCCGGGCACTTTAGGGAGCGTTTTCACTTGAATTTGCTTTCAAATATTAGGAATTCTTGTTTATACAGCTCAAAATTTGTGTATAAAGCCTGTAAGTGAGGTCTATACTGCGTATGTTTACAATTGAGGCCCCATTACTCTGGCGACTTTTGAATGACTCTGTTAAAATCCTGACGGTTCCAGTACATATTTGTAAGAAAGCTCTCTAGTTGTGGTAAAACTCTTCAAATACGCAATTAGAGTTTCCAGAAATGATTAAAAACTTGGAAGAACCACTTGAAATAAAAGTACATAGATTCATCCTACATTTCCTGCGGTTTGTAATCACAGACATTACCAGTGGAAAGCCGTGAAATGACCAGCAAACTGATAATATTTACAACTCCGGGCACTTTAGGGAGCGTTTTCACTTGAATTTGCTTTCAAATATTAGGAATTCTTGTTTATACAGCTCAAAATTTGTGTAGAAAGCCTGTAAGTGAGGTCTAAACTGCGTATCTTTACAATTGAGGCCCCATTACTCTGCCGACTTTTGTATGACTCTGTTAAAATCCTGACGGTTCCAGTACATATTTGTAAGCAAACTCTCTAGTTGTGGTAAAGCTCTTAAAATACGTAATTAGAGTTTCCAGAAATGATTAAAAACTTGGAAGAACCCCTTGAAATAAAAGTAAATAGATTCTTCCTACATTTCCTGTCGTTTGTAATCACAGACATTACCAGTGGAAAGCCGTGAAATGACCAGCAAACTGATAATATTTACAACTCCGGGCACTTTAGGGAGCGTTTTCACTTGAATTTGCTTTCAAATATTAGGAATTCTTGTTTATACAGCTCAAAATTTGTGTAGAAAGCCTGTAAGTGAGGTCTATACTGCGTATGTTTACAATTGAGGCCCCATTACTCTGGCGACTTTTGTATGACTCTGTTAAATTCCTGACGGTTCCAGTACATATTTGTAAGAAAACTCTCTAGTTGTGGTAAAACTCTTAAAATACGTAATTAGAGTTTCCAGAAATGATTAAAAACTTGGACGAACCACCTGAAATAAAAGTAAATCGATTCTGCCTACATTTCCTGCCGTTTGTAATCACAGACATTACCAGTGGAAAGCCGTGAAATGACCAGCAAACTGATAATATTTACAACTCCGGGCACGTTAGGGAGCGTTTTCACTTGAAATTGCTTTCAAATATTAGGAATTCTTGTGTATACAGCTAAAAATTTGTGTAGGAAGCCTGTAAGTGAGGTCTAAACTGCGTATCTTTACAATTGAGGCCCCATTACTCTGCCGACTTTTGTATGACTCTGTTAAAATCCTGACGGTTCCAGTACATATTTGTAAGAAAACTCTCTAGTTGTGGTAAAGCTCTTAAAATACGTAATTAGAGTATCCAGAATTGATTAAAAACTTGGAAGAACCCTTTGAAATTAAAGTACATAGATTCATCCTACATTTCCTGCCGTTTGTAATCACAGACATTACCAGTGGAAAGCCGTGAAATGACCAGCAAACTGATAATATTTACAACTCCGGGCACTTTAGGGAGCGTTTTCACTTGAATTTGCTTTCAAATATTAGGAATTCTTGTTTATACAGCTAAAAATTTGTGTAGAAAGCCTGTAAGTGAGGTCTAAACTGCGTATGTTTACAATTGAGGCCCCATTACTCTGCCGACTTTTGTATGACTCTGTTAAAATCCTGACGGTTCCAATACATATTTGTAAGAAAACTCTCTAGTTGTGGTAAAGCTCTTAAAATACGTAATTAGAGTTTCCAGAAATGATTAAAAACTTGGAAGAACCTCTTGAAATAAAAGTAAATAGATTCTTCCTACATTTCCTGTCTTTTGTAATCACAGACATTACCAGTGGAAAGCCGTGAAATGACCAGCAAACTGATAATATTTACAACTCCGGGCACTTTAGGGAGCGTTTTCACTTGAATTTGCTTTCAAATATTAGGAATTCTTGTTTATACAGCTCAAAATTTGTGTAGAAATCCTGTAAGTGAGGTCTAAACTGCGTATCTTTACAATTGAGGCCCCATTACTCTGCCGACTTTTGTATGACTCTGTTAAAATCCTGACGGTTCCAGTACATATTTGTAAGAAAACTCTCTAGTTGTGGTAAAGCTCTTAAAATACGTAATTAGAGTTTCCAGAAATGATTAAAAACTTGGAAGAACCACCTGAAATAAAAGTAAATCGATTCTGCCTACATTTCCTGCCGTTTGTAATCACAGACATTACCAGTGGAAAGCCGTGAAATGACCAGCAAACTGATAATATTTACAACTCCGGGCACTTTAGGGAGCGTTTTCACTTGAATTTGCTGTCAAATATTAGGAATTCTTGTTTATACAGCTCAAAATTTGTGTAGAAAGCCTGTAAGTGAGGTCTATACTGCGTATATTTACATTTGAGGCCCCATTACTCTGGCGACTTTTGTATGACTCTGTTAAAATCCTGACGGTTCCAGTACATATTTGTAAGAAAACTCTCTAGTTGTGGTAAAACTCTTAAAATACGCAATTAGAGTTTCCAGAAATGATTAAAAACTTGGTAGAACCACTTGAAATAAAAGTAAATAGATTCTTCGTACATTTCCTGCCGTTTGTAATCACAGACATTACCAGTGGAAAGCCGTGAAATGACCAGCAAACTGATAATATTTACAACTCCGGGCACTTTAGGGAGCGTTTTCACTTGAATTTGCTTTCAAATATTAGGAATTCTTGTTTATACAGCTCAAAATTTGTGTAGAAAGCCTGTAAGTGAGGTCTATACTGCGTATGTTTACAATTGAGGCCCCATTACTCTGGCGACTTTTGTATGACTCTGTTAAAATCCTGACGGTTCCAGTACATATTTGTAAGAAAACTCTCTAGTTGTGGTAAAACTCTTAAAATATGCAATTAGAGTTTCCAGAAATGATTAAAAACTTGGAAGAACCACCTGAAATAAAAGTAAATCGATTCTGCCTACATTTCCTGCCGTTTGTAATCACAGACATTACCAGTGGAAAGCCGTGAAATGACCAGCAAACTGATAATATTTACAACTCCGGGCACTTTAGGGAGCGTTTTCACTTGAATTTGCTGTCAAATATTAGGAATTCTTGTTTATACAGCTCAAAATTTGTGTAGAAAGCCTGTAAGTGAGGTCTATACTGCGTATATTTACAATTGAGGCCCCATTACTCTGGCGACTTTTGTATGACTCTGTTAAAATCCTGACGGTTCCAGTACATATTTGTAAGAAAACTCTCTAGTTGTGGTAAAACTCTTAAAATACGCAATTAGAGTTTCCAGAAATGATTAAAAACTTGGTAGAACCACTTGAAATAAAAGTAAATAGATTCTTCCTACATTTCCTGCCGTTTGTAATCACAGACATTACCAGTGGAAAGCCGTGAAATGACCAGCAAACTGATAATATTTACAACTCCGGGCACTTTAGGGAGCGTTTTCACTTGAATTTGCTTTCAAATATTAGGAATTCTTGTTTATACAGCTCAAAATTTGTGTAGAAAGCCTGTAAGTGAGGTCTATACTGCGTATCTTTACAATTGAGGCCCCATTACTCTGCCGACTTTTGTATGACTCTGTTAAAATCCTGACGGTTCCAGTACATATTTGTAAGAAAACTCTCTAGTTGTGGTAAAGCTCTTAAAATACGTAATTAGAGTTTCCAGAAATGATTAAAAACTTGGAAGATCCCTTTGAAATTAAAGTACATAGATTCATCCTACATTTCCTGCCGTTTGTTATCACAGACATTACCTGTGGAAAGCCGTGAAATGACCAGCAAACTGATAATATTTACAACTCAGGGCACTTTAGGGAGTGTTTTCACTTGAATTTGCTTTCAAATATAAGGAATTCTTGTTTATACAGCTCCAAATTTGTGTAGAAAGCCTGTAAGTGAGGTCTATACTGCGTATGTTTACAATTGAGGCCCCATTACTCTGGCGACTTTTGTATGACTCTGTTAAAATCCTGACGGTTCCAGTACATATTTGTAAGAAAACTCTCTAGTTGTGGTAAAACTCTTAAAAATACGCAATTAGAGTTTTCAGAAATGATTAAAACTTGGAAGAACCTCTTGAAATAAAAGTAAATAGATTCTTCCTACATTTCCTGCCGTTTGTAATCACAGACATTACCAGTGGAAAGCCGTGAAATGACCAGCAAACTGATAATATTTACAACTCCGGGCACTTTAGGGAGCGTTTTCACTTGAATTTGCTGTCAAATATTAGGAATTCTTGTTTATACAGCTCAAAATTTGTGTAGAAAGCCTGTAAGTGAGGTCTATACTGCGTATATTTACAATTGAGGCCCAATTACTCTGGCGACTTTTGTATGACTCTGTTAAAATCCTGACGGTTCCAGTACATATTTGTAAGAAAACTCTCTAGTTGTGGTAAAACTCTTAAAATACGCAATTAGAGTTTCCAGAAATGATTAAAAACTTGGTAGAACCACTTGAAATAAAAGTAAATAGATTCTTCCTACATTTCCTGCCGTTTGTAATCACAGACATTACCAGTGGAAAGCCGTGAAATGACCAGCAAACTGATAATATTTACAACTCCGGGCACTTTAGGGAGCGTTTTCACTTGAATTTGCTTTCAAATATTAGGAATTCTTGTTTATACAGCTCAAAATTTGTGTATAAAGCCTGTAAGTGAGGTCTATACTGCGTATGTTTACAATTGAGGCCCCTTTACTCTGGCTACTTTTGTATGACTCTGTTAAAATCCTGACGGTTCCAGTACATATTTGTAAGAAAACTCTCTAGTTGTGGTAAAACTCTTAAAATACGTAATTAGAGTTTCCAGAAATGATTAAAAACTTGGAAGAACCACTTGAAATAAAAGTACATAGATTCATCCTACATTTCCTGCCGTTTGTAATCACAGACATTACCAGTGGAAAGCCGTGAAATGACCAGCAAAATGATAATATTTACAACTCCGGGCACTTTAGGGAGCGTTTTCACTTGAATTTGCTTTCAAATATTAGGAATTCTTGTTTATACAGCTCAAAATTTGTGTAGAAAGCCTGTATGTGAGGTCTTAACTGCGTATCTTTACAATTGAGGCCCCATTACTCTGCAGACTTTTGTATGACTCTGTTAAAATCCTGACGGTTCCAGTACATATTTGTAAGAAAACTCTCTAGTTGTGGTAAAGCTCTTAAAATACCTAATTAGAGTTTCCAGAAAGGATTAAAAACTTGGAAGAACCCTTTGAAATTAAAGTACATAGATTCATCCTACATTTCCTGCCGTTTGTAATCACAGACATTACCTGTGGAAAGCCGTGAAATGACCAGCAAACTGATAATATTTACAACTCAGGGCACTTTAGGGAGTGTTTTCACTTGAATTTGCTTTCAAATATAAGGAATTCTTGTTTATACAGCTCCAAATTTGTGTAGAAAGCCTGTAAGTGAGGTCTATACTGCGTATGTTTACAATTGAGGCCCCATTACTCTGGCGACTTTTGTATGACTCTGTTAAAATCCTGACGGTTCCAGTACATATTTGTAAGAAAACTCTCTAGTTGTGGTAAAACTCTTAAAAATACGCAATTAGAGTTTTCAGAAATGATTAAAACTTGGAAGAACCTCTTGAAATAAAAGTAAATAGATTCTTCCTACATTTCCTGCCATTTGTAATCACAGACATTACCAGTGGAAAGCCGTGAAATGACCAGCAAACTGATAATATTTACAACTCCGGGCACTTTAGGGAGCGTTTTCACTTGAATTTGCTTTCAAATATTAGGAATTCTTGTTTATACAGCTCAAAATTTGTGTATAAAGCCTGTAAGTGAGGTCTATACTGCGTATGTTTACAATTGAGGCCCCATTACTCTGGCGACTTTTGAATGACTCTGTTAAAATCCTGACGGTTCCAGTACATATTTGTAAGAAAGCTCTCTAGTTGTGGTAAAACTCTTCAAATACGCAATTAGAGTTTCCAGAAATGATTAAAAACTTGGAAGAACCACTTGAAATAAAAGTACATAGATTCATCCTACATTTCCTGCGGTTTGTAATCACAGACATTACCAGTGGAAAGCCGTGAAATGACCAGCAAACTGATAATATTTACAACTCCGGGCACTTTAGGGAGCGTTTTCACTTGAATTTGCTTTCAAATATTAGGAATTCTTGTTTATACAGCTCAAAATTTGTGTAGAAAGCCTGTAAGTGAGGTCTAAACTGCGTATCTTTACAATTGAGGCCCCATTACTCTGCCGACTTTTGTATGACTCTGTTAAAATCCTGACGGTTCCAGTACATATTTGTTAGCAAACTCTCTAGTTGTGGTAAAGCTCTTAAAATACGTAATTAGAGTTTCCAGAAATGATTAAAAACTTGGAAGAACCCCTTGAAATAAAAGTAAATAGATTCTTCCTACATTTCCTGTCGTTTGTAATCACAGACATTACCAGTGGAAAGCCGTGAAATGACCAGCAAACTGATAATATTTACAACTCCGGGCACTTTAGGGAGCGTTTTCACTTGAATTTGCTTTCAAATATTAGGAATTCTTGTTTATACAGCTCAAAATTTGTGTAGAAAGCCTGTAAGTGAGGTCTATACTGCGTATGTTTACAATTGAGGCCCCATTACTCTGGCGACTTTTGTATGACTCTGTTAAATTCCTGACGGTTCCAGTACATATTTGTAAGAAAACTCTCTAGTTGTGGTAAAACTCTTAAAATACGTAATTAGAGTTTCCAGAAATGATTAAAAACTTGGACGAACCACCTGAAATAAAAGTAAATCGATTCTGCCTACATTTCCTGCCGTTTGTAATCACAGACATTACCAGTGGAAAGCCGTGAAATGACCAGCAAACTGATAATATTTACAACTCCGGGCACGTTAGGGAGCGTTTTCACTTGAAATTGCTTTCAAATATTAGGAATTCTTGTGTATACAGCTAAAAATTTGTGTAGGAAGCCTGTAAGTGAGGTCTAAACTGCGTATCTTTACAATTGAGGCCCCATTACTCTGCCGACTTTTGTATGACTCTGTTAAAATCCTGACGGTTCCAGTACATATTTGTAAGAAAACTCTCTAGTTGTGGTAAAGCTCTTAAAATACGTAATTAGAGTATCCAGAATTGATTAAAAACTTGGAAGAACCCTTTGAAATTAAAGTACATAGATTCATCCTACATTTCCTGCCGTTTGTAATCACAGACATTACCAGTGGAAAGCCGTGAAATGACCAGCAAACTGATAATATTTACAACTCCGGGCACTTAAGGGAGCGTTTTCACTTGAATTTGCTTTCAAATATTAGGAATTCTTGTTTATACAGCTCAAAATTTGTGTAGAAAGCCTGTAAGTGAGGTCTATACTGCGTATGTTTACAATTGAGGCCCCATTACTCTGGCGACTTTTGTATGACTCTGTTAAAATCCTGACGGTTCCAGTACATATTTGTAAGAAAACTCTCTAGTTGTGGTAAAACTCTTAAAAATACGCAATTAGAGTTTTCAGAAATGATTAAAAACTTGGAAGAACCACCTGAAATAAAAGTAAATCGATTCTTCCTACATTTCCTGTCGTTTGTAATCACAGACATTACCAGTGGAAAGCGGTGAAATGACCAGCAAACTGATAATATTTACAACTCCGGGCACTTTAGAGAGCGTTTTCACTTGAATTTGCTTTCAAATATTAGGAATTCTTGTTTATACAGCTCAAAATTTGTGTAGAAAGCCTGTAAGTGAGGTCTATACTGCGTATGTTTACAATTGAGGCCCCATTACTCTGGCGACTTTTGAATGACTCTGTTAAAATCCTGATGGTTCCAGTACATATTTGTAAGAAAGCTCTCTAGTTGTGGTAAAACTCTTCAAATACGCAATTAGAGTTTCCAGAAATGATTAAAAACTTGGAAGAACCACTTGAAATAAAAGTACATAGATTCATCCTACATTTCCTGCGGTTTGTAATCACAGACATTACCAGTGGAAAGCCGTGAAATGACCAGCAAATTGATAATATTTACAACTCCGGGCACTTTAGGGAGCGTTTTCACTTGAATTTGCTTTCAAATATTAGGAATTCTTGTTTATACAGCTCAAAATTTGTGTAGAAAGCCTGTAAGTGAGGTCTTAACTGCGTATCTTTACAATTGAGGCCCCATTACTCTGCCGACTTTTGTATGACTCTGTTAAAATCCTGACGGTTCCAGTACATATTTGTAAGCAAACTCTCTAGTTGTGGTAAAGCTCTTAAAATACGTAATTAGAGTTTCCAGAAATGATTAAAAACTTGGAAGAACCCTTTGAAATTAAAGTACATAGATTCATCCTACATTTCCTGCCGTTTGTAATCACAGACATTACCTGTGGAAAGCCGTGAAATGACCAGCAAACTGATAATATTTACAACTCAGGGCACTTTAGGGAGTGTTTTCACTTGAATTTGCTTTCAAATATTAGGAATTCTTGTTTATACAGCTCCAAATTTTTGTAGAAAGCCTGTAAGTGAGGTCTATACTGCGTATGTTTACAATTGAGGCCCCATTACTCTGGCGACTTTTGTATGACTCTGTTAAAATCCTGACGGTTCCAGTACATATTTGTAAGAAAACTCTCTAGTTGTGGTAAAACTCTTAAAAATACGCAATTAGAGTTTTCAGAAATGATTAAAACTTGGAAGAACCTCTTGAAATAAAAGTAAATAGATTCTTCCTACATTTCCTGCCGTTTGTAATCACAGACATTACCAGTGGAAAGCCGTGATATGACCAGCAAACTGATAATATTTACAACTCCGGGCACTTTAGGGAGCGTTTTCACTTGAATTTGCTTTCAAATATTAGGAATTCTTGTTTATACAGCTCAAAATTTGTGTAGAAAGCCTGTAAGTGAGGTCTATACTGCGTATGTTTACAATTGAGGCCCCATTACTCTGGCGACTTTTGAATGACTCTGTTAAAATCTTGACGGATCCAGTACATATTTGTAAGAAAGCTCTCTAGTTGTGGTAAAACTCTTCAAATACGCAATTAGAGTTTCCAGAAATGATTAAAAACTTGGAAGAACCACTTGAAATAAAAGTACATAGATTCATCCTACATTTCCTGCCGTTTGTAATCACAGACATTACCAGTGGAAAGCCGTGAAATGACCAGCAAACTGATAATATTTACAACTCCGGGCACTTTAGGGAGCGTTTTCACTTGAATTTGCTTTCAAATATTAGGAATTCTTGTTTATACAGCTAAAAATTTGTGTAGAAAGCCTGTAAGTGAGGTCTAAACTGCGTATCTTTACAATTGAGGCCCCATTACTCTGCCGACTTTTATATGACTCTGTTAAAATCCTGACGGTTCCAGTACATATTTGTAAGAAAACTCTCTAGTTGTGGTAAAGCTCTTAAAATACGTAATTAGAGTTTCCAGAAATGATTAAAAACTTGGAAGAACCCCTTGAAATAAAAGTAAATAGATTCTTCCTACATTTCCGGTCGTTTGTAATCACAGACATTACCATTGGAAAGCCGTGAAATGACCAGCAAACTGATAATATTTACAACTCCGGGCATTTAGGGAGCGTTTTCACTTGAATTTGCTTTCAAATATTAGGAATTCTTGTATATACAGCTCAAAATTTGTGTAGAAAGCCTGTAAGTGAGGTCTATACTGCGTATGTTTACAATTGAGGCCCCATTACTCTGGCGACTTTTGTATGACTCTGTTAAATTCCTGACGGTTCCAGTACATATTTGTAAGAAAACTCTCTAGTTGTGGTAAAACTCTTAAAATACGAAATTAGAGTTTCCAGAAATGATTAAAAACTTGGAAGAACCCCCTGAAATAAAAGTAAATCGATTCTGCCTACATTTCCTGCCGTTTGTAATCACAGACATTACAAGTGGAAAGCCGTGAAATGACCAGCAAACTGATAATATTTACAACTCCGGGCACGTTAGGGAGCGTTTTCACTTGAATTTGCTTTCAAATATTAGGAATTCTTGTGTATACAGCTAAAAATTTGTGTAGGAAGCCTGTAAGTGAGGTCTAAACTGCGTATCTTTACAATTGAGGCCCCATTACTCTGCCGACTTTTGTATGACTCTGTTAAAATCCTGACGGTTCCAGTACATATTTGTAAGAAAACTCTCTAGTTGTGGTAAAACTCTTAAAAATACGCAATTAGAGTTTTCAGAAATGATTAAAAACTTGGAAAAACCTCTTGAAATAAAAGTAAATAGATTCTTCCTACATTTCCTGCCGTTTGTAATCACAGACATTACCAGTGGAAAGCGGTGAAATGACAAGCAAACTGATAATATTTACAACCATGGGCACTTTAGAGAGCGTTTTCACTTGAATTTGCTTTCAAATATTAGGAGTTCTTGTTTATACAGCTCAAAATTTGTGTAGAAAGCCTGTAAGTGAGGTCTATACTGCGTATGTTTACAATTGAGGCCCCATTACTCTGGCGACTTTTGAATGACTCTGTTAAAATCCTGATGGTTCCAGTACATATTTGTAAGAAAGCTCTCTAGTTGTGGTAAAACTCTTCAAATACGCAATTAGAGTTTCCAGAAATGATTAAAAACTTGGAAGAACCACTTGAAATAAAAGTACATAGATTCATCCTACATTTCCTGCGGTTTGTAATCACAGACATTACCAGTGGAAAGCCGTGAAATGACCAGCAAACTGATAATATTTACAACTCCGGGCACTTTAGGGAGCGTTTTCACTTGAATTTGCTTTCAAATATTAGGAATTCTTGTTTATACAGCTCAAAATTTGTGTAGAAAGCCTGTAAGTGAGGTCTTAACTGCGTATCTTTACAATTGAGGCCCCATTACTCTGCCGACTTTTGTATGACTCTGTTAAAATCCTGACGGTTCCAGTACATATTTGTAAGCAAACTCTCTAGTTGTGGTAAAGCTCTTAAAATACGTAATTAGAGTTTCCAGAAATGATTAAAAACTTGGAAGAACCCTTTGAAATTAAAGTACATAGATTCATCCTACATTTCCTGCCGTTTGTAATCACAGACATTACCTGTGGAAAGCCGTGAAATGACCAGCAAACTGATAATATTTACAACTCAGGGCACTTTAGGGAGTGTTTTCACTTGAATTTGCTTTCAAATATTAGGAATTCTTGTTTATACAGCTCCAAATTTTTGTAGAAAGCCTGTAAGTGAGGTCTATACTGCGTATGTTTACAATTGAGGCCCCATTACTCTGGCGACTTTTGTATGACTCTGTTAAAATCCTGACGGTTCCAGTACATATTTGTAAGAAAACTCTCTAGTTGTGGTAAAACTCTTAAAAATACGCAATTAGAGTTTTCAGAAATGATTAAAACTTGGAAGAACCTCTTGAAATAAAAGTAAATAGATTCTTCCTACATTTCCTGCCGTTTGTAATCACAGACATTACCAGTGGAAAGCCGTGAAATGACCAGCAAACTGATAATATTTACAACTCCGGGCACTTTAGGGAGCGTTTTCACTTGAATTTGCTTTCAAATATTAGGAATTCTTGTTTATACAGCTCAAAATTTGTGTAGAAAGCCTGTAAGTGAGGTCTATACTGCGTATGTTTACAATTGAGGCCCCATTACTCTGGCGACTTTTGAATGACTCTGTTAAAATCTTGACGGATCCAGTACATATTTGTAAGAAAGCTCTCTAGTTGTGGTAAAACTCTTCAAATACGCAATTAGAGTTTCCAGAAATGATTAAAAACTTGGAAGAACCACTTGAAATAAAAGTACATAGATTCATCCTACATTTCCTGCGGTTTGTAATCACAGACATTACCAGTGGAAAGCCGTGAAATGACCAGCAAACTGATAATATTTACAACTCCGGGCACTTTAGGGAGCGTTTTCACTTGAATTTGCTTTCAAATATTAGGAATTCTTGTTTATACAGCTAAAAATTTGTGTAGAAAGCCTGTAAGTGAGGTCTAAACTGCGTATCTTTACAATTGAGGCCCCATTACTCTGCCGACTTTTGTATGACTCTGTTAAAATCCTGACGGTTCCAGTACATATTTGTAAGCAAACTCTCTAGTTGTGGTAAAGCTCTTAAAATACGTAATTAGAGTTTCCAGAAATGATTAAAAACTTGGAAGAACCCCTTGAAATAAAAGTAAATAGATTCTTCCTACATTTCCGGTCGTTTGTAATCACAGACATTACCATTGGAAAGCCGTGAAATGACCAGCAAACTGATAATATTTACAACTCCGGGCACTTTAGGGAGCGTTTTCACTTGAATTTGCTTTCAAATATTAGGAATTCTTGTTTATACAGCTCAAAATTTGTGTATAAAGCCTGTAAGTGAGGTCTATACTGCGTATGTTTACAATTGAGGCCCCATTACTCTGGCGACTTTTGTATGACTCTGTTAAATTCCTGACGGTTCCAGTACATATTTGTAAGAAAACTCTCTAGTTGTGGTAAAACTCTTAAAATACGAAATTAGAGTTTCCAGAAATGATTAAAAACTTGGAAGAACCACCTGAAATAAAAGTAAATCGATTCTGCCTACATTTCCTGCCGTTTGTAATCACAGACATTACCAGTGGAAAGCCGTGAAATGACCAGCAAACTGATAATATTTACAACTCCGGGCACGTTAGGGAGCGTTTTCACTTGAATTTGCTTTCAAATATTAGGAATTCTTGTGTATACAGCTAAAAATTTGTGTAGGAAGCCTGTAAGTGAGGTCTAAACTGCGTATCTTTACAATTGAGGCCCCATTACTCTGCCGACTTTTGTATGACTCTGTTAAAATCCTGACGGTTCCAGTACATATTTGTAAGAAAACTCTCTAGTTGTGGTAAAGCTCTTAAAATACGTAATTAGAGTATCCAGAATTGATTAAAAACTTGGAAGAACCCTTTGAAATTAAAGTACATAGATTCATCCTACATTTCCTGCCGTTTGTAATCACAGACATTACCAGTGGAAAGCCGTGAAGTGACCAGCAAACTGATAATATTTACAACTCCGGGCACTTTAGGGAGCGTTTTCACTTGAATTTGCTTTCAAATATTAGGAATTCTTGTTTATACAGCTCAAAATTTGTGTAGAAAGCCTGTAAGTGAGGTCTATACTGCGTATGTTTACAATTGAGGCCCCATTACTCTGGCGACTTTTGTATGACTCTGTTAAAATCCTGACGGTTCCAGTACATATTTGTAAGAAAACTCTCTAGTTGTGGTAAAACTCTTAAAAATACGCAATTAGAGTTTTCAGAAATGATTAAAAACTTGGAAGAACCTCTTGAAATAAAAGTAAATAGATTCTTCCTACATTTCCTGCCGTTTGTAATCACAGACATTACCAGTGGAAAGCGGTGAAATGACCAGCAAACTGATAATATTTACAACTCCGGGCACTTTAGAGAGCGTTTTCACTTGAATTTGCTTTCAAATATTAGGAATTCTTGTTTATACAGCTCAAAATTTGTGTAGAAAGCCTGTAAGTGAGGTCTATACTGCGTATGTTTACAATTGAGGCCCCATTACTCTGGCGACTTTTGAATGACTCTGTTAAAATCCTGATGGTTCCAGTACATATTTGTAAGAAAACTCTCTAGTTGTGGTAAAACTCTTCAAATACGCAATTAGAGTTTCCAGAAATGATTAAAAACTTGGAAGAACCACTTGAAATAAAAGTACATAGATTCATCCTACATTTCCTGCGGTTTGTAATCACAGACATTACCAGTGGAAAGCCGTGAAATGACCAGCAAACTGATAATATTTACAACTCCGGGCACTTTAGGGAGCGTTTTCACTTGAATTTGCTTTCAAATATTAGGAATTCTTGTTTATACAGCTCAAAATTTGTGTAGAAAGCCTGTAAGTGAGGTCTAAACTGCGTATCTTTACAATTGAGGCCCCATTACTCTGCTGACTTTTGTATGACTCTGTTAAAATCCTGACGGTTCCAGTACATATTTGTAAGCAAACTCTCTAGTTGTGGTAAAGCTCTTAAAATACGTAATTAGAGTTTCCAGAAATGATTAAAAACTTGGAAGAACCCTTTGTAATTAAAGTAAATAGATTCATCCTACATTTCCTGCCGTTTGTAATCACAGACATTACCAGTGGAAAGCCGTGAAATGACCAGCAAACTGATAATATTTACAACTCCGGGCACTTTAGGGAGCGTTTTCACTTGAATTTGCTTTCAAATATTAGGAATTCTTGTTTATACAGCTTAAAATTTGTGTAGAAAGCCTGTAAGTGAGGTCTATACTGCGTATGTTTACAATTGAGGCCCCATTACTCTGCCGACTTTTGTATGACTCTGTTAAAATCCTTACGGTTCCAGAACATATTTGTAAGAAAACTCTCTAGTTGTGGTAAAACTCTTAAAATATGCAATTAGAGTTTCCAGAAATGATTAAAAACTTGGAAGAACCACCTGAAATAAAAGTAAATCGATTCTGCCTACATTTCCTGCCGTTTGTAATCACAGACATTACCAGTGGAAAGCCGTGAAATGACCAGCAAACTGATAATATTTACAACTCCGGGCACTTTAGGGAGCGTTTTCACTTGAATTTGCTTTCAAATATTAGGAATTCTTGTTTATACAGCTTAAAATTTGTGTAGAAAGCCTGTAAGTGAGGTCTATACTGCGTATGTTTACAATTGAGGCCCCATTACTCTGCCGACTTTTGTATGACTCTGTTAAAATCCTTACGGTTCCAGAACATATTTGTAAGAAAACTCTCTAGTTGTGGTAAAACTCTTAAAATATGCAATTAGAGTTTCCAGAAATGATTAAAAACTTGGAAGAACCACCTGAAATAAAAGTAAATCGATTCTGCCTACATTTCCTGCCGTTTGTAATCACAGACATTACCAGTGGAAAGCCGTGAAATGACCAGCAAACTGATAATATTTACAACTCCGGGCACTTTAGGGAGCGTTTTCACTTGAATTTGCTTTCAAATATTAGGAATTCTTGTTTATACAGCTCAAAATTTGTGTAGAAAGCCTGTAAGTGAGGTCTATACTGCGTATGTTTACAATTGAGGCCCCATTACTCTGGCGACTTTTGTATGACTCTGTTAAAATCCTGACGGTTCCAGTACATATTTGTAAGAAAACTCTCTAGTTGTGGTAAAACTCTTAAAATACGCAATTAGAGTTTCCAGAAATGATTAAAAACTTGGTAGAACCACTTGAAATAAAAGTAAATAGATTCTTCGTACATTTCCTGCCGTTTGTAATCACAGACATTACCAGTGGAAAGCCGTGAAATGACCAGCAAACTGATAATATTTACAACTCCGGGCACTTTAGGGAGCGTTTTCACTTGAATTTGCTTTCAAATATTAGGAATTCTTGTTTATACAGCTCAAAATTTGTGTAGAAAGCCTGTAAGTGAGGTCTATACTGCGTATGTTTACAATTGAGGCCCCATTACTCTGGCGACTTTTGTATGACTCTGTTAAATTCCTGACGGTTCCAGTACATATTTGTAAGAAAACTCTCTAGTTGTGGTAAAACTCTTAAAATACGTAATTAGAGTTTCCAGAAATGATTAAAAACTTGGAAGAACCACCTGAAATAAAAGTAAATCGATTCTGCCTACATTTCCTGCCGTTTGTAATCACAGACATTACCAGTGGAAAGCCGTGAAATGACCAGCAAACTGATAATATTTACAACTCCGGGCACGTTAGGGAGCGTTTTCACTTGAATTTGCTTTCAAATATTAGGAATTCTTGTGTATACAGCTAAAAATTTGTGTAGGAAACATGTAAGTGAGGTCTATACTGCGTATCTTTACAATTGAGGCCCCATTACTCTGCCGACTTTTGTATGACTCTGTTAAAATCCTGACGGTTCCAGTACATATTTGTAAGAAAACTCTCTAGTTGTGGTAAAGCTCTTAAAATACGTAATTAGAGTATCCAGAATTGATTAAAAACTTGGAAGAACCCTTTGAAATTAAAGTACATAGATTCATCCTACATTTCCTGCCGTTTGTAATCACAGACATTACCAGTGGAAAGCCGTGAAATGACCAGCAAACTGATAATATTTACAACTCCGGGCACTTTAGGGAGCGTTTTCACTTGAATTTGCTTTCAAATATTAGGAATTCTTGTTTATACAGCTCAAAATTTGTGTAGAAAGCCTGTAAGTGAGGTCTATACTGCGTATGTTTTCAATTGAGGCCCCATTACTCTGGCGACTTTTGTATGACTCTGTTAAAATCCTGACGGTTCCAGTACATATTTGTAAGAAAACTCTCTAGTTGTGGTAAAACTCTGAAAATATGCAATTAGAGTTTCCAGAAATGATTAAAAACTTGGAAGAACCACCTGAAATAAAAGTAAATCGATTCTGCCTACATTTCCTGCCGTTTGTAATCACAGACATTACCAGTGGAAAGCCGTGAAATGACCAGCAAACTGATAATATTTACAACTCCGGGCACTTTAGGGAGCGTTTTCACTTGAATTTGCTTTCAAATATTAGGAATTCTTGTTTATACAGCTCAAAATTTGTGTATAAAGCCTGTAAGTGAGGTCTATACTGCGTATGTTTACAATTGAGGCCCCATTACTCTGCCGACTTTTGTATGACTCTGTTAAAATCCTGACGGTTCCAGTACATATTTGTAAGAAAACTCTCTAGTTGTGGTAAAGCTCTTAAAATACGTAATTAGAGTATCCAGAATTGATTAAAAACTTGGAAGAAGCCTTTGAAATTAAAGTACATAGATTCATCCTACATTTCCTGCCGTTTGTAATCACAGACATTACCAGTGGAAAGCCGTGAAATGACCAGCAAACTGATAATATTTACAACTCCGGGCACTTTAGGGAGCGTTTTCACTTGAATTTGCTTTCAAATATTAGGAATTCTTGTTTATACAGCTCAAAATTTGTGTAGAAAGCCTGAAAGTGAGGTCTATACTGCGTATGTTTACAATTGAGGCCCCATTACTCTGGCGACTTTTGTATGACTCTGTTAAAATCCTGACGGTTCCAGTACATATTTGTAAGAAAACTCTCTAGTTGTGGTAAAACTCTTAAAATATGCAATTAGAGTTTCCAGAAATGATTAAAAACTTGGAAGAACCACCTGAAATAAAAGTAAATCGATTCTGCCTACATTTCCTGCCGTTTGTAATCACAGACATTACCAGTGGAAAGCCGTGAAATGACCAGCAAACTGATAATATTTACAACTCCGGGCACTTTAGGGAGCGTTTTCACTTGAATTTGCTTTCAAATATTAGGAATTCTTGTTTATACAGCTCAAAATTTGTGTAGAAAGCCTGTAAGTGAGGTCTATACTGCGTATGTTTTCAATTGAGGCCCCATTACTCTGGCGACTTTTGTATGACTCTGTTAAAATCCTGACGGTTCCAGTACATATTTGTAAGAAAACTCTCTAGTTGTGGTAAAACTCTTAAAATATGCAATTAGAGTTTCCAGAAATGATTAAAAACTTGGAAGAACCACCTGAAATAAAAGTAAATCGATTCTGCCTACATTTCCTGCCGTTTGTAATCACAGACATTACCAGTGGAAAGCCGTGAAATGACCAGCAAACTGATAATATTTACAACTCCGGGCACTTTAGGGAGCGTTTTCACTTGAATTTGCTTTCAAATATTAGGAATTCTTGTTTATACAGCTCAAAATTTGTGTATAAAGCCTGTAAGTGAGGTCTATACTGCGTATGTTTACAATTGAGGCCCCATTACTCTGCCGACTTTTGTATGACTCTGTTAAAATCCTGACGGTTCCAGTACATATTTGTAAGAAAACTCTGTAGTTGTGGTAAAGCTCTTAAAATACGTAATTAGAGTTTCCAGAAATGATTAAAAACTTGGAAGAACCCTTTGAAATTAAAGTACATAGATTCATCCTACATTTCCTGCCGTTTGTAATCACAGACATTACCAGTGGAAAGCCGTCAATGACCAGCAAACTGATAATATTTACAACTCCGGGCACTTTAGGGAGCGTTTTCACTTGAATTTGCTTTCAAGTATTAGGAATTCTTGTTTATACAGCTCAAAATTTGTGTAGAAAGCCTGTAAGTGAGGTCTATACTGCGTATGTTTACAATTGAGGCCCCATTACTCTGGCGACTTTTGTATGACTCTGTTAAAATCCTGACGGTTCCAGTACATATTTGTAAGAAAACTCTCTAGTTGTGGTAAAACTCTTAAAAATACGCAATTAGAGTTTTCAGAAATGTTTAAAAACTTGGAAGAACCTCTTGAAATAAAAGTAAATAGATTCTATCTACATTTCCTGTCTTTTGTAATCACAGACATTACCAGTGGAAAGCCGTGAAATGACCAGCAAACTGATAATATTTACAACTCCGGGCACTTTAGGGAGCGTTTTCACTTGAATTTGCTTTCAAATATTAGGAATTCTTGTTTATACAGCTCAAAATTTGTGTAGAAAGCCTGTAAGTGAGGTCTAAACTGCGTATCTTTACAATTGAGGCCCCATTACTCTGCCGACTTTTGTATGACTCTGTTAAAATCCTGACGGTTCCAGTACATATTTGTAAGAAAACTCTCTAGTTGTGGTAAAGCTCTTAAAATACGTAATTAGAGTTTCCAGAAATGATTAAAAACTTGGAAGAACCACCTGAAATAAAAGTAAATCGATTCTTCCTACATTTCCTGCCGTTTGTAATCACAGACATTACCAGTGGAAAGCCGTGAAATGACCAGCAAACTGATAATATTTACAACTCCGGGCACTTTAGGGAGCGTTTTCACTTGAATTTGCTGTCAAATATTAGGAATTCTTGTTTATACAGCTGAAAATTTGTGTAGAAAGCCTGTAAGTGAGGTCTATACTGCGTATGTTTACAATTGAGGCCCCATTACTCTGGCGACTTTTGTATGACTCTGTTAAAATCCTGACGGTTCCAGTACATATTTGTAAGAAAACTCTCTAGTTGTGGTAAAACTCTTAAAATATGCAATTAGAGTTTCCAGAAATGATTAAAAACTTGGAAGAACCACCTGAAATAAAAGTAAATCGATTCTGCCTACATTTCCTGCCGTTTGTAATCACAGACATTACCAGTGGAAAGCCGTGAAATGACCAGCAAACTGATAATATTTACAACTCCGGGCACTTTAGGGAGCGTTTTCACTTGAATTTGCTTTCAAATATTAGGAATTCTTGTTTATACAGCTAAAAATTTGTGTAGAAAGCCTGTAAGTGAGGTCTAAACTGCGTATGTTTACAATTGAGGCCCCATTACTCTGCCGACTTTTGTATGACTCTGTTAAAATCCTGACGGTTCCAGTACATATTTGTAAGAAAACTCTCTAGTTGTGGTAAAGCTCTTAAAATACGTAATTAGAGTTTCCAGAAATGATTAAAAACTTGGAAGAACCCTTTGAAATTAAAGTACATAGATTCATCCTACATTTCCTGCCGTTTGTAATCACAGACATTACCAGTGGAAAGCCGTGAAATGACCAGCAAACTGATAATATTTACAACTCCGGGCACTTTAGGGAGCGTTTTCACTTGAATTTGCTTTCAAGTATTCGGAATTCTTGTTTATACAGCTCAAAATTTGTGTAGAAAGCCTGTAAGTGAGGTCTATACTGCGTATGTTTACAATTGAGGCCCCATTACTCTGCCGACTTTTGTATGACTCTGTTAAAATCCTGACGGTTCCAGTACATACTTGTAAGAAAACTCTCTAGTTGTGGTAAAACTCTTAAAAATACGCAATTAGAGTTTTCAGAAATGTTTAAAAACTTGGAAGAACCTCTTGAAATAAAAGTAAATAGATTCTTCCTACATTTCCTGTCTTTTGTAATCACAGACATTACCAGTGGAAAGCCGTGAAATGACCAGCAAACTGATAATATTTACAACTCCGGGCACTTTAGGGAGCGTTTTCACTTGAATTTGCTTTCAAATATTAGGAATTCTTGTTTATACAGCTCAAAATTTGTGTAGAAAGCCTGTAAGTGAGGTCTAAACTGCGTATCTTTACAATTGAGGCCCCATTACTCTGCCGACTTTTGTATGACTCTGTTAAAATCCTGACGGTTCCAGTACATATTTGTAAGAAAACTCTCTAGTTGTGGTAAAGCTCTTAAAATACGTAATTAGAGTTTCCAGAAATGATTAAAAACTTGGAAGAACCACCTGAAATAAAAGTAAATCGATTCGGCCTACATTTCCTGCCGTTTGTAATCACAGACATTACCAGTGGAAAGCCGTGAAATGACCAGCAAACTGATAATATTTACAACTCCGGGCACTTTAGGGAGCGTTTTCACTTGAATTTGCTTTCAAATATTAGGAATTCTTGTTTATACAGCTCAAGATTTGTGTAGAAAGCCTGTAAGTGAGGTCTATACTGCGTATGTTTACAATTGAGGCCCCATTACTCTGGCGACTTTTGTATGACTCTGTTAAAATCCTGACGGTTCCAGTACATATTTGTAAGAAAACTCTCTAGTTGTGGTAAAACTCTTAAAAATACGCAATTAGAGTTTTCAGAAATGATTAAAAACTTGGAAGAACCTCTTGAAATAAAAGTAAATAGATTCTTCCTACATTTCCTGCCGTTTGTAATCACAGACATTACCAGTGGAAAGCCGTGAAATGACCAGCAAACTGATAATATTTACAACTCCGGGCACTTTAGGGAGCGTTTTCACTTGAATTTGCTTTGAAATATTAGGAATTCTTGTTTATACAGCTAAAAATTTGTGTAGAAAGCCTGTAAGTGAGGTCTAAACGGTGTATCTTTACAATTGAGGCCCCGTTACTCTGCCGACTTTTGTATGACTCTGTTAAAATCCTGACGGTTCCAGTACATATTTGTAAGAAAACTCTCTAGTTGTGGTAAAACTCTTAAAATACGTAATTAGAGTTGCCAGAAATGATTAAAAAATTGGAAGAACCATTTGAAATTAAAGTACATAGATTCATCCTACATTTCCTGCCGTTTGTAATCACAGACATTACCAGTGGAAAGCCGTGAAATGACCAGCAAACTGATAATATTTACAACTCAGGGCACTTTAGGGAGCGTTTTCACTTGAATTTGCTTTCAAATATTAGGAATTCTTGTTTATACAGCTCAAAATTTGTGTAGAAAGCCTGTAAGTGAGGTCTATACTGCGTATGTTTACAATTGAGGCCCCATTACTCTGGCGACTTTTGTATGACTCTGTTAAAATCCTGACGGTTCCAGTACATATTTGTAAGAAAACTCTCTAGTTGTGGTAAAACTCTTAAAAATACGCAATTAGAGTTTTCAGAAATGATTAAAAACTTGGAAGAACCTCTTGAAATAAAAGTAAATAGATTCTTCCTACATTTCCTGCCGTTTGTAATCACAGACATTACCAGTGGAAAGCCGTGAAATGACCAGCAAACTGATAATATTTACAACTCCGGGCACTTTAGGGAGCGTTTTCACTTGAATTTGCTTTCAAATATTAGGAATTCTTGTTTATACAGCTCAAAATTTGTGTAGAAAGCCTGTAAGTGAGGTCTATACTGCGTATGTTTACAATTGAGGCCCCATTACTCTGGCGACTTTTGTATGACTCTGTTAAAATCCTGACAGTTCCAGTACATATTTGTAAGAAAACTCTCTAGTTGTGGTAAAGCTCTTAAAATACGTAATTAGAGTTTCCAGAAATGATTAAAAACTTGGAAGAACCCTTTGAAATTAAAGTACATAGATTCATCCTACATTTCCTGCCGTTTGTAATCACAGACATTACCAGTGGAAAGCCGTGAAATGACCAGCAAACTGATAATATTTACAACTCCGGGCACTTTAGGGAGCGTTTTCACTTGAATTTGCTTTCAAATATTAGGAATTCTTGTTTATACAGCTCAAAATTTGTGTAGAAAGCCTGTAAGTGAGGTCTATACTGCGTATGTTTACAATTGAGGCCCCATTACTCTGGCGACTTTTGTATGACTCTGTTAAAATCCTGACGGTTCCAGTACATATTTGTAAGAAAACTCTCTAGTTGTGGTAAAACTCTTAAAAATACGCAATTAGAGTTTTCAGAATAGATTAAAAACTTGGAAGAACCTCTTGAAATAAAAGTAAATAGATTCTTCCTACATTTCCTGCCGTTTGTAATCACAGACATTACCAGTGGAAAGCCGTGAAATGACCAGCAAACTGATAATATTTACAACTCCGGGCACTTTAGGGAGCGTTTTCACTTGAATTTGCTTTCAAATATTAGGAATTCTTGTTTATACAGCTAAAAATTTGTGTAGAAAGCCTGTAAGTGAGGTCTAAACTGCGTATGTTTACAATTGAGGCCCCATTACTCTGCCGACTTTTGTATGACTCTGTTAAAATCCTGACGGTTCCAGTACATATTTGTAAGAAAACTCTCTAGTTGTGGTAAAGCTCTTAAAATACGTAATTAGAGTTTCCAGAAATGATTAAAAACTTGGAAGAACCCTTTGAAATTAAAGTACATAGATTCATCCTACATTTCCTGCCGTTTGTAATCACAGACATTACCAGTGGAAAGCCGTGAAATGACCAGCAAACTGATAATATTTACAACTCCGGGCACTTTAGGGAGCGTTTTCACTTGAATTTGCTTTCAAGTATTCGGAATTCTTGTTTATACAGCTCAAAATTTGTGTAGAAAGCCTGTAAGTGAGGTCTATACTGCGTATGTTTACAATTGAGGCCCCATTACTCTGCCGACTTTTGTATGACTCTGTTAAAATCCTGACGGTTCCAGTACATACTTGTAAGAAAACTCTCTAGTTGTGGTAAAACTCTTAAAAATACGCAATTAGAGTTTTCAGAAATGTTTAAAAACTTGGAAGAACCTCTTGAAATAAAAGTAAATAGATTCTTCCTACATTTCCTGTCTTTTGTAATCACAGACATTACCAGTGGAAAGCCGTGAAATGACCAGCAAACTGATAATATTTACAACTCCGGGCACTTTAGGGAGCGTTTTCACTTGAATTTGCTTTCAAATATTAGGAATTCTTGTTTATACAGCTCAAAATTTGTGTAGAAAGCCTGTAAGTGAGGTCTAAACTGCGTATCTTTACAATTGAGGCCCCATTACTCTGCCGACTTTTGTATGACTCTGTTAAAATCCTGACGGTTCCAGTACATATTTGTAAGAAAACTCTCTAGTTGTGGTAAAGCTCTTAAAATACGTAATTAGAGTTTCCAGAAATGATTAAAAACTTGGAAGAACCACCTGAAATAAAAGTAAATCGATTCGGCCTACATTTCCTGCCGTTTGTAATCACAGACATTACCAGTGGAAAGCCGTGAAATGACCAGCAAACTGATAATATTTACAACTCCGGGCACTTTAGGGAGCGTTTTCACTTGAATTTGCTTTCAAATATTAGGAATTCTTGTTTATACAGCTCAAGATTTGTGTAGAAAGCCTGTAAGTGAGGTCTATACTGCGTATGTTTACAATTGAGGCCCCATTACTCTGGCGACTTTTGTATGACTCTGTTAAAATCCTGACGGTTCCAGTACATATTTGTAAGAAAACTCTCTAGTTGTGGTAAAACTCTTAAAAATACGCAATTAGAGTTTTCAGAAATGATTAAAAACTTGGAAGAACCTCTTGAAATAAAAGTAAATAGATTCTTCCTACATTTCCTGCCGTTTGTAATCACAGACATTACCAGTGGAAAGCCGTGAAATGACCAGCAAACTGATAATATTTACAACTCCGGGCACTTTAGGGAGCGTTTTCACTTGAATTTGCTTTGAAATATTAGGAATTCTTGTTTATACAGCTAAAAATTTGTGTAGAAAGCCTGTAAGTGAGGTCTAAACGGTGTATCTTTACAATTGAGGCCCCGTTACTCTGCCGACTTTTGTATGACTCTGTTAAAATCCTGACGGTTCCAGTACATATTTGTAAGAAAACTCTCTAGTTGTGGTAAAACTCTTAAAATACGTAATTAGAGTTGCCAGAAATGATTAAAAAATTGGAAGAACCATTTGAAATTAAAGTACATAGATTCATCCTACATTTCCTGCCGTTTGTAATCACAGACATTACCAGTGGAAAGCCGTGAAATGACCAGCAAACTGATAATATTTACAACTCAGGGCACTTTAGGGAGCGTTTTCACTTGAATTTGCTTTCAAATATTAGGAATTCTTGTTTATACAGCTCAAAATTTGTGTAGAAAGCCTGTAAGTGAGGTCTATACTGCGTATGTTTACAATTGAGGCCCCATTACTCTGGCGACTTTTGTATGACTCTGTTAAAATCCTGACGGTTCCAGTACATATTTGTAAGAAAACTCTCTAGTTGTGGTAAAACTCTTAAAAATACGCAATTAGAGTTTTCAGAAATGATTAAAAACTTGGAAGAACCTCTTGAAATAAAAGTAAATAGATTCTTCCTACATTTCCTGCCGTTTGTAATCACAGACATTACCAGTGGAAAGCCGTGAAATGACCAGCAAACTGATAATATTTACAACTCCGGGCACTTTAGGGAGCGTTTTCACTTGAATTTGCTTTCAAATATTAGGAATTCTTGTTTATACAGCTCAAAATTTGTGTAGAAAGCCTGTAAGTGAGGTCTATACTGCGTATGTTTACAATTGAGGCCCCATTACTCTGGCGACTTTTGTATGACTCTGTTAAAATCCTGACAGTTCCAGTACATATTTGTAAGAAAACTCTCTAGTTGTGGTAAAGCTCTTAAAATACGTAATTAGAGTTTCCAGAAATGATTAAAAACTTGGAAGAACCCTTTGAAATTAAAGTACATAGATTCATCCTACATTTCCTGCCGTTTGTAATCACAGACATTACCAGTGGAAAGCCGTGAAATGACCAGCAAACTGATAATATTTACAACTCCGGGCACTTTAGGGAGCGTTTTCACTTGAATTTGCTTTCAAATATTAGGAATTCTTGTTTATACAGCTCAAAATTTGTGTAGAAAGCCTGTAAGTGAGGTCTATACTGCGTATGTTTACAATTGAGGCCCCATTACTCTGGCGACTTTTGTATGACTCTGTTAAAATCCTGACGGTTCCAGTACATATTTGTAAGAAAACTCTCTAGTTGTGGTAAAACTCTTAAAAATACGCAATTAGAGTTTTCAGAATAGATTAAAAACTTGGAAGAACCTCTTGAAATAAAAGTAAATAGATTCTTCCTACATTTCCTGCCGTTTGTAATCACAGACATTACCAGTGGAAAGCCGTGAAATGACCAGCAAACTGATAATATTTACAACTCCGGGCACTTTCGGGAGCGTTTTCACTTGAATTTGCTTTCAAATATTAGGAATTCTTGTTTATACAGCTCAAAATTTGTGTAGAAAGCCTGTAAGTGAGGTCTAAACGGCGTATCTTTACAATTGAGGCCCCATTACTATGCCGACTTTTGTATGACTATGTTAAAATCCTGACGGTTCCAGTACATATTTGTAAGAAAACTCTCTAGTTGTGGTAAAGCTCTTAAAATACGTAATTAGAGTTTCCAGAAATGATTAAAAACTTGGAAGAACCCTTTGAAATTAAAGTACATAGATTCATCCTACATTTCCTGCCGTTTGTAATCACAGACATTACCAGTGGAAAGCCGTGAAATGACCAGCAAACTGATAATATTTACAACTCCGGGCACTTTAGGGAGCGTTTTCACTTGAATTTGCTTTCAAATATTAGGAATTCTTGTTTATACAGCTCAAAATTTGTGTAGAAAGCCTGTAAGTGAGGTCTATACTGCGTATGTTTACAATTGAGGCCCCATTACTCTGGCGACTTATGTATGACTCTTTTAAAATCCTGACGGTTCCAGTACATATTTGTAAGAAAACTCTCTAGTTGTGGTAAAACTCTTAAAAATACGCAATTAGAGTTTTCAGAAATGATTAAAAACTTGGAAGAACCTCTTGAAATAAAAGTAAATAGATTCTTCCTACATTTCCTGCCGTTTGTAATCACAGACATTACCAGTGGAAAGCCGTGAAATGACCAGCAAACTGATAATATTTACAACTCCGGGCACTTTAGGGAGCGTTTTCACTTGAATTTGCTTTCAAATATTAGGAATTCTTGTTTATACAGCTCAAAATTTGTGTAGAAAGCCTGTAAGTGAGGTCTATACTGCGTATGTTTACAATTGAGGCCCCATTACTCTGGCGACTTTTGTATGACTCTGTTAAAATCCTGACGGTTCCAGTACATATTTGTAAGAAAACTCTCTAGTTGTGGTAAAGCTCTTAAAATACGTAATTAGAGTTTCCAGAAATGATTAAAAACTTGGAAGAACCCTTTGAAATTAAAGTACATAGAGTCATCCTACATTTCCTGCCGTTTGTAATCACAGACATTACCAGTGGAAAGCCGTGAAATGACCAGCAAACTGATAATATTTACAACTCCGGGCACTTTAGGGAGCGTTTTCACTTGAATTTGCTTTCAAATATTAGGAATTCTTGTTTATACAGCTCAAAATTTGTGTAGAAAGCCTGTAAGTGAGGTCTAAACTGCGTATCTTTACAATTGAGGCCCCATTACTCTGGCGACTTTTGTATGACTCTGTTAAAATCCTGACGGTTCCAGTACATATTTGTAAGAAAACTCTCTAGTTGTGGTAAAGCTCTTAAAATACGTAATTAGAGATTCCAGAAATGATTAAAAACTTGGAAGAACCCTTTGAAATTAAAGTACATAGATTCATCCTACATTTCCTGCCGTTTGTAATCACAGACATTACCAGTGGAAAGCCGTGAAATGACCAGCAAACTGATAATATTTACAACTCCGGGCACTTTAGGGAGCGTTTTCACTTGAATTTGCTTTCAAATATTAGGAATTCTTGTTTATACAGCTCAAAATTTGTGTAGAAAGCCTGTAAGTGAGGTCTATACTGCGTATGTTTACAATTGAGGCCCCATTACTCTGGCGACTTTTGTATGACTCTGTTAAAATCCTGACGGTTCCAGTACATATTTGTAAGAAAACTCTCTAGTTGTGGTAAAACTCTTAAAAATACGCAATTAGAGTTTTCAGAAATGATTAAAAACTTGGAAGAACCTCTTGAAATAAAAGTAAATAGATTCTTCCTACATTTCCTGCCGTTTGTAATCACAGACATTACCAGTGGAAAGCCGTGAAATGACCAGCAAACTGAAAATATTTACAACTCCGGGCACTTTAGGGAGCGTTTTCACTTGAATTTGCTTTCAAATATTAGGAATTCTTGTTTATACAGCTCAAAATTTGTGTAGAAAGCCTGTAAGTGAGGTCTAAACTGCGTATCTTTACAATTGAGGCCCCATTACTCTGCCGACTTTTGTATGACTCTGTTAAAATCCTGACGGTTCCAGTACATATTTGTAAGAAAACTCTCTAGTTGAGGTAAAGCTCTTAAAATACGTAATTAGAGTTTCCAGAAATGATTAAAAACTTGGAAGAACCCTTTGAAATTAAAGTACATAGATTCATCCTACATTTCCTGCCGTTTGTAATCACAGACATTACCAGTGGAAAGCCGTGAAATGACCAGCAAACTGATAATATTTACAACTCCGGGCACTTTAGGGAGCGTTTTCACTTGAATTTGCTTTCAAATATTAGGAATTCTTGTTTATACAGCTCAAAATTTGTGTAGAAAGCCTGTAAGTGAGGTCTATACTGCGTATGTTTACAATTGAGGCCCCATTACTGTGGCGACTTTTGTATGACTCTGTTAAAATCCTGACGGTTCCAGTACATATTTGTAAGAAAACTCTCTAGTTGTGGTAAAACTCTTAAAAATACGCAATTAGAGTTTTCAGAAATGATTAAAAACTTGGAAGAACCTCTTGAAATAAAAGTAAATAGATTCTTCCTACATTTCCTGCCGTTTGTAATCACAGACATTACCAGTGGAAAGCCGTGAAATGACCAGCAAACTGATAATATTTACAACTCCGGGCACTTTAGGGAGCGTTTTCACTTGAATTTGCTTTCAAATATTAGGAATTCTTGTTTATACAGCTCAAAATTTGTGTAGAAAGCCTGTAAGTGAGGTCTATACTGCGTATGTTTACAATTGAGGCCCCATTACTCTGGCGACTTTTGTATGACTCTGTTAAAATCCTGACGGTTCCAGTACATATTTGTAAGAAAACTCTCTAGTTGTGGTAAAACTCTTAAAAATACGCAATTAGAGTTTTCAGAAATGATTAAAAACTTGGAAGAACCTCTTGAAATAAAAGTAAATAGATTCTTCCTACATTTCCTGCCGTTTGTAATCACAGACATTACCAGTGGAAAGCCGTGAAATGACCAGCAAACTGATAATATTTACAACTCCGGGCACTTTAGGGAGCGTTTTCACTTGAATTTGCTTTCAAATATTAGGAATTCTTGTTTATACAGCTCAAAATTTGTGTAGAAAGCCTGTAAGTGAGGTCTAAACTGCGTATCTTTACAATTGAGGCCCCATTACTCTGCCGACTTTTGTATGACTCCGTTAAAATCCTGACGGTTCCAGTACATATTTGTAAGAAAACTCTCTAGTTGTGGTAAAGCTCTTAAAATACGTAATTAGAGTTTCCAGAAATGATTAAAAACTTGGAAGAACCCTTTGAAATTAAAGTACATAGATTCATCCTACATTTCCTGCCGTTTGTAATCACAGACATTACCAGTGGAAAGCCGTGAAATGACCAGCAAACTGATAATATTTACAACTCCGGGCACTTTAGGGAGCGTTTTCACTTGAATTTGCTTTCAAGTATTAGGAATTCTTGTTTATACAGCTCAAAATTTGTGTAGAAAGCCTGTAAGTGAGGTCTATACTGCGTATGTTTACAATTGAGGCCCCATTACTCTGCCGACTTTTGTATGACTCTGTTAAAATCCTGACGGTTCCAGTACATACTTGTAAGAAAACTCTCTAGTTGTGGTAAAACTCTTAAAAATACGCAATTAGAGTTTTCAGAAATGTTTAAAAACTTGGAAGAACCTCTTGAAATAAAAGTAAATAGATTCTTCCTACATTTCCTGTCTTTTGTAATCACAGACATTACCAGTGGAAAGCCGTGAAATGACCAGCAAACTGATAATATTTACAACTCCGGGCACTTTAGGGAGCGTTTTCACTTGAATTTGCTTTCAAATATTAGGAATTCTTGTTTATACAGCTCAAAATTTGTGTAGAAAGCCTGTAAGTGAGGTCTAAACTGCGTATCTTTACAATTGAGGCCCCATTACTCTGCCGACTTTTGTATGACTCTGTTAAAATCCTGACGGTTCCAGTACATATTTGTAAGAAAACTCTCTAGTTGTGGTAAAGCTCTTAAAATACGTAATTAGAGTTTCCAGAAATGATTAAAAACTTGGAAGAACCACCTGAAATAAAAGTAAATCGATTCTGCCTACATTTCCTGCCGTTTGTAATCACAGACATTACCAGTGGAAAGCCGTGAAATGACCAGCAAACTGATAATATTTACAACTCCGGGCACTTTAGGGAGCGTTTTCACTTGAATTTGCTTTCAAATATTAGGAATTCTTGTTTATACAGCTCAAAATTTGTGTAGAAAGCCTGTAAGTGAGGTCTATACTGCGTATGTTTACAATTGAGGCCCCATTACTCTGGCGACTTTTGTATGACTCTGTTAAAATCCTGACGGTTCCAGTACATATTTGTAAGAAAACTCTCTAGTTGTGGTAAAACTCTTAAAAATACGCAATTAGAGTTTTCAGAAATGATTAAAAACTTGGAAGAACCTCTTGAAATAAAAGTAAATAGATTCTTCCTACATTTCCTGCCGTTTGTAATCACAGACATTACCAGTGGAAAGCCGTGAAATGACCAGCAAACTGATAATATTTACAACTCCGGGCACTTTAGGGAGCGTTTTCACTTGAATTTGCTTTCAAGTATTAGGAATTCTTGTTTATACAGCTCAAAATTTGTGTAGAAAGCCTGTAAGTGAGGTCTATACTGCGTATGTTTACAATTGAGGCCCCATTACTCTGCCGACTTTTGTATGACTCTGTTAAAATCCTGACGGTTCCAGTACATACTTGTAAGAAAACTCTCTAGTTGTGGTAAAACTCTTAAAAATACGCAATTAGAGTTTTCAGAAATGTTTAAAAACTTGGAAGAACCTCTTGAAATAAAAGTAAATAGATTCTTCCTACATTTCCTGTCTTTTGTAATCACAGACATTACCAGTGGAAAGCCGTGAAATGACCAGCAAACTGATAATATTTACAACTCCGGGCACTTTAGGGAGCGTTTTCACTTGAATTTGCTTTCAAATATTAGGAATTCTTGTTTATACAGCTCAAAATTTGTGTAGAAAGCCTGTAAGTGAGGTCTAAACTGCGTATCTTTACAATTGAGGCCCCATTACTCTGCCGACTTTTGTATGACTCTGTTAAAATCCTGACGGTTCCAGTACATATTTGTAAGAAAACTCTCTAGTTGTGGTAAAGCTCTTAAAATACGTAATTAGAGTTTCCAGAAATGATTAAAAACTTGGAAGAACCACCTGAAATAAAAGTAAATCGATTCTGCCTACATTTCCTGCCGTTTGTAATCACAGACATTACCAGTGGAAAGCCGTGAAATGACCAGCAAACTGATAATATTTACAACTCCGGGCACTTTAGGGAGCGTTTTCACTTGAATTTGCTTTCAAATATTAGGAATTCTTGTTTATACAGCTCAAAATTTGTGTATAAAGCCTGTAAGTGAGGTCTATACTGCGTATGTTTACAATTGAGGCCCCATTACTCTGGCGACTTTTGTATGACTCTGTTAAAATCCTGACGGTTCCAGTACATATTTGTAAGAAAACTCTCTAGTTGTGGTAAAACTCTTAAAAATACGCAATTAGAGTTTTCAGAAATGATTAAAAACTTGGAAGAACCTCTTGAAATAAAAGTAAATAGATTCTTCCTACATTTCCTGCCGTTTGTAATCACAGACATTACCAGTGGAAAGCCGTGAAATGACCAGCAAACTGATAATATTTACAACTCCGGGCACTTTAGGGAGCGTTTTCACTTGAATTTGCTTTCAAATATTAGGAATTCTTGTTTATACAGCTCAAAATTTGTGTAGAAAGGCTGTAAGTGAGGTTTATACTGCGTATCTTTACAATTGAGGCCCCATTACTCTGCCGACTTTTGTATGACTCTGTTAAAATCCTGACGGTTCCAGTACATATTTGTAAGAAAACTCTCTAGTTGTGGTAAAGCTCTTAAAATACGTAATTAGAGTTTCCAGAAATGATTAAAAACTTGGAAGAACCTCCTGAAATAAAAGTAAATCGATTCTTCCTACATTTCCTGCCGTTTGTAATCACAGACATTACCAGTGGAAAGCCGTGAAATGACCAGCAAACTCATAATATTTACAACTCCGGGCACTTTAGGGAGCGTTTTCACTTGAATTTGCTTTCAAATATTAGGAATTCTTGTTTATACAGCTCAAAATTTGTGTAGAAAGCCTGTAAGTGAGGTCTATACTGCGTATGTTTACAATTGAGGCCCCATTACTGTGGCGACTTTTGTATGACTCTGTTAAAATCCTGACGGTTCCAGTACATATTTGTAAGAAAACTCTCTAGTTGTGGTAAAACTCTTAAAAATACGCAATTAGAGTTTTCAGAAATGATTAAAAACTTGGAAGAACCTCTTGAAATAAAAGTAAATAGATTCTTCCTACATTTCCTGCCGTTTGTAATCACAGACATTACCAGTGGAAAGCCGTGAAATGACCAGCAAACTGATAATATTTACAACTCCGGGCACTTTAGGGAGCGTTTTCACTTGAATTTGCTTTCAAATATTAGGAATTCTTGTTTATACAGCTCAAAATTTGTGTAGAAAGCCTGTAAGTGAGGTCTAAACGGCGTATCTTTACAATTGAGGCCCCATTACTCTGCCGACTTTTGTATGACTCTGTTAAAATCCTGACGGTTCCAGTACATATTTGTAAGAAAACTCTCTAGTTGTGGTAAAACTCTTAAAATACGTAATTAGAGTTTCCAGAAATGATTAAAAACTTGGAAGAACCCCTTGAAATTAAAGTAAATAGATTATTCCTACATTTCCTGCCATTTGTAATCACAGACATTACCAGTGGAAAGCCGTGAAATGACCAGCAAACTGATAATATTTAAAACTCCGGGCACATTAGGGAGCGTTTTCACTTGAATTTGCTTTCAAATATTAGGAATTCTTGTTTATACAGCTCAAAATTTGTGCCGAAAGCCTGTATGTGAGGTCTAAACTGCATATGTTTACAATTGAGGCCGCATTACTCTGCTGACTTTTGTATGACTCTTTTAAAATCCTGACGGTTCCAGTACATATTTGTAAGAAAACTCTCTAGTTGTGGTAAAACTCTTAAAATACGTAATTAGAGTTTCCAGAAATGATTAAAAACTTGGAAGAACCCCTTGAAATTAAAGTAAATAGATTCTTCCTACATTTCCTGCCGTTTGTAATCACAGACATTACCAGTGGAAAGCCGTGAAATGACCAGCAAACTGATAATATTTACAACTCCGGGCACTTTAGGGAGCGTTTTCACTTGAATTTGCTTTCAAATATTAGGAATTCTTGTTTATACAGCTAAAAATTTGTGTAGAAAGCCTGTAAGTGAGGTCTAAACTGCGTATGTTTACAATTGAGGCCCCATTACTCTGGCGACTTTTGTATGACTCTGTTAAAATCCTGACGGTTCCAGTACATATTTGTAAGAAAACTCTCTAGTTCTGGTAAAACTCTTAAAATACGTAATTAGAGTTTCCAGAAATGATTGAAAACTTTGAAGAACCCCTTGAAATAAAAGGAAATAGATTCTTCCTACATTTCCTGCCGTTTGTAATCACAGACATTACCAGTGGAAAGCCGTGAAATGACCAGCAAACTGATAATATTTACAACTCCGGGCACTTTAGGGAGCGTTTTCACTTGAATTTGCTTTCAAATATTAGGAATTCTTGTTTATACAGCTCAAAATTTGTGTAGAAAGCCTGTAAGTGTGGTCTAAACTGCGTATGTTTACAATTGAGGCCCCATTACTCTGGCGACTTTTGTATGACTCTGTTAAAATCCTGAAGGTTCCAGTACATATTTGTAAGAAAACTCTCTAGTTGTGGTAAAACTCTTAAAATACGCAATTAGAGTTTCCAGAAATGATTAAAAACTTGGAAGAACCCCTTGAAATTAAAGTAAATAGATTCTTCCTACATTTCCTGCCGTTTGTAATCACAGACATTACCAGTGGAAAGCCGTGAAATGACCAGCAAACTGATAATATTTAAAACTCCGGGCACATTAGGGAGCTTTTTCACTTGAATTTGCTTTCAAATATTAGGAATTCTTGTTTATACAGCTCTAAATTTGTGCCGAAAGCCTGTATGTGAGGTCTAAACTGCGTATGTTTACAATTGAGGCCGCATTACTCTGCTGACTTTTGTATGACTCTTTTAAAATCCTGACGGTTCCAGTACATATTTGTAAGAAAACTCTCTAGTTGTGGTAAAACTCTTAAAATACGTAATTAGAGTTTCCAGAAATGATTAAAAACTTGGAAGAACCCCTTGAAATTAAAGTAAATAGATTATTCCTACATTTCTTGCCGTTTGTAATCACAGACATTACCAGTGGAAAGCCGTGAAATGACCAGCAAACTGATAATATTTACAATTCCGGGCACTTTAGGGAGCGTTTTCACTTGAATTTGCTTTCAAATATTAGGAATTCTTGTTTATACAGCTCAAAATTTGTGTAGAAAGCCTATAAGTGTGGTCTAAACTGCGTATGTTTACAATTGAGGCCCCATTACTCTGGCGACTTTTGTATGACTCTGTTAAAATCCTGACGGTTCCAGTACATATTTGTAAGAAAACTCTCTAGTTGTGGTAAAACTCTTAAAATACGCAATTAGAGTTTTCAGAAATGATTAATAACTTGGAAGAACCCCTTGAAATTAAAGTAAATAGATTCTACCTACATTTCCTGCCGTTTGTAATCACAGACATTACCAGTGGAAAGCCGTGAAATGACCAGCAAACTGATAATATTTACAACTCCGGGCACTTTAGGGAGCGTTTTCACTTGAATTTGCTTTCAAATATTAGGAATTCTTGTTTATACAGCTCAAAATTTGTGTAGAAAGCCTGTAAGTGAGGTCTAAACTGCGTATGTTTACAATTGAGGCCCCATTACTCTGGCGACTTTTGTATGACTCTGTTAAAATCCTGACGGTTCCAGTACATATTTGTAAGAAAACTCTCTAGTTGTGGTAAAACTCTTAAAATACGTAATTAGAGATTCCAGAAATGATTAAAAACTTGGAAGAACCCCTTGAAATAAAAGTAAATAGATTCTTCCTACATTTCCTGCCGTTTGTAATCACAGACATTACCAGTGGAAAGCCATGAAATGACCAGCAAACTGATAATATTTACAACTCCGGGCACGTTAGGGAGCGTTTTCACTTGAATTTGCTTTCAAATATTAGGAATTCTTGTTTATACAGCTCAAAATTTGTGCCGAAAGCCTGTATGTGAGGTCTAAACTGCATATGTTTACAATTGAGGCCGCATTACTCTGCTGACTTTTGTATGACTCTTTTAAAATCCTGACGGTTCCAGTACATATTTGTAAGAAAACTCTCTAGTTGTGGTAAAACTCTTAAAATACGTAATTAGAGTTTCCAGAAATGATTAAAAACTTGGAAGAACCCCTTGAAATTAAAGTAAATAGATTATTCCTACATTTCCTGCCGTTTGTAATCACAGACATTACCAGTGGAAAGCCGTGAAATGACCAGCAAACTGATAATATTTACAACTCCGGGCACTTTAGGGAGCGTTTTCACTTGAATTTGCTTTCAAATATTAGGAATTCTTGTTTATACAGCTAAAAATTTGTGTAGAAAGCCTGTAAGTGAGGTCTAAACTGCGTATGTTTACAATTGAGGCCCCATTACTCTGGCGACTTTTGTATGACTCTGTTAAAATCCTGACGGTTCCAGTACATATTTGTAAGAAAACTCTCTAGTTCTGGTAAAACTCTTAAAATACGTAATTAGAGTTTCCAGAAATGATTGAAAACTTGGAAGAACCCCTTGAAATAAAAGGAAATAGATTCTTCCTACATTTCCTGCCGTTTGTAATCACAGACATTACCAGTGGAAAGCCGTGAAATGACCAGCAAACTGATAATATTTACAACTCCGCGCACTTTAGGGAGCGTTTTCACTTGAATTTGCTTTCAAATATTAGGAATTCTTGTTTATACAGCTCAAAATTTGTGTAGAAAGCCTGTAAGTGTGGTCTAAACTGCGTATGTTTACAATTGAGGCCCCATTACTCTGGCGACTTTTGTATGACTCTGTTAAAATCCTGACGGTTCCAGTACATATTTGTAAGAAAACTCTCTAGTTGTGGTAAAACTCTTAAAATACGCAATTAGAGTTTCCAGAAATGATTAAAAACTTGGAAGAACCCCTTGAAATTAAAGTAAATAGATTCTTCCTACATTTCCTGCCGTTTGTAATCACAGACATTACCAGTGGAAAGCCGTGAAATGACCAGCAAACTGATAATATTTAAAACTCCGGGCACATTAGGGAGCTTTTTCACTTGAATTTGCTTTCAAATATTAGGAATTCTTGTTTATACAGCTCTAAATTTGTGCCGAAAGCCTGTAAGTGAGGTCTAAACTGCGTATGTTTACAATTGAGGCCGCATTACTCTGCTGACTTTTGTATGACTCTTTTAAAATCCTGACGGTTCCAGTACATATTTGTAAGAAAACTCTCTAGTTGTGGTAAAACTCTTAAAATACGCAATTAGAGTTTTCAGAAATGATTAAAAACTTGGAAGAACCCCTTGAAATTAAAGTAAATAGATTCTTCCTACATTTCCTGCCGTTTGTAATCACATACATTACCAGTGGAAAGCCGTGAAATGACCAGCAAACTGATAATATTTACAACTCCGGGCACTTTAGGGAGCGTTTTCACTTGAATTTGCTTTCAAATATTAGGAATTCTTGTTTATACAGCTCAAAATTTGTGTAGAAAGCCTGTAAGTGAGGTCTAAACTGCGTATGTTTACAATTGAGGCCCCATTACTCTGGCGACTTTTGTATGACTCTGTTAAAATCCTGACGGTTCCAGTACATATTTGTAAGAAAACTCTCTAGTTGTGGTAAAACTCTTAAAATACGTAATTAGAGTTTCCAGAAATGATTAAAAACTTGGAAGAACCCCTTGAAATTAAAGTAAATAGATTATTCCTACATTTCTTGCCGTTTGTAATCACAGACATTACCAGTGGAAAGCCGTGAAATGACCAGCAAACTGATAATATTTACAACTCCGGGCACTTTAGGGAGCGTTTTCACTTGAATTTGCTTTCAAATATTAGGAATTCTTGTTTATACAGCTAAAAATTTGTGTAGAAAGCCTGTAAGTGAGGTGTAAACTGCGTATGTTTACAATTGAGGCCCCATTACTCTGGCGACTTTTGTATGACTCTGTTAAAATCCTGACGGTTCCAGTACATATTTGTAAGAAAACTCTCTAGTTCTGGTAAAACTCTTAAAATACGTAATTAGAGTTTCCAGAAATGATTGAAAACTTGGAAAAACCCCTTGAAATAAAAGGAAATAGATTCTTCCTACATTTCCTGCCGTTTGTAATCACAGACATTACCAGTGGAAAGCCGTGAAATGACCAGCAAACTGATAATGTTTACAACTCCGGGCACTTTAGGGAGCGTTTTCACTTGAATTTGCTTTCAAATATTAGGAATTCTTGTTTATACAGCTCAAAATTTGTGTAGAAAGCCTGTAAGTGTGGTCTAAACTGCGTATGTTTACAATTGAGGCCCCATTACTCTGGCGACTTTTGTATGACTCTGTTAAAATCCTGACGGTTCCAGTACATATTTGTAAGAAAACTCTCTAGTTGTGGTAAAACTCTTAAAATACGCAATTAGAGTTTTCAGAAATGATTAATAACTTGGAAGAACCCCTTGAAATTAAAGTAAATAGATTCTACCTACATTTCCTGCCGTTTGTAATCACAGACATTACCAGTGGAAAGCTGTGAAATGACAAGCAAACTGATAATATTTACAACTCCGGGCACTTTAGGGAGCGTTTTCACTTGAATTTGCTTTCAAATATTAGGAATTCTTGTTTATACAGCTCAAAATTTGTGTAGAAAGCCTGTAAGTGAGGTCTAAACTGCGTATGTTTACAATTGAGGCCCCATTACTCTGGCGACTTTTGTATGACTCTGTTAAAATCCTGACGGTTCCAGTACATATTTGTAAGAAAACTCTCTAGTTGTGGTAAAACTCTTAAAATACGTAATTAGAGATTCCAGAAATGATTAAAAACTTGGAAGAACCCCTTGAAATAAAAGTAAATAGATTCTTCCTACATTTCCTGCCGTTTGTAATCACAGACATTACCAGTGGAAAGCCGTGAAATGACCAGCAAACTGATAATATTTACAACTCCGGGCACGTTAGGGAGCGTTTTCACTTGAATTTGCTTTCAAATATTAGGAATTCTTGTTTATACAGCTCAAAATTTGTGCCGAAAGCCTGTATGTGAGGTCTAAACTGCATATGTTTACAATTGAGGCCGCATTACTCTGCTGACTTTTGTATGACTCTTTGAAAATCCTGACGGTTCCAGTACATATTTGTAAGAAAACTCTCTAGTTGTGGTAAAACTCTTAAAATACGTAATTAGAGTTTCCAGAAATGATTAAAAACTTGGAAGAACCCCTTGTAATTAAAGTAAATAGATTATTCCTACATTTCCTGCCGTTTGTAATCACAGACATTACCAGTGGAAAGCCGTGAAATGACCAGCAAACTGATAATATTTACAACTCCGGGCACTTTAGGGAGCGTTTTCACTTGAATTTGCTTTCAAATATTAGGAATTCTTGTTTATACAGTTAAAAATTTGTGTAGAAAGCCTGTAAGTGAGGTCTAAACTGCGTATGTTTACAATTGAGGCCCCATTACTCTGGCGACTTTTGTATGACTCTGTTAAAATCCTGACGGTTCCAGTACATATTTGTAAGAAAACTCTCTAGTTCTGGTAAAACTCTTAAAATACGTAATTAGAGTTTCCAGAAATGATTGAAAACTTGGAAGAACCCCTTGAAATAAAAGGAAATAGATTCTTCCTACATTTCCTGCCGTTTGTAATCTCAGACATTACCAGTGGAAAGCCGTGAAATGACCAGCAAACTGATAATATTTACAACTCCGGGCACTTTAGGGAGCGTTTTCACTTGAATTTGCTTTCAAATATTAGGAATTCTTGTTTATACAGCTCAAAATTTGTGTAGAAAGCCTGTAAGTGTGGTCTAAACTGCGTATGTTTACAATTGAGGCCCCATTACTCTGGCGACTTTTGTATGACTCTGTTAAAATCCTGACGGTTCCAGTACATATTTGTAAGAAAACTCTCTAGTTGTGGTAAAACTCTTAAAATACGCAATTAGAGTTTCCAGAAATGATTAAAAACTTGGAAGAACCCCTTGAAATTAAAGTAAATAGATTCTTCCTACATTTCCTGCCGTTTGTAATCACAGACATTACCAGTGGAAAGCCGTGAAATGACCAGCAAACTGATAATATTTAAAACTCCGGGCACATTAGGGAGCTTTTTCACTTGAATTTGCTTTCAAATATTAGGAATTCTTGTTTATACAGCTCTAAATTTGTGCCGAAAGCCTGTAAGTGAGGTCTAAACTGCGTATGTTTACAATTGAGGCCGCATTACTCTGCTGACTTTTGTATGACTCTTTTAAAATCCTGACGGTTCCAGTACATATTTGTAAGAAAACTCTCTAGTTGTGGTAAAACTCTTAAAATACGCAATTAGAGTTTTCAGAAATGATTAAAAACTTGGAAGAACCCCTTGAAATTAAAGTAAATAGATTCTTCCTACATTTCCTGCCGTTTGTAATCACAGACATTACCAGTGGAAAGCCGTGAAATGACCAGCAAACTGATAATATATACAACTCCGGGCACTTTAGGGAGCGTTTTCACTTGAATTTGCTTTCAAATATTAGGAATTCTTGTTTATACAGCTCAAAATTTGTGTAGAAAGCCTGTAAGTGAGGTCTAAACTGCGTATGTTTACAATTGAGGCCCCATTACTCTGGCGACTTTTGTATGACTCTGTTAAAATCCTGACGGTTCCAGTACATATTTGTAAGAAAACTCTCTAGTTGTGGTAAAACTCTTAAAATACGTAATTAGAGATTCCAGAAATGATTAAAAACTTGGAAGAACCCCTTGAAATAAAAGTAAATAGATTCTTCCTACATTTCCTGCCGTTTGTAATCACAGACATTACCAGTGGAAAGCCGTGAAATGACCAGCAAACTGATAATATTTAAAACTCCGGGCACATTAGGGAGCGTTTTCACTTGAATTTGCTTTCAAATATTAGGAATTCTTGTTTATACAGCTCAAAATTTGTGCCGAAAGCCTGTATGTGAGGTCTAAACTGCATATGTTTACAATTGAGGCCGCATTACTCTGCTGACTTTTGTATGACTCTTTTAAAATCCTGACGGTTCCAGTACATATTTGTAAGAAAACTCTCTAGTTGTGGTAAAACTCTTAAAATACGTAATTAGAGTTTCCAGAAATGATTAAAAACTTGGAAGAACCCCTTGAAATTAAAGTAAATAGATTATTCCTACATTTCCTGCCGTTTGTAATCACAGACATTACCAGTGGAAAGCCGTGAAATGACCAGCAAACTGATAATATTTACAACTCCGGGCACTTTAGGGAGCGTTTTCACTTGAATTTGCTTTCAAATATTAGGAATTCTTGTTTATACAGCTAAAAATTTGTGTAGAAAGCCTGTAAGTGAGGTCTAAACTGCGTATGTTTACAATTGAGGCCCCATTACTCTGGCGACTTTTGTATGACTCTGTTAAAATCCTGACGGTTCCAGTACATATTTGTAAGAAAACTCTCTAGTTCTGGTAAAACTCTTAAAATACGTAATTAGAGTTTCCAGAAATGATTGAAAACTTGGAAGAACCCCTTGAAATAAAAGGAAATAGATTCTTCCTACATTTCCTGCCGTTTGTAATCACAGACATTACCAGTGGAAAGCCGTGAAATGACCAGCAAACTGATAATATTTACAACTCCGGGCACTTTAGGGAGCGTTTTCACTTGAATTTGCTTTCAAATATTAGGAATTCTTGTTTATACAGCTCAAAATTTGTGTAGAAAGCCTGTAAGTGAGGTCTAAACTGCGTATCTTTACAATTGAGGCCCCATTACTCTGGCGACTTTTGTATGACTCTGTTAAAATCCTGACGGTTCCAGTACATATTTGTAAGAAAACTCTCTAGTTGTGGTAAAGCTCTTAAAATACGTAATTAGAGTTTCCAGAAATGATTAAAAACTTGGAAGAACCCTTTGAAATTAAAGTACATAGATTCATCCTACATTTCCTGCCGTTTGTAATCACAGACATTACCAGTGGAAAGCCGTGAAATGACCAGCAAACTGATAATATTTACAACTCCGGGCACTTTAGGGAGCGTTTTCACTTGAATTTGCTTTCAAATATTAGGAATTCTTGTTTATACAGCTCAAAATTTGTGTAGAAAGCCTGTAAGTGAGGTCTATACTGCGTATGTTTACAATTGAGGCCCCATTACTCTGGCGACTTTTGTATGACTCTGTTAAAATCCTGACGGTTCCAGTACATATTTGTAAGAAAACTCTCTAGTTGTGGTAAAACTCTTAAAAATACGCAATTAGAGTTTTCAGAAATGATTAAAAACTTGGAAGAACCTCTTGAAATAAAAGTAAATAGATTCTTCCTACATTTCCTGCCGTTTGTAATCACAGACATTACCAGTGGAAAGCCGTGAAATGACCAGCAAACTGAAAATATTTACAACTCCGGGCACTTTAGGGAGCGTTTTCACTTGAATTTGCTTTCAAATATTAGGAATTCTTGTTTATACAGCTCAAAATTTGTGTAGAAAGCCTGTAAGTGAGGTCTAAACTGCGTATCTTTACAATTGAGGCCCCATTACTCTGCCGACTTTTGTATGACTCTGTTAAAATCCTGACGGTTCCAGTACATATTTGTAAGAAAACTCTCTAGTTGAGGTAAAGCTCTTAAAATACGTAATTAGAGTTTCCAGAAATGATTAAAAACTTGGAAGAACCCTTTGAAATTAAAGTACATAGATTCATCCTACATTTCCTGCCGTTTGTAATCACAGACATTACCAGTGGAAAGCCGTGAAATGACCAGCAAACTGATAATATTTACAACTCCGGGCACTTTAGGGAGCGTTTTCACTTGAATTTGCTTTCAAATATTAGGAATTCTTGTTTATACAGCTCAAAATTTGTGTAGAAAGCCTGTAAGTGAGGTCTATACTGCGTATGTTTACAATTGAGGCCCCATTACTGTGGCGACTTTTGTATGACTCTGTTAAAATCCTGACGGTTCCAGTACATATTTGTAAGAAAACTCTCTAGTTGTGGTAAAACTCTTAAAAATACGCAATTAGAGTTTTCAGAAATGATTAAAAACTTGGAAGAACCTCTTGAAATAAAAGTAAATAGATTCTTCCTACATTTCCTGCCGTTTGTAATCACAGACATTACCAGTGGAAAGCCGTGAAATGACCAGCAAACTGATAATATTTACAACTCCGGGCACTTTAGGGAGCGTTTTCACTTGAATTTGCTTTCAAATATTAGGAATTCTTGTTTATACAGCTCAAAATTTGTGTAGAAAGCCTGTAAGTGAGGTCTATACTGCGTATGTTTACAATTGAGGCCCCATTACTCTGGCGACTTTTGTATGACTCTGTTAAAATCCTGACGGTTCCAGTACATATTTGTAAGAAAACTCTCTAGTTGTGGTAAAACTCTTAAAAATACGCAATTAGAGTTTTCAGAAATGATTAAAAACTTGGAAGAACCTCTTGAAATAAAAGTAAATAGATTCTTCCTACATTTCCTGCCGTTTGTAATCACAGACATTACCAGTGGAAAGCCGTGAAATGACCAGCAAACTGATAATATTTACAACTCCGGGCACTTTAGGGAGCGTTTTCACTTGAATTTGCTTTCAAATATTAGGAATTCTTGTTTATACAGCTCAAAATTTGTGTAGAAAGCCTGTAAGTGAGGTCTAAACTGCGTATCTTTACAATTGAGGCCCCATTACTCTGCCGACTTTTGTATGACTCTGTTAAAATCCTGACGGTTCCAGTACATATTTGTAAGAAAACTCTCTAGTTGTGGTAAAGCTCTTAAAATACGTAATTAGAGTTTCCAGAAATGATTAAAAACTTGGAAGAACCCTTTGAAATTAAAGTACATAGATTCATCCTACATTTCCTGCCGTTTGTAATCACAGACATTACCAGTGGAAAGCCGTGAAATGACCAGCAAACTGATAATATTTACAACTCCGGGCACTTTAGGGAGCGTTTTCACTTGAATTTGCTTTCAAGTATTAGGAATTCTTGTTTATACAGCTCAAAATTTGTGTAGAAAGCCTGTAAGTGAGGTCTATACTGCGTATGTTTACAATTGAGGCCCCATTACTCTGCCGACTTTTGTATGACTCTGTTAAAATCCTGACGGTTCCAGTACATACTTGTAAGAAAACTCTCTAGTTGTGGTAAAACTCTTAAAAATACGCAATTAGAGTTTTCAGAAATGTTTAAAAACTTGGAAGAACCTCTTGAAATAAAAGTAAATAGATTCTTCCTACATTTCCTGTCTTTTGTAATCACAGACATTACCAGTGGAAAGCCGTGAAATGACCAGCAAACTGATAATATTTACAACTCCGGGCACTTTAGGGAGCGTTTTCACTTGAATTTGCTTTCAAATATTAGGAATTCTTGTTTATACAGCTCAAAATTTGTGTAGAAAGCCTGTAAGTGAGGTCTAAACTGCGTATCTTTACAATTGAGGCCCCATTACTCTGCCGACTTTTGTATGACTCTGTTAAAATCCTGACGGTTCCAGTACATATTTGTAAGAAAACTCTCTAGTTGTGGTAAAGCTCTTAAAATACGTAATTAGAGTTTCCAGAAATGATTAAAAACTTGGAAGAACCACCTGAAATAAAAGTAAATCGATTCTGCCTACATTTCCTGCCGTTTGTAATCACAGACATTACCAGTGGAAAGCCGTGAAATGACCAGCAAACTGATAATATTTACAACTCCGGGCACTTTAGGGAGCGTTTTCACTTGAATTTGCTTTCAAATATTAGGAATTATTGTTTATACAGCTCAAAATTTGTGTAGAAAGCCTGTAAGTGAGGTCTATACTGCGTATGTTTACAATTGAGGCCCCATTACTCTGGCGACTTTTGTATGACTCTGTTAAAATCCTGACGGTTCCAGTACATATTTGTAAGAAAACTCTCTAGTTGTGGTAAAACTCTTAAAAATACGCAATTAGAGTTTTCAGAAATGATTAAAAACTTGGAAGAACCTCTTGAAATAAAAGTAAATAGATTCTTCCTACATTTCCTGCCGTTTGTAATCACAGACATTACCAGTGGAAAGCCGTGAAATGACCAGCAAACTGATAATATTTACAACTCCGGGCACTTTAGGGAGCGTTTTCACTTGAATTTGCTTTCAAGTATTAGGAATTCTTGTTTATACAGCTCAAAATTTGTGTAGAAAGCCTGTAAGTGAGGTCTATACTGCGTATGTTTACAATTGAGGCCCCATTACTCTGCCGACTTTTGTATGACTCTGTTAAAATCCTGACGGTTCCAGTACATACTTGTAAGAAAACTCTCTAGTTGTGGTAAAACTCTTAAAAATACGCAATTAGAGTTTTCAGAAATGTTTAAAAACTTGGAAGAACCTCTTGAAATAAAAGTAAATAGATTCTTCCTACATTTCCTGTCTTTTGTAATCACAGACATTACCAGTGGAAAGCCGTGAAATGACCAGCAAACTGATAATATTTACAACTCCGGGCACTTTAGGGAGCGTTTTCACTTGAATTTGCTTTCAAATATTAGGAATTCTTGTTTATACAGCTCAAAATTTGTGTAGAAAGCCTGTAAGTGAGGTCTAAACTGCGTATCTTTACAATTGAGGCCCCATTACTCTGCCGACTTTTGTATGACTCTGTTAAAATCCTGACGGTTCCAGTACATATTTGTAAGAAAACTCTCTAGTTGTGGTAAAGCTCTTAAAATACGTAATTAGAGTTTCCAGAAATGATTAAAAACTTGGAAGAACCACCTGAAATAAAAGTAAATCGATTCTGCCTACATTTCCTGCCGTTTGTAATCACAGACATTACCAGTGGAAAGCCGTGAAATGACCAGCAAACTGATAATATTTACAACTCCGGGCACTTTAGGGAGCGTTTTCACTTGAATTTGCTTTCAAATATTAGGAATTCTTGTTTATACAGCTCAAAATTTGTGTAGAAAGCCTGTAAGTGAGGTCTATACTGCGTATGTTTACAATTGAGGCCCCATTACTCTGGCGACTTTTGTATGACTCTGTTAAAATCCTGACGGTTCCAGTACATATTTGTAAGAAAACTCTCTAGTTGTGGTAAAACTCTTAAAAATACGCAATTAGAGTTTTCAGAAATGATTAAAAACTTGGAAGAACCTCTTGAAATAAAAGTAAATAGATTCTTCCTACATTTCCTGCCGTTTGTAATCACAGACATTACCAGTGGAAAGCCGTGAAATGACCAGCAAACTGATAATATTTACAACTCCGGGCACTTTAGGGAGCGTTTTCACTTGAATTTGCTTTCAAATATTAGGAATTCTTGTTTATACAGCTCAAAATTTGTGTAGAAAGCCTGTAAGTGAGGTCTAAACGGCGTATCTTTACAATTGAGGCCCCATTACTATGCCGACTTTTGTATGACTATGTTAAAATCCTGACGGTTCCAGTACATATTTGTAAGAAAACTCTCTAGTTGTGGTAAAGCTCTTAAAATACGTAATTAGAGTTTCCAGAAATGATTAAAAACTTGGAAGAACCCTTTGAAATTAAAGTACATAGATTCATCCTACATTTCCTGCCGTTTGTAATCACAGACATTACCAGTGGAAAGCCGTGAAATGACCAGCAAACTGATAATATTTACAACTCCGGGCACTTTAGGGAGCGTTTTCACTTGAATTTGCTTTCAAATATTAGGAATTCTTGTTTATACAGCTCAAAATTTGTGTAGAAAGCCTGTAAGTGAGGTCTATACTGCGTATGTTTACAATTGAGGCCCCATTACTCTGGCGACTTTTGTATGACTCTGTTAAAATCCTGACGGTTCCAGTACATATTTGTAAGAAAACTCTCTAGTTGTGGTAAAACTCTTAAAAATACGCAATTAGAGTTTTCAGAAATGATTAAAAACTTGGAAGAACCTCTTGAAATAAAAGTAAATAGATTCTTCCTACATTTCCTGCCGTTTGTAATCACAGACATTACCAGTGGAAAGCCGTGAAATGACCAGCAAACTGAAAATATTTACAACTCCGGGCACTTTAGGGAGCGTTTTCACTTGAATTTGCTTTCAAATATTAGGAATTCTTGTTTATACAGCTCAAAATTTGTGTAGAAAGCCTGTAAGTGAGGTCTAAACTGCGTATCTTTACAATTGAGGCCCCATTACTCTGCCGACTTTTGTATGACTCTGTTAAAATCCTGACGGTTCCAGTACATATTTGTAAGAAAACTCTCTAGTTGAGGTAAAGCTCTTAAAATACGTAATTAGAGTTTCCAGAAATGATTAAAAACTTGGAAGAACCCTTTGAAATTAAAGTACATAGATTCATCCTACATTTCCTGCCGTTTGTAATCACAGACATTACCAGTGGAAAGCCGTGAAATGACCAGCAAACTGATAATATTTACAACTCCGGGCACTTTAGGGAGCGTTTTCACTTGAATTTGCTTTCAAATATTAGGAATTCTTGTTTATACAGCTCAAAATTTGTGTAGAAAGCCTGTAAGTGAGGTCTATACTGCGTATGTTTACAATTGAGGCCCCATTACTGTGGCGACTTTTGTATGACTCTGTTAAAATCCTGACAGTTCCAGTACATATTTGTAAGAAAACTCTCTAGTTGTGGTAAAACTCTTAAAAATACGCAATTAGAGTTTTCAGAAATGATTAAAAACTTGGAAGAACCTCTTGAAATAAAAGTAAATAGATTCTTCCTACATTTCCTGCCGTTTGTAATCACAGACATTACCAGTGGAAAGCCGTGAAATGACCAGCAAACTGATAATATTTACAACTCCGGGCACTTTAGGGAGCGTTTTCACTTGAATTTGCTTTCAAATATTAGGAATTCTTGTTTATACAGCTCAAAATTTGTGTAGAAAGCCTGTAAGTGAGGTCTATACTGCGTATGTTTACAATTGAGGCCCCATTACTCTGGCGACTTTTGTATGACTCTGTTAAAATCCTGACGGTTCCAGTACATATTTGTAAGAAAACTCTCTAGTTGTGGTAAAACTCTTAAAAATACGCAATTAGAGTTTTCAGAAATGATTAAAAACTTGGAAGAACCTCTTGAAATAAAAGTAAATAGATTCTTCCTACATTTCCTGCCGTTTGTAATCACAGACATTACCAGTGGAAAGCCGTGAAATGACCAGCAAACTGATAATATTTACAACTCCGGGCACTTTAGGGAGCGTTTTCACTTGAATTTGCTTTCAAATATTAGGAATTCTTGTTTATACATCTCAAAATTTGTGTAGAAAGCCTGTAAGTGAGGTCTAAACTGCGTATCTTTACAATTGAGGCCCCATTACTCTGCCGACTTTTGTATGACTCTGTTAAAATCCTGACGGTTCCAGTACATATTTGTAAGAAAACTCTCTAGTTGTGGTAAAGCTCTTAAAATACGTAATTAGAGTTTCCAGAAATGATTAAAAACTTGGAAGAACCCTTTGAAATTAAAGTACATAGATTCATCCTACATTTCCTGCCGTTTGTAATCACAGACATTACCAGTGGAAAGCCGTGAAATGACCAGCAAACTGATAATATTTACAACTCCGGGCACTTTAGGGAGCGTTTTCACTTGAATTTGCTTTCAAGTATTAGGAATTCTTGTTTATACAGCTCAAAATTTGTGTAGAAAGCCTGTAAGTGAGGTCTATACTGCGTATGTTTACAATTGAGGCCCCATTACTCTGCCGACTTTTGTATGACTCTGTTAAAATCCTGACGGTTCCAGTACATACTTGTAAGAAAACTCTCTAGTTGTGGTAAAACTCTTAAAAATACGCAATTAGAGTTTTCAGAAATGTTTAAAAACTTGGAAGAACCTCTTGAAATAAAAGTAAATAGATTCTTCCTACATTTCCTGTCTTTTCTAATCACAGACATTACCAGTGGAAAGCCGTGAAATGACCAGCAAACTGATAATATTTACAACTCCGGGCACTTTAGGGAGCGTTTTCACTTGAATTTGCTTTCAAATATTAGGAATTCTTGTTTATACAGCTCAAAATTTGTGTAGAAAGCCTGTAAGTGAGGTCTAAACTGCGTATCTTTACAATTGAGGCCCCATTACTCTGCCGACTTTTGTATGACTCTGTTAAAATCCTGACGGTTCCAGTACATATTTGTAAGAAAACTCTCTAGTTGTGGTAAAGCTCTTAAAATACGTAATTAGAGTTTCCAGAAATGATTAAAAACTTGGAAGAACCACCTGAAATAAAAGTAAATCGATTCTGCCTACATTTCCTGCCGTTTGTAATCACAGACATTACCAGTGGAAAGCCGTGAAATGACCAGCAAACTGATAATATTTACAACTCCGGGCACTTTAGGGAGCGTTTTCACTTGAATTTGCTTTCAAATATTAGGAATTATTGTTTATACAGCTCAAAATTTGTGTAGAAAGCCTGTAAGTGAGGTCTATACTGCGTATGTTTACAATTGAGGCCCCATTACTCTGGCGACTTTTGTATGACTCTGTTAAAATCCTGACGGTTCCAGTACATATTTGTAAGAAAACTCTCTAGTTGTGGTAAAACTCTTAAAAATACGCAATTAGAGTTTTCAGAAATGATTAAAAACTTGGAAGAACCTCTTGAAATAAAAGTAAATAGATTCTTCCTACATTTCCTGCCGTTTGTAATCACAGACATTACCAGTGGAAAGCCGTGAAATGACCAGCAAACTGATAATATTTACAACTCCGGGCACTTTCGGGAGCGTTTTCACTTGAATTTGCTTTCAAGTATTAGGAATTCTTGTTTATACAGCTCAAAATTTGTGTAGAAAGCCTGTAAGTGAGGTCTATACTGCGTATGTTTACAATTGAGGCCCCATTACTCTGCCGACTTTTGTATGACTCTGTTAAAATCCTGACGGTTCCAGTACATACTTGTAAGAAAACTCTCTAGTTGTGGTAAAACTCTTAAAAATACGCAATTAGAGTTTTCAGAAATGTTTAAAAACTTGGAAGAACCTCTTGAAATAAAAGTAAATAGATTCTTCCTACATTTCCTGTCTTTTGTAATCACAGACATTACCAGTGGAAAGCCGTGAAATGACCAGCAAACTGATAATATTTACAACTCCGGGCACTTTAGGGAGCGTTTTCACTTGAATTTGCTTTCAAATATTAGGAATTCTTGTTTATACAGCTCAAAATTTGTGTAGAAAGCCTGTAAGTGAGGTCTAAACTGCGTATCTTTACAATTGAGGCCCCATTACTCTGCCGACTTTTGTATGACTCTGTTAAAATCCTGACGGTTCCAGTACATATTTGTAAGAAAACTCTCTAGTTGTGGTAAAGCTCTTAAAATACGTAATTAGAGTTTCCAGAAATGATTAAAAACTTGGAAGAACCACCTGAAATAAAAGTAAATCGATTCTGCCTACATTTCCTGCCGTTTGTAATCACAGACATTACCAGTGGAAAGCCGTGAAATGACCAGCAAACTGATAATATTTACAACTCAAGGCACTTTAGGGAGCGTTTTCACTTGAATTTGCTTTCAAATATTAGGAATTCTTGTTTATACAGCTCAAAATTTGTGTAGAAAGCCTGTAAGTGAGGTCTATACTGCGTATGTTTACAATTGAGGCCCCATTACTCTGGCGACTTTTGTATGACTCTGTTAAAATCCTGACGGTTCCAGTACATATTTGTAAGAAAACTCTCTAGTTGTGGTAAAACTCTTAAAAATACGCAATTAGAGTTTTCAGAAATGATTAAAAACTTGGAAGAACCTCTTGAAATAAAAGTAAATAGATTCTTCCTACATTTCCTGCCGTTTGTAATCACAGACATTACCAGTGGAAAGCCGTGAAATGACCAGCAAACTGATAATATTTACAACTCCGGGCACTTTAGGGAGCGTTTTCACTTGAATTTGCTTTCAAATATTAGGAATTCTTGTTTATACAGCTCAAAATTTGTGTAGAAAGCCTGTAAGTGAGGTCTAAACGGCGTATCTTTACAATTGAGGCCCCATTACTCTGCCGACTTTTGTATGACTCTGTTAAAATCCTGACGGTTCCAGTACATATTTGTAAGAAAACTCTCTAGTTGTGGTAAAGCTCTTAAAATACGTAATTAGAGTTTCCAGAAATGATTAAAAACTTGGAAGAACCTCCTGAAATAAAAGTAAATCGATTCTTCCTACATTTCCTGCCGTTTGTAATCACAGACATTACCAGTGGAAAGCCGTGAAATGACCAGCAAACTGATAATATTTACAACTCCGGGCACTTTAGGGAGCGTTTTCACTTGAATTTGCTTTCAAATATTAGGAATTCTTGTTTATACAGCTCAAAATTTGTGTAGAAAGCCTGTAAGTGAGGTCTAAACGGCGTATCTTTACAATTGAGGCCCCATTACTCTGCCGACTTTTGTATGACTCTGTTAAAATCCTGACGGTTCCAGTACATATTTGTAAGAAAACTCTCTAGTTGTGGTAAAGCTCTTAAAATACGTAATTAGAGTTTCCAGAAATGATTAAAAACTTGGAAGAACCCTTTGAAATTAAAGTACATAGATTCATCCTACATTTCCTGCCGTTTGTAATCACAGACATTACCAGTGGAAAGCCGTGAAATGACCAGCAAACTGATAATATTTACAACTCCGGGCACTTTAGGGAGCGTTTTCACTTGAATTTGCTTTCAAATATTAGGAATTCTTGTTTATACAGCTCAAAATTTGTGTAGAAAGCCTGTAAGTGAGGTCTATACTGCGTATGTTTACAATTGAGGCCCCATTACTCTGGCGACTTTTGTATGACTCTGTTAAAATCCTGACGGTTCCAGTACATATTTGTAAGAAAACTCTCTAGTTGTGGTAAAACTCTTAAAAATACGCAATTAGAGTTTTCAGAAATGATTAAAAACTTGGAAGAACCTCTTGAAATAAAAGTAAATAGATTCTTCCTACATTTCCTGCCGTTTGTAATCACAGACATTACCAGTGGAAAGCCGTGAAATGACCAGCAAACTGATAATATTTACAACTCCGGGCACTTTAGGGAGCGTTTTCACTTGAATTTGCTTTCAAATATTAGGAATTCTTGTTTATACAGCTCAAAATTTGTGTAGAAAGCCTGTAAGTGAGGTCTATACTGCGTATGTTTACAATTGAGGCCCCATTACTCTGGCGACTTTTGTATGACTCTGTTAAAATCCTGACGGTTCCAGTACATATTTGTAAGAAAACTCTCTAGTTGTGGTAAAGCTCTTAAAATACGTAATTAGAGTTTCCAGAAATGATTAAAAACTTGGAAGAACCCTTTGAAATTAAAGTACATAGATTCATCCTACATTTCCTGCCCTTTGTAATCACAGACATTACCAGTGGAAAGCCGTGAAATGACCAGCAAACTGATAATATTTACAACTCCGGGCACTTTAGGGAGCGTTTTCACTTGAATTTGCTTTCAAATATTAGGAATTCTTGTTTATACAGCTCAAAATTTGTGTAGAAAGCCTGTAAGTGAGGTCTATACTGCGTATGTTTACAATTGAGGCCCCATTACTCTGGCGACTTTTGTATGACTCTTTTAAAATCCTGACGGTTCCAGTACATATTTGTAAGAAAACTCTCTAGTTGTGGTAAAACTCTTAAAAATACGCAATTAGAGTTTTCAGAAATGATTAAAAACTTGGAAGAACCTCTTGAAATAAAAGTAAATAGATTCTTCCTACATTTCCTGCCGTTTGTAATCACAGACATTACCAGTGGAAAGCCGTGAAATGACCAGCAAACTGATAATATTTACAACTCCGGGCACTTTAGGGAGCGTTTTCACTTGAATTTGCTTTCAAATATTAGGAATTCTTGTTTATACAGCTCAAAATTTGTGTAGAAAGCCTGTAAGTGAGGTCTATACTGCGTATGTTTACAATTGAGGCCCCATTACTCTGGCGACTTTTGTATGACTCTGTTAAAATCCTGACGGTTCCAGTACATATTTGTAAGAAAACTCTCTAGTTGTGGTAAAGCTCTTAAAATACGTAATTAGAGTTTCCAGAAATGATTAAAAACTTGGAAGAACCCTTTGAAATTAAAGTACATAGAGTCATCCTACATTTCCTGCCGTTTGTAATCACAGACATTACCAGTGGAAAGCCGTGAAATGACCAGCAAACTGATAATATTTACAACTCCGGGCACTTTAGGGAGCGTTTTCACTTGAATTTGCTTTCAAATATTAGGAATTCTTGTTTATACAGCTCAAAGTTTGTGTAGAAAGCCTGTAAGTGAGGTCTAAACTGCGTATCTTTACAATTGAGGCCCCATTACTCTGCCGACTTTTGTATGACTCTGTTAAAATCCTGACGGTTCCAGTACATATTTGTAAGAAAACTCTCTAGTTGTGGTAAAGCTCTTAAAATACGTAATTAGAGTTTCCAGAAATGATTAAAAACTTGGAAGAACCACCTGAAATAAAAGTAAATCGATTCTGCCTACATTTCCTGCCGTTTGTAATCACAGACATTACCAGTGGAAAGCCGTGAAATGACCAGCAAACTGATAATATTTACAACTCCGGGCACTTTAGGGAGCGTTTTCACTTGAATTTGCTTTCAAATATTAGGAATTATTGTTTATACAGCTCAAAATTTGTGTAGAAAGCCTGTAAGTGAGGTCTATACTGCGTATGTTTACAATTGAGGCCCCATTACTCTGGCGACTTTTGTATGACTCTGTTAAAATCCTGACGGTTCCAGTACATATTTGTAAGAAAACTCTCTAGTTGTGGTAAAACTCTTAAAAATACGCAATTAGAGTTTTCAGAAATGATTAAAAACTTGGAAGAACCTCTTGAAATAAAAGTAAATAGATTCTTCCTACATTTCCTGCCGTTTGTAATCACAGACATTACCAGTGGAAAGCCGTGAAATGACCAGCAAACTGATAATATTTACAACTCCGGGCACTTTAGGGAGCGTTTTCACTTGAATTTGCTTTCAAGTATTAGGAATTCTTGTTTATACAGCTCAAAATTTGTGTAGAAAGCCTGTAAGTGAGGTCTATACTGCGTATGTTTACAATTGAGGCCCCATTACTCTGCCGACTTTTGTATGACTCTGTTAAAATCCTGACGGTTCCAGTACATACTTGTAAGAAAACTCTCTAGTTGTGGTAAAACTCTTAAAAATACGCAATTAGAGTTTTCAGAAATGTTTAAAAACTTGGAAGAACCTCTTGAAATAAAAGTAAATAGATTCTTCCTACATTTCCTGTCTTTTGTAATCACAGACATTACCAGTGGAAAGCCGTGAAATGACCAGCAAACTGATAATATTTACAACTCCGGGCACTTTAGGGAGCGTTTTCACTTGAATTTGCTTTCAAATATTAGGAATTCTTGTTTATACAGCTCAAAATTTGTGTAGAAAGCCTGTAAGTGAGGTCTAAACTGCGTATCTTTACAATTGAGGCCCCATTACTCTGCCGACTTTTGTATGACTCTGTTAAAATCCTGACGGTTCCAGTACATATTTGTAAGAAAACTCTCTAGTTGTGGTAAAGCTCTTAAAATACGTAATTAGAGTTTCCAGAAATGATTAAAAACTTGGAAGAACCACCTGAAATAAAAGTAAATCGATTCTGCCTACATTTCCTGCCGTTTGTAATCACAGACATTACCAGTGGAAAGCCGTGAAATGACCAGCAAACTGATAATATTTACAACTCCGGGCACTTTAGGGAGCGTTTTCACTTGAATTTGCTTTCAAATATTAGGAATTCTTGTTTATACAGCTCAAAATTTGTGTAGAAAGCCTGTAAGTGAGGTCTATACTGCGTATGTTTACAATTGAGGCCCCATTACTCTGGCGACTTTTGTATGACTCTGTTAAAATCCTGACGGTTCCAGTACATATTTGTAAGAAAACTCTCTAGTTGTGGTAAAACTCTTAAAAATACGCAATTAGAGTTTTCAGAAATGATTAAAAACTTGGAAGAACCTCTTGAAATAAAAGTAAATAGATTCTTCCTACATTTCCTGCCGTTTGTAATCACAGACATTACCAGTGGAAAGCCGTGAAATGACCAGCAAACTGATAATATTTACAACTCCGGGCACTTTAGGGAGCGTTTTCACTTGAATTTGCTTTCAAATATTAGGAATTCTTGTTTATACAGCTCAAAATTTGTGTAGAAAGCCTGTAAGTGAGGTCTAAACGGCGTATCTTTACAATTGAGGCCCCATTACTCTGCCGACTTTTGTATGACTCTGTTAAAATCCTGACGGTTCCAGTACATATTTGTAAGAAAACTCTCTAGTTGTGGTAAAGCTCTTAAAATACGTAATTAGAGTTTCCAGAAATGATTAAAAACTTGGAAGAACCTCCTGAAATAAAAGTAAATCGATTCTTCCTACATTTCCTGCCGTTTGTAATCACAGACATTACCAGTGGAAAGCCGTGAAATGACCAGCAAACTCATAATATTTACAACTCCGGGCACTTTAGGGAGCGTTTTCACTTGAATTTGCTTTCAAATATTAGGAATTCTTGTTTATACAGCTCAAAATTTGTGTAGAAAGCCTGTAAGTGAGGTCTATACTGCGTATGTTTACAATTGAGGCCCCATTACTCTGGCGACTTTTGTATGACTCTGTTAAAATCCTGACGGTTCCAGTACATATTTGTAAGAAAACTCTCTAGTTGTGGTAAAACTCTTAAAAATACGCAATTAGAGTTTTCAGAAATGATTAAAAACTTGGAAGAACCTCTTGAAATAAAAGTAAATAGATTCTTCCTACATTTCCTGCCGTTTGTAATCACAGACATTACCAGTGGAAAGCCGTGAAATTACCAGCAAACTGATAATATTTACAACTCCGGGCACTTTAGGGAGCGTTTTCACTTGAATTTGCTTTCAAATATTAGGAATTCTTGTTTATACAGCTCAAAATTTGTGTAGAAAGCCTGTAAGTGAGGTCTAAACGGCGTATCTTTACAATTGAGGCCCCATTACTCTGGCGACTTTTGTATGACTCTGTTAAAATCCTGACGGTTCCAGTACATATTTGTAAGAAAACTCTCTAGTTGTGGTAAAGCTCTTAAAATACGTAATTAGAGTTTCCAGAAATGATTAAAAACTTGGAAGAACCCTTTGAAATTAAAGTACATAGATTCATCCTACATTTCCTGCCGTTTGTAATCACAGACATTACCAGTGGAAAGCCGTGAAATGACCAGCAAACTGATAATATTTACAACTCCGGGCACTTTAGGGAGCGTTTTCACTTGAATTTGCTTTCAAATATTAGGAATTCTTGTTTATACAGCTCAAAATTTGTGTAGAAAGCCTGTAAGTGAGGTCTATACTGCGTATGTTTACAATTGAGGCCCCATTACTCTGGCGACTTTTGTATGACTCTGTTAAAATCCTGACGGTTCCAGTACATATTTGTAAGAAAACTCTCTAGTTGTGGTAAAACTCTTAAAAATACGCAATTAGAGTTTTCAGAAATGATTAAAAACTTGGAAGAACCTCTTGAAATAAAAGTAAATAGATTCTTCCTACATTTCCTGCCGTTTGTAATCACAGACATTACCAGTGGAAAGCCGTGAAATGACCAGCAAACTGATAATATTTACAACTCCGGGCACTTTAGGGAGCGTTTTCACTTGAATTTGCTTTCAAATATTAGGAATTCTTGTTTATACAGCTCAAAATTTGTGTAGAAAGCCTGTAAGTGAGGTCTATACTGCGTATGTTTACAATTGAGGCCCCATTACTCTGGCGACTTTTGTATGACTCTGTTAAAATCCTGACGGTTCCAGTACATATTTGTAAGAAAACTCTCTAGTTGTGGTAAAGCTCTTAAAATACGTAATTAGAGTTTCCAGAAATGATTAAAAACTTGGAAGAACCCTTTGAAATTAAAGTACATAGATTCATCCTACATTTCCTGCCCTTTGTAATCACAGACATTACCAGTGGAAAGCCGTGAAATGACCAGCAAACTGATAATATTTACAACTCCGGGCACTTTAGGGAGCGTTTTCACTTGAATTTGCTTTCAAATATTAGGAATTCTTGTTTATACAGCTCAAAATTTGTGTAGAAAGCCTGTAAGTGAGGTCTATACTGCGTATGTTTACAATTGAGGCCCCATTACTCCGGCGACTTTTGTATGACTCTTTTAAAATCCTGACGGTTCCAGTACATATTTGTAAGAAAACTCTCTAGTTGTGGTAAAACTCTTAAAAATACGCAATTAGAGTTTTCAGAAATGATTAAAAACTTGGAAGAACCTCTTGAAATAAAAGTAAATAGATTCTTCCTACATTTCCTGCCGTTTGTAATCACAGACATTACCAGTGGAAAGCCGTGAAATGACCAGCAAACTGATAATATTTACAACTCCGGGCACTTTAGGGAGCGTTTTCACTTGAATTTGCTTTCAAATATTAGGAATTCTTGTTTATACAGCTCAAAATTTGTGTAGAAAGCCTGTAAGTGAGGTCTATACTGCGTATGTTTACAATTGAGGCCCCATTACTCTGGCGACTTTTGTATGACTCTGTTAAAATCCTGACGGTTCCAGTACATATTTGTAAGAAAACTCTCTAGTTGTGGTAAAGCTCTTAAAATACGTAATTAGAGTTTCCAGAAATGATTAAAAACTTGGAAGAACCCTTTGAAATTAAAGTACATAGAGTCATCCTACATTTCCTGCCGTTTGTAATCACAGACATTACCAGTGGAAAGCCGTGAAATGACCAGCAAACTGATAATATTTACAACTCCGGGCACTTTAGGGAGCGTTTTCACTTGAATTTGCTTTCAAATATTAGGAATTCTTGTTTATACAGCTCAAAGTTTGTGTAGAAAGCCTGTAAGTGAGGTCTAAACTGCGTATCTTTACAATTGAGGCCCCATTACTCTGCCGACTTTTGTATGACTCTGTTAAAATCCTGACGGTTCCAGTACATATTTGTAAGAAAACTCTCTAGTTGTGGTAAAGCTCTTAAAATACGTAATTAGAGTTTCCAGAAATGATTAAAAACTTGGAAGAACCCTTTGAAATTAAAGTACATAGATTCATCCTACATTTCCTGCCGTTTGTAATCACAGACATTACCAGTGGAAAGCCGTGAAATGACCAGCAAACTGATAATATTTACAACTCCGGGCACTTTAGGGAGCGTTTTCACTTGAATTTGCTTTCAAATATTAGGAATTCTTGTTTATACAGCTCAAAATTTGTGTAGAAAGCCTGTAAGTGAGGTCTAAACTGCGTATCTTTACAATTGAGGCCCCATTACTCTGCCGACTTTTGTATGACTCTGTTAAAATCCTGACGGTTCCAGTACATATTTGTAAGAAAACTCTCTAGTTGAGGTAAAGCTCTTAAAATACGTAATTAGAGTTTCCAGAAATGATTAAAAACTTGGAAGAACCCTTTGAAATTAAAGTACATAGGTTCATCCTACATTTCCTGCCGTTTGTAATCACAGACATTACCAGTGGAAAGCCGTGAAATGACCAGCAAACTGATAATATTTACAACTCCGGGCACTTTAGGGAGCGTTTTCACTTGAATTTGCTTTCAAATATTAGGAATTCTTGTTTATACAGCTCAAAATTTGTGTAGAAAGCCTGTAAGTGAGGTCTATACTGCGTATGTTTACAATTGAGGCCCCATTACTGTGGCGACTTTTGTATGACTCTGTTAAAATCCTGACGGTTCCAGTACATATTTGTAAGAAAACTCTCTAGTTGTGGTAAAACTCTTAAAAATACGCAATTAGAGTTTTCAGAAATGATTAAAAACTTGGAAGAACCTCTTGAAATAAAAGTAAATAGATTCTTCCTACATTTCCTGCCGTTTGTAATCACAGACATTACCAGTGGAAAGCCGTGAAATGACCAGCAAACTGATAATATTTACAACTCCGGGCACTTTAGGGAGCGTTTTCACTTGAATTTGCTTTCAAATATTAGGAATTCTTGTTTATACAGCTCAAAATTTGTGTAGAAAGCCTGTAAGTGAGGTCTAAACGGCGTATCTTTACAATTGAGGCCCCATTACTCTGCCGACTTTTGTATGACTCTGTTAAAATCCTGACGGTTCCAGTACGTATTTGTAAGAAAACTCTCTAGTTGTGGTAAAGCTCTTAAAATACGTAATTAGAGTTTCCAGAAATGATTAAAAACTTGGAAGAACCACCTGAAATAAAAGTAAATCGATTCTGCCTACATTTCCTGCCGTTTGTAATCACAGACATTACCAGTGGAAAGCCGTGAAATGACCAGCAAACTGATAATATTTACAACTCCGGGCACTTTAGGGAGCGTTTTCACTTGAATTTGCTTTCAAATATTAGGAATTCTTGTTTATACAGCTCAAAATTTGTGTAGAAAGCCTGTAAGTGAGGTCTATACTGCGTATGTTTACAATTGAGGCCCCATTACTCTGGCGACTTTTGTATGACTCTGTTAAAATCCTGACGGTTCCAGTACATATTTGTAAGAAAACTCTCTAGTTGTGGTAAAACTCTTAAAAATACGCAATTAGAGTTTTCAGAAATGATTAAAAACTTGGAAGAACCTCTTGAAATAAAAGTAAATAGATTCTTCCTACATTTCCTGCCGTTTGTAATCACAGACATTACCAGTGGAAAGCCGTGAAATGACCAGCAAACTGATAATATTTACAACTCCGGGCACTTTAGGGAGCGTTTTCACTTGAATTTGCTTTCAAATATTAGGAATTCTTGTTTATACAGCTCAAAATTTGTGTAGAAAGCCTGTAAGTGAGGTCTAAACTGCGTATCTTTACAATTGAGGCCCCATTACTCTGCCGACTTTTGTATGACTCTGTTAAAATCCTGACGGTTCCAGTACATATTTGTAAGAAAACTCTCTAGTTGTGGTAAAGCTCTTAAAATACGTAATTAGAGTTTCCAGAAATGATTAAAAACTTGGAAGAACCCTTTGAAATTAAAGTACATAGATTCATCCTACATTTCCTGCCGTTTGTAATCACAGACATTACCAGTGGAAAGCCGTGAAATGACCAGCAAACTGATAATATTTACAACTCCGGGCACTTTAGGGAGCGTTTTCACTTGAATTTGCTTTCAAATATTAGGAATTCTTGTTTATACAGCTCAAAATTTGTGTAGAAAGCCTGTAAGTGAGGTCTATACTGCGTATGTTTACAATTGAGGCCCCATTACTCTGGCGACTTTTGTATGACTCTGTTAAAATCCTGACGGTTCCAGTACATATTTGTAAGAAAACTCTCTAGTTGTGGTAAAACTCTTAAAAATACGCAATTAGAGTTTTCAGAAATGATTAAAAACTTGGAAGAACCTCTTGAAATAAAAGTAAATAGATTCTTCCTACATTTCCTGCCGTTTGTAATCACAGACATTACCAGTGGAAAGCCGTGAAATGACCAGCAAACTGAAAATATTTACAACTCCGGGCACTTTAGGGAGCGTTTTCACTTGAATTTGCTTTCAAATATTAGGAATTCTTGTTTATACAGCTCAAAATTTGTGTAGAAAGCCTGTAAGTGAGGTCTAAACTGCGTATCTTTACAATTGAGGCCCCATTACTCTGCCGACTTTTGTATGACTCTGTTAAAATCCTGACGGTTCCAGTACATATTTGTAAGAAAACTCTCTAGTTGAGGTAAAGCTCTTAAAATACGTAATTAGAGTTTCCAGAAATGATTAAAAACTTGGAAGAACCCTTTGAAATTAAAGTACATAGGTTCATCCTACATTTCCTGCCGTTTGTAATCACAGACATTACCAGTGGAAAGCCGTGAAATGACCAGCAAACTGATAATATTTACAACTCCGGGCACTTTAGGGAGCGTTTTCACTTGAATTTGCTTTCAAATATTAGGAATTCTTGTTTATACAGCTCAAAATTTGTGTAGAAAGCCTGTAAGTGAGGTCTATACTGCGTATGTTTACAATTGAGGCCCCATTACTGTGGCGACTTTTGTATGACTCTGTTAAAATCCTGACGGTTCCAGTACATATTTGTAAGAAAACTCTCTAGTTGTGGTAAAACTCTTAAAAATACGCAATTAGAGTTTTCAGAAATGATTAAAAACTTGGAAGAACCTCTTGAAATAAAAGTAAATAGATTCTTCCTACATTTCCTGCCGTTTGTAATCACAGACATTACCAGTGGAAAGCCGTGAAATGACCAGCAAACTGATAATATTTACAACTCCGGGCACTTTAGGGAGCGTTTTCACTTGAATTTGCTTTCAAATATTAGGAATTCTTGTTTATACAGCTCAAAATTTGTGTAGAAAGCCTGTAAGTGAGGTCTATACTGCGTATGTTTACAATTGAGGCCCCATTACTCTGGCGACTTTTGTATGACTCTGTTAAAATCCTGACGGTTCCAGTACATATTTGTAAGAAAACTCTCTAGTTGTGGTAAAACTCTTAAAAATACGCAATTAGAGTTTTCAGAAATGATTAAAAACTTGGAAGAACCTCTTGAAATAAAAGTAAATAGATTCTTCCTACATTTCCTGCCGTTTGTAATCACAGACATTACCAGTGGAAAGCCGTGAAATGACCAGCAAACTGATAATATTCACAACTCCGGGCACTTTAGGGAGCGTTTTCACTTGAATTTGCTTTCAAATATTAGGAATTCTTGTTTATACAGCTCAAAATTTGTGTAGAAAGCCTGTAAGTGAGGTCTATACTGCGTATGTTTACAATTGAGGCCCCATTACTCTGGCGACTTTTGTATGACTCTGTTAAAATCCTGACGGTTCCAGTACATATTTGTAAGAAAACTCTCTAGTTGTGGTAAAACTCTTAAAAATACGCAATTAGAGTTTTCAGAAATGATTAAAAACTTGGAAGAACCTCTTGAAATAAAAGTAAATAGATTCTTCCTACATTTCCTGCCGTTTGTAATCACAGACATTACCAGTGGAAAGCCGTGAAATGACCAGCAAACTGATAATATTTACAACTCCGGGCACTTTAGGGAGCGTTTTCACTTGAATTTGCTTTCAAATATTAGGAATTCTTGTTTATACAGCTCAAAATTTGTGTAGAAAGCCTGTAAGTGAGGTCTATACTGCGTATGTTTACAATTGAGGCCCCATTACTCTGGCGACTTTTGTATGACTCTTTTAAAATCCTGACGGTTCCAGTACATATTTCTAAGAAAACTCTCTAGTTGTGGTAAAACTCTTAAAAATACGCAATTAGAGTTTTCAGAAATGATTAAAAACTTGGAAGAACCTCTTGAAATAAAAGTAAATAGATTCTTCCTACATTTCCTGCCGTTTGTAATCACAGACATTACCAGTGGAAAGCCGTGAAATGACCAGCAAACTGATAATATTTACAACTCCGGGCACTTTAGGGAGCGTTTTCACTTGAATTTGCTTTCAAATATTAGGAATTCTTGTTTATACAGCTCAAAATTTGTGTAGAAAGCCTGTAAGTGAGGTCTAAAATGCGTATGTTTACAATTGAGGCCCCATTACTCTGCCGACTTTTGTATGACTCTGTTAAAATCCTGACGGTTCCAGTACATATTTGTCAGAAAACTCTCTAGTTGTGGTAAAGCTCTTAAAATACGTAATTAGAGTTTCCAGAAATGATTAAAAACTTGGAAGAACCCTTTGAAATTAAAGTACATAGATTCATCCTACATTTCCTGCCGTTTGTAATCACAGACATTACCAGTGGAAAGCCGTGAAATGACCAGCAAACTGATAATATTTACAACTCCGGGCACTTTAGGGAGCGTTTTCACTTGAATTTGCTTTCAAATATTAGGAATTCTTGTTTATACAGCTCAAAATTTGTGTAGAAAGCCTGTAAGTGAGGTCTATACTGCGTATGTTTACAATTGAGGCCCCATTACTCTGGCGACTTTTGTATGACTCTTTTAAAATCCTGACGGTTCCAGTACATATTTGTAAGAAAACTCTCTAGTTGTGGTAAAACTCTTAAAAATACGCAATTAGAGTTTTCAGAAATGATTAAAAACTTGGAAGAACCTCTTGAAATAAAAGTAAATAGATTCTTCCTACATTTCCTGCCGTTTGTAATCACAGACATTACCAGTGGAAAGCCGTGAAATGACCAGCAAACTGCTAATATTTACAACTCCGGGCACTTTAGGGAGCGTTTTCACTTGAATTTGCTTTCAAATATTAGGAATTCTTGTTTATACAGCTCAAAATTTGTGTAGAAAGCCTGTAAGTGAGGTCTATACTGCGTATGTTTACAATTGAGGCCCCATTACTCTGGCGACTTTTGTATGACTCTGTTAAAATCCTGACGGTTCCAGTACATATTTGTAAGAAAACTCTCTAGTTGTGGTAAAGCTCTTAAAATACGTAATTAGAGTTTCCAGAAATGATTAAAAACTTGGAAGAACCCTTTGAAATTAAAGTACATAGATTCATCCTACATTTCCTGCCGTTTGTAATCACAGACATTACCAGTGGAAAGCCGTGAAATGACCAGCAAACTGATAATATTTACAACTCCGGGCACTTTAGGGAGCGTTTTCACTTGAATTTGCTTTCAAATATTAGGAATTCTTGTTTATACAGCTCAAAATTTGTGTAGAAAGCCTGTAAGTGAGGTCTATACTGCGTATGTTTACAATTGAGGCCCCATTACTCTGGCGACTTTTGTATGACTCTGTTAAAATCCTGACGGTTCCAGTACATATTTGTAAGAAAACTCTCTAGTTGTGGTAAAACTCTTAAAAATACGCAATTAGAGTTTTCAGAAATGATTAAAAACTTGGAAGAACCTCTTGAAATAAAAGTAAATAGATTCTTCCTACATTTCCTGCCATTTGTAATCACAGACATTACCAGTGGAAAGCCGTGAAATGACCAGCAAACTGATAATATTTACAACTCCGGGCACTTTACGGAGCGTTTTCACTTGAATTTGCTTTCAAATATTAGGAATTCTTGTTTATACAGCTCAAAATTTGTGTAGAAAGCCTGTAAGTGAGGTCTATACTGCGTATGTTTACAATTGAGGCCCCATTACTCTGGCGACTTTTGTATGACTCTGTTAAAATCCTGACGGTTCCAGTACATATTTGTAAGAAAACTCTCTAGTTGTGGTAAAGCTCTTAAAATACGTAATTAGAGTTTCCAGAAATGATTAAAAACTTGGAAGAACCATTTGAAATTAAAGTACATAGATTCATCCTACATTTCCTGCCGTTTGTAATCACAGACATTACCAGTGGAAAGCCGTGAAATGACCAGCAAACTGATAATATTTACAACTCCGGGCACTTTAGGGAGCGTTTTCACTTGAATTTGCTTTCAAATATTAGGAATTCTTGTTTATACAGCTCAAAATTTGTGTAGAAAGCCTGTAAGTGAGGTCTATACTGCGTATGTTTACAATTGAGGCCCCATTACTCTGGCGACTTTTGTATGACTCTTTTAAAATCCTGACGGTTCCAGTACATATTTGTAAGAAAACTCTCTAGTTGTGGTAAAACTCTTAAAAATACGCAATTAGAGTTTTCAGAAATGATTAAAAACTTGGAAGAACCTCTTGAAATAAAAGTAAATAGATTCTTCCTACATTTCCTGCCGTTTGTAATCACAGACATTACCAGTGGAAAGCCGTGAAATGACCAGCAAACTGATAATATTTACAACTCCGGGCACTTTAGGGAGCGTTTTCACTTGAATTTGCTTTCAAATATTAGGAATTCTTGTTTATACAGCTCAAAATTTGTGTAGAAAGCCTGTAAGTGAGGTCTATACTGCGTATGTTTACAATTGAGGCCCCATTACTGTGGCGACTTTTGTATGACTCTGTTAAAATCCTGACGGTTCCAGTACATATTTGTAAGAAAACTCTCTAGTTGTGGTAAAACTCTTAAAAATACGCAATTAGAGTTTTCAGAAATGATTAAAAACTTGGAAGAACCTCTTGAAATAAAAGTAAATAGATTCTTCCTACATTTCCTGCCGTTTGTAATCACAGACATTACCAGTGGAAAGCCGTGAAATGACCAGCAAACTGATAATATTTACAACTCCGGGCACTTTAGGGAGCGTTTTCACTTGAATTTGCTTTCAAATATTAGGAATTCTTGTTTATACAGCTCAAAATTTGTGTAGAAAGCCTGTAAGTGAGGTCTATACTGCGTATGTTTACAATTGAGGCCCCATTACTCTGGCGACTTTTGTATGACTCTGTTAAAATCCTGACGGTTCCAGTACATATTTCTAAGAAAACTCTCTAGTTGTGGTAAAACTCTTAAAAATACGCAATTAGAGTTTTCAGAAATGATTAAAAACTTGGAAGAACCTCTTGAAATAAAAGTAAATAGATTCTTCCTACATTTCCTGCCGTTTGTAATCACAGACATTACCAGTGGAAAGCCGTGAAATGACCAGCAAACTGATAATATTTACAACTCCGGGCACTTTAGGGAGCGTTTTCACTTGAATTTGCTTTCAAATATTAGGAATTCTTGTTTATACAGCTCAAAATTTGTGTAGAAAGCCTGTAAGTGAGGTCTAAAATGCGTATGTTTACAATTGAGGCCCCATTACTCTGCCGACTTTTGTATGACTCTGTTAAAATCCTGACGGTTCCAGTACATATTTGTAAGAAAACTCTCTAGTTGTGGTAAAGCTCTTAAAATACGTAATTAGAGTTTCCAGAAATGATTAAAAACTTGGAAGAACCCTTTGAAATTAAAGTACATAGATTCATCCTACATTTCCTGCCGTTTGTAATCACAGACATTACCAGTGGAAAGCCGTGAAATGACCAGCAAACTGATAATATTTACAACTCCGGGCACTTTAGGGAGCGTTTTCACTTGAATTTGCTTTCAAATATTAGGAATTCTTGTTTATACAGCTCAAAATTTGTGTAGAAAGCCTGTAAGTGAGGTCTAAACTGCGTATCTTTACAATTGAGGCCCCATTACTCTGCCGACTTTTGTATGACTCTGTTAAAATCCTGACGGTTCCAGTACATATTTGTAAGAAAACTCTCTAGTTGAGGTAAAGCTCTTAAAATACGTAATTAGAGTTTCCAGAAATGATTAAAAACTTGGAAGAACCCTTTGAAATTAAAGTACATAGGTTCATCCTACATTTCCTGCCGTTTGTAATCACAGACATTACCAGTGGAAAGCCGTGAAATGACCAGCAAACTGATAATATTTACAACTCCGGGCACTTTAGGGAGCGTTTTCACTTGAATTTGCTTTCAAATATTAGGAATTCTTGTTTATACAGCTCAAAATTTGTGTAGAAAGCCTGTAAGTGAGGTCTATACTGCGTATGTTTACAATTGAGGCCCCATTACTGTGGCGACTTTTGTATGACTCTGTTAAAATCCTGACGGTTCCAGTACATATTTGTAAGAAAACTCTCTAGTTGTGGTAAAACTCTTAAAAATACGCAATTAGAGTTTTCAGAAATGATTAAAAACTTGGAAGAACCTCTTGAAATAAAAGTAAATAGATTCTTCCTACATTTCCTGCCGTTTGTAATCACAGACATTACCAGTGGAAAGCCGTGAAATGACCAGCAAACTGATAATATTTACAACTCCGGGCACTTTAGGGAGCGTTTTCACTTGAATTTGCTTTCAAATATTAGGAATTCTTGTTTATACAGCTCAAAATTTGTGTAGAAAGCCTGTAAGTGAGGTCTAAAATGCGTATGTTTACAATTGAGGCCCCATTACTCTGCCGACTTTTGTATGACTCTGTTAAAATCCTGACGGTTCCAGTACATATTTGTAAGAAAACTCTCTAGTTGTGGTAAAGCTCTTAAAATACGTAATTAGAGTTTCCAGAAATGATTAAAAACTTGGAAGAACCCTTTGAAATTAAAGTACATAGATTCATCCTACATTTCCTGCCGTTTGTAATCACAGACATTACCAGTGGAAAGCCGTGAAATGACCAGCAAACTGATAATATTTACAACTCCGGGCACTTTAGGGAGCGTTTTCACTTGAATTTGCTTTCAAATATTAGGAATTCTTGTTTATACAGCTCAAAATTTGTGTAGAAAGCCTGTAAGTGAGGTCTAAACTGCGTATCTTTACAATTGAGGCCCCATTACTCTGCCGACTTTTGTATGACTCTGTTAAAATCCTGACGGTTCCAGTACATATTTGTAAGAAAACTCTCTAGTTGAGGTAAAGCTCTTAAAATACGTAATTAGAGTTTCCAGAAATGATTAAAAACTTGGAAGAACCCTTTGAAATTAAAGTACATAGGTTCATCCTACATTTCCTGCCGTTTGTAATCACAGACATTACCAGTGGAAAGCCGTGAAATGACCAGCAAACTGATAATATTTACAACTCCGGGCACTTTAGGGAGCGTTTTCACTTGAATTTGCTTTCAAATATTAGGAATTCTTGTTTATACAGCTCAAAATTTGTGTAGAAAGCCTGTAAGTGAGGTCTATACTGCGTATGTTTACAATTGAGGCCCCATTACTGTGGCGACTTTTGTATGACTCTGTTAAAATCCTGACGGTTCCAGTACATATTTGTAAGAAAACTCTCTAGTTGTGGTAAAACTCTTAAAAATACGCAATTAGAGTTTTCAGAAATGATTAAAAACTTGGAAGAACCTCTTGAAATAAAAGTAAATAGATTCTTCCTACATTTCCTGCCGTTTGTAATCACAGACATTACCAGTGGAAAGCCGTGAAATGACCAGCAAACTGATAATATTTACAACTCCGGGCACTTTAGGGAGCGTTTTCACTTGAATTTGCTTTCAAATATTAGGAATTCTTGTTTATACAGCTCAAAATTTGTGTAGAAAGCCTGTAAGTGAGGTCTAAACGGCGTATCTTTACAATTGAGGCCCCATTACTCTGCCGACTTTTGTATGACTCTGTTAAAATCCTGACGGTTCCAGTACATATTTGTAAGAAAACTCTCTAGTTGTGGTAAAGCTCTTAAAATACGTAATTAGAGTTTCCAGAAATGATTAAAAACTTGGAAGAACCACCTGAAATAAAAGTAAATCGATTCTGCCTACATTTCCTGCCGTTTGTAATCACAGACATTACCAGTGGAAAGCCGTGAAATGACCAGCAAACTGATAATATTTACAACTCCGGGCACTTTACGGAGCGTTTTCACTTGAATTTGCTTTCAAATATTAGGAATTCTTGTTTATACAGCTCAAAATTTGTGTAGAAAGCCTGTAAGTGAGGTCTATACTGCTTATGTTTACAATTGAGGCCCCATTACTCTGGCGACTTTTGTATGACTCTGTTAAAATCCTGACGGTTCCAGTACATATTTGTAAGAAAACTCTCTAGTTGTGGTAAAGCTCTTAAAATACGTAATTAGAGTTTCCAGAAATGATTAAAAACTTGGAAGAACCCTTTGAAATTAAAGTACATAGATTCATCCTACATTTCCTGCCGTTTGTAATCACAGACATTACCAGTGGAAAGCCGTGAAATGACCAGCAAACTGATAATATTTACAACTCCGGGCACTTTAGGGAGCGTTTTCACTTGAATTTGCTTTCAAATATTAGGAATTCTTGTTTATACAGCTCAAAATTTGTGTAGAAAGCCTGTAAGTGAGGTCTATACTGCGTATGTTTACAATTGAGGCCCCATTACTCTGGCGACTTTTGTATGACTCTGTTAAAATCCTGACGGTTCCAGTACATATTTGTAAGAAAACTCTCTAGTTGTGGTAAAACTCTTAAAAATACGCAATTAGAGTTTTCAGAAATGATTAAAAACTTGGAAGAACCTCTTGAAATAAAAGTAAATAGATTCTTCCTACATTTCCTGCCATTTGTAATCACAGACATTACCAGTGGAAAGCCGTGAAATGACCAGCAAACTGATAATATTTACAACTCCGGGCACTTTACGGAGCGTTTTCACTTGAATTTGCTTTCAAATATTAGGAATTCTTGTTTATACAGCTCAAAATTTGTGTAGAAAGCCTGTAAGTGAGGTCTATACTGTGTATGTTTACAATTGAGGCCCCATTACTCTGGCGACTTTTGTATGACTCTGTTAAAATCCTGACGGTTCCAGTACATATTTGTAAGAAAACTCTCTAGTTGTGGTAAAGCTCTTAAAATACGTAATTAGAGTTTCCAGAAATGATTAAAAACTTGGAAGAACCCTTTGAAATTAAAGTACATAGATTCATCCTACATTTCCTGCCGTTTGTAATCACAGACATTACCAGTGGAAAGCCGTGAAATGACCAGCAAACTGATAATATTTACAACTCCGGGCACTTTAGGGAGCGTTTTCACTTGAATTTGCTTTCAAATATTAGGAATTCTTGTTTATACAGCTCAAAATTTGTGTAGAAAGCCTGTAAGTGAGGTCTATACTGCGTATGTTTACAATTGAGGCCCCATTACTCTGGCGACTTTTGTATGACTCTTTTAAAATCCTGACGGTTCCAGTACATATTTGTAAGAAAACTCTCTAGTTGTGGTAAAACTCTTAAAAATACGCAATTAGAGTTTTCAGAAATGATTAAAAACTTGGAAGAACCTCTTGAAATAAAAGTAAATAGATTCTTCCTACATTTCCTGCCGTTTGTAATCACAGACATTACCAGTGGAAAGCCGTGAAATGACCAGCAAACTGATAATATTTACAACTCCGGGCACTTTAGGGAGCGTTTTCACTTGAATTTGCTTTCAAATATTAGGAATTCTTGTTTATACAGCTCAAAATTTGTGTAGAAAGCCTGTAAGTGAGGTCTATACTGCGTATGTTTACAATTGAGGCCCCATTACTCTGGCGACTTTTGTATGACTCTGTTAAAATCCTGACGGTTCCAGTACATATTTGTAAGAAAACTCTCTAGTTGTGGTAAAGCTCTTAAAATACGTAATTAGAGTTTCCAGAAATGATTAAAAACTTGGAAGAACCCTTTGAAATTAAAGTACATAGATTCATCCTACATTTCCTGCCGTTTGTAATCACAGACATTACCAGTGGAAAGCCGTGAAATGACCAGCAAACTGATAATATTTACAACTCCGGGCACTTTAGGGAGCGTTTTCACTTGAATTTGCTTTCAAATATTAGGAATTCTTGTTTATACAGCTCAAAATTTGTGTAGAAAGCCTGTAAGTGAGGTCTAAACTGCGTATGTTTACAATTGAGGCCCCATTACTCTGCCGACTTTTGTATGACTCTGTTAAAATCCTGACGGTTCCAGTACATATTTGTAAGAAAACTCTCTAGTTGAGGTAAAGCTCTTAAAATACGTAATTAGAGTTTCCAGAAATGATTAAAAACTTGGAAGAACCCTTTGAAATTAAAGTACATAGGTTCATCCTACATTTCCTGCCGTTTGTAATCACAGACATTACCAGTGGAAAGCCGTGAAATGACCAGCAAACTGATAATATTTACAACTCCGGGCACTTTAGGGAGCGTTTTCACTTGAATTTGCTTTCAAATATTAGGAATTCTTGTTTATACAGCTCAAAATTTGTGTAGAAAGCCTGTAAGTGAGGTCTATACTGCGTATGTTTACAATTGAGGCCCCATTACTCTGGCGACTTTTGTATGACTCTGTTAAAATCCTGACGGTTCCAGTACATATTTGTAAGAAAACTCTCTAGTTGTGGTAAAACTCTTAAAAATACGCAATTAGAGTTTTCAGAAATGATTAAAAACTTGGAAGAACCTCTTGAAATAAAAGTAAATAGATTCTTCCTACATTTCCTGTCGTTTGTAATCACAGACATTACCAGTGGAAAGCCGTGAAATGACCAGCAAACTGATAATATTTACAACTCCGGGCACTTTAGGGAGCGTTTTCACTTGAATTTGCTTTCAAATATTAGGAATTCTTGTTTATACAGCTCAAAATTTGTGTAGAAAGCCTGTAAGTGAGGTCTAAACGGCGTATCTTTACAATTGAGGCCCCATTACTCTGCCGACTTTTGTATGACTCTGTTAAAATCCTGACGGTTCCAGTACATATTTGTAAGAAAACTCTCTAGTTGTGGTAAAGCTCTTAAAATACGTAATTAGAGTTTCCAGAAATGATTAAAAACTTGGAAGAACCACCTGAAATAAAAGTAAATCGATTCTGCCTACATTTCCTGCCGTTTGTAATCACAGACATTACCAGTGGAAAGCCGTGAAATGACCAGCAAACTGATAATATTTACAACTCCGGGCACTTTAGGGAGCGTTTTCACTTGAATTTGCTTTCAAATATTAGGAATTCTTGTTTATACAGCTCAAAATTTGTGTAGAAAGCCTGTAAGTGAGGTCTATACTGCGTATGTTTACAATTGAGGCCCCATTACTCTGGCGACTTTTGTATGACTCTGTTAAAATCCTGACGGTTCCAGTACATATTTGTAAGAAAACTCTCTAGTTGTGGTAAAACTCTTAAAAATACGCAATTAGAGTTTTCAGAAATGATTAAAAACTTGGAAGAACCTCTTGAAATAAAAGTAAATAGATTCTTCCTACATTTCCTGCTGTTTGTAATCACAGACATTACCAGTGGAAAGCCGTGAAATGACCAGCAAACTGATAATATTTACAACTCCGGGCACTTTAGGGAGCGTTTTCACTTGAATTTGCTTTCAAATATTAGGAATTCTTGTTTATACAGCTCAAAATTTGTGTAGAAAGCCTGTAAGTGAGGTCTATACTGCGTATGTTTACAATTGAGGCCCCATTACTCTGGCGACTTTTGTATGACTCTGTTAAAATCCTGACGGTTCCAGTACATATTTGTAAGAAAACTCTCTAGTTGTGGTAAAACTCTTAAAAATACGCAATTAGAGTTTTCAGAAATGATTAAAAACTTGGAAGAACCTCTTGAAATAAAAGTAAATAGATTCTTCCTACATTTCCTGCCGTTTGTAATCACAGACATTACCAGTGGAAAGCCGTGAAATGACCAGCAAACTGATAATATTTACAACCCCGGGCATTTTAGGGAGCGTTTTCACTTGAATTTGCTTTCAAATATTAGGAATTCTTGTTTATACAGCTCAAAATTTGTGTAGAAAGCCTGTAAGTGAGGTCTATACTGCGTATGTTTACAATTGAGGCCCCATTACTGTGGCGACTTTTGTATGACTCTGTTAAAATCCTGACGGTTCCAGTACATATTTGTAAGAAAACTCTCTAGTTGTGGTAAAACTCTTAAAAATACGCAATTAGAGTTTTCAGAAATGATTAAAAACTTGGAAGAACCTCTTGAAATAAAAGTAAATAGATTCTTCCTACATTTCCTGCCGTTTGTAATCACAGACATTACCAGTGGAAAGCCGTGAAATGACCAGCAAACTGATAATATTTACAACTCCGGGCACTTTAGGGAGCGTTTTCACTTGAATTTGCTTTCAAATATTAGGAATTCTTGTTTATACAGCTCAAAATTTGTGTAGAAAGCCTGTAAGTGAGGTCTAAAATGCGTATGTTTACAATTGAGGCCCCATTACTCTGCCGACTTTTGTATGACTCTGTTAAAATCCTGACGGTTCCAGTACATATTTGTAAGAAAACTCTCTAGTTGTGGTAAAGCTCTTAAAATACGTAATTAGAGTTTCCAGAAATGATTAAAAACTTGGAAGAACCCTTTGAAATTAAAGTACATAGATTCATCCTACATTTCCTGCCGTTTGTAATCACAGACATTACCAGTGGAAAGCCGTGAAATGACCAGCAAACTGATAATATTTACAACTCCGGGCACTTTAGGGAGCGTTTTCACTTGAATTTGCTTTCAAATATTAGGAATTCTTGTTTATACAGCTCAAAATTTGTGTAGAAAGCCTGTAAGTGAGGTCTATACTGCGTATGTTTACAATTGAGGCCCCATTACTCTGGCGACTTTTGTATGACTCTTTTAAAATCCTGACGGTTCCAGTACATATTTGTAAGAAAACTCTCTAGTTGTGGTAAAACTCTTAATAATACGCAATTAGAGTTTTCAGAAATGATTAAAAACTTGGAAGAACCTCTTGAAATAAAAGTAAATAGATTCTTCCTACATTTCCTGCCGTTTGTAATCACAGACATTACCAGTGGAAAGCCGTGAAATGACCAGCAAACTGATAATATTTACAACTCCGGGCACTTTAGGGAGCGTTTTCACTTGAATTTGCTTTCAAATATTAGGAATTCTTGTTTATACAGCTCAAAATTTGTGTAGAAAGCCTGTAAGTGAGGTCTATACTGCGTATGTTTACAATTGAGGCCCCATTACTCTGGCGACTTTTGTATGACTCTGTTAAAATCCTGACGGTTCCAGTACATATTTGTAAGAAAACTCTCTAGTTGTGGTAAAGCTCTTAAAATACGTAATTAGAGTTTCCAGAAATGATTAAAAACTTGGAAGAACCCTTTGAAATTAAAGTACATAGATTCATCCTACATTTCCTGCCGTTTGTAATCACAGACATTACCAGTGGAAAGCCGTGAAATGACCAGCAAACTGATAATATTTACAACTCCGGGCACTTTAGGGAGCGTTTTCACTTGAATTTGCTTTCAAATATTAGGAATTCTTGTTTATACAGCTCAAAATTTGTGTAGAAAGCCTGTAAGTGAGGTCTATACTGCGTATGTTTACAATTGAGGCCCCATTACTGTGGCGACTTTTGTATGACTCTGTTAAAATCCTGACGGTTCCAGTACATATTTGTAAGAAAACTCTCTAGTTGTGGTAAAACTCTTAAAAATACGCAATTAGAGTTTTCAGAAATGATTAAAAACTTGGAAGAACCTCTTGAAATAAAAGTAAATAGATTCTTCCTACATTTCCTGCCGTTTGTAATCACAGACATTACCAGTGGAAAGCCGTGAAATGACCAGCAAACTGATAATATTTACAACTCCGGGCACTTTAGGGAGCGTTTTCACTTGAATTTGCTTTCAAATATTAGGAATTCTTGTTTATACAGCTCAAAATTTGTGTAGAAAGCCTGTAAGTGAGGTCTAAAATGCGTATGTTTACAATTGAGGCCCCATTACTCTGCCGACTTTTGTATGACTCTGTTAAAATCCTGACGGTTCCAGTACATATTTGTAAGAAAACTCTCTAGTTGTGGTAAAGCTCTTAAAATACGTAATTAGAGTTTCCAGAAATGATTAAAAACTTGGAAGAACCCTTTGAAATTAAAGTACATAGATTCATCCTACATTTCCTGCCGTTTGTAATCACAGACATTACCAGTGGAAAGCCGTGAAATGACCAGCAAACTGATAATATTTACAACTCCGGGCACTTTAGGGAGCGTTTTCACTTGAATTTGCTTTCAAATATTAGGAATTCTTGTTTATACAGCTCAAAATTTGTGTAGAAAGCCTGTAAGTGAGGTCTATACTGCGTATGTTTACAATTGAGGCCCCATTACTCTGGCGACTTTTGTATGACTCTTTTAAAATCCTGACGGTTCCAGTACATATTTGTAAGAAAACTCTCTAGTTGTGGTAAAACTCTTAATAATACGCAATTAGAGTTTTCAGAAATGATTAAAAACTTGGAAGAACCTCTTGAAATAAAAGTAAATAGATTCTTCCTACATTTCCTGCCGTTTGTAATCACAGACATTACCAGTGGAAAGCCGTGAAATGACCAGCAAACTGATAATATTTACAACTCCGGGCACTTTAGGGAGCGTTTTCACTTGAATTTGCTTTCAAATATTAGGAATTCTTGTTTATACAGCTCAAAATTTGTGTAGAAAGCCTGTAAGTGAGGTCTATACTGCGTATGTTTACAATTGAGGCCCCATTACTCTGGCGACTTTTGTATGACTCTGTTAAAATCCTGACGGTTCCAGTACATATTTGTAAGAAAACTCTCTAGTTGTGGTAAAGCTCTTAAAATACGTAATTAGAGTTTCCAGAAATGATTAAAAACTTGGAAGAACCCTTTGAAATTAAAGTACATAGATTCATCCTACATTTCCTGCCGTTTGTAATCACAGACATTACCAGTGGAAAGCCGTGAAATGACCAGCAAACTGATAATATTTACAACTCCGGGCACTTTAGGGAGCGTTTTCACTTGAATTTGCTTTCAAATATTAGGAATTCTTGTTTATACAGCTCAAAATTTGTGTAGAAAGCCTGTAAGTGAGGTCTATACTGCGTATGTTTACAATTGAGGCCCCATTACTGTGGCGACTTTTGTATGACTCTGTTAAAATCCTGACGGTTCCAGTACATATTTGTAAGAAAACTCTCTAGTTGTGGTAAAACTCTTAAAAATACGCAATTAGAGTTTTCAGAAATGATTAAAAACTTGGAAGAACCTCTTGAAATAAAAGTAAATAGATTCTTCCTACATTTCCTGCCGTTTGTAATCACAGACATTACCAGTGGAAAGCCGTGAAATGACCAGCAAACTGATAATATTTACAACTCCGGGCACTTTAGGGAGCGTTTTCACTTGAATTTGCTTTCAAATATTAGGAATTCTTGTTTATACAGCTCAAAATTTGTGTAGAAAGCCTGTAAGTGAGGTCTATACTGCGTATGTTTACAATTGAGGCCCCATTACTCTGGCGACTTTTGTATGACTCTTTTAAAATCCTGACGGTTCCAGTACATATTTGTAAGAAAACTCTCTAGTTGTGGTAAAACTCTTAAAAATACGCAATTAGAGTTTTCAGAAATGATTAAAAACTTGGAAGAACCTCTTGAAATAAAAGTAAATAGATTCTTCCTACATTTCCTGCCGTTTGTAATCACAGACATTACCAGTGGAAAGCCGTGAAATGACCAGCAAACTGATAATATTTACAACTCCGGGCACTTTAGGGAGCGTTTTCACTTGAATTTGCTTTCAAATATTAGGAATTCTTGTTTATACAGCTCAAAATTTGTGTAGAAAGCCTGTAAGTGAGGTCTATACTGCGTATGTTTACAATTGAGGCCCCATTTCTCTGCCGACTTTTGTATGACTCTGTTAAAATCCTGAGGGTTCCAGTACATATTTGAAAGAAAACTCTCTAGTTGTGGTAAAGCTCTTAAAATACGTAATTAGATTTTCCAGAAATGGTTAAAAACTTGGAAGAACCCCTTGAAATTAAAGAACATAGATTCATCCTACATTTCCTGCCGTTTGTAATCACAGACATTACCAGTGGAAAGCCGTGAAATGACCAGCAAACTGATAATATTTACAACTCCGGGCACTTTAGGGAGCGTTTTCACTTGAATTTGCTTTCAAATATTAGGAATTCTTGTTTATACAGCTCAAAATTTGTGTAGAAAGCCTGTAAGTGAGGTCTATACTGCGTATGTTTACAATTGAGGCCCCATTACCCTGGCGACTTTTGTATGACTCTGTTAAAATCCTGACAGTTCCAGTACATATTTGTAAGAAAACTCTCTAGTTGTGGTAAAACTCTTAAAAATACGCAATTAGAGTTTTCAGAAATGATTAAAAACTTGGAAGAACCTCTTGAAATAAAAGTAAATAGATTCTTCCTACATTTCCTGCCGTTTGTAATCACAGACATTACCAGTGGAAAGCCGTGAAATGACCAGCAAACTGATAATATTTACAACTCCGGGCACTTTAGGGAGCGTTTTCACTTGAATTTGCTTTCAAATATTAGGAATTCTTGTTTATACAGCTCAAAATTTGTGTAGAAAGCCTGTAAGTGAGGTCTATACTGCGTATGTTTACAATTGAGGCCCCATTACTCTGGCGACTTTTGTATGACTCTGTTAAAATCCTGACGGTTCCAGTACATATTTCTAAGAAAACTCTCTAGTTGTGGTAAAACTCTTAAAAATACGCAATTAGAGTTTTCAGAAATGATTAAAAACTTGGAAGAACCTCTTGAAATAAAAGTAAATAGATTCTTCCTACATTTCCTGCCGTTTGTAATCACAGACATTACCAGTGGAAAGCCGTGAAATGACCAGCAAACTGATAATATTTACAACTCCGGGCACTTTAGGGAGCGTTTTCACTTGAATTTGCTTTCAAATATTAGGAATTCTTGTTTATACAGCTCAAAATTTGTGTAGAAAGCCTGTAAGTGAGGTCTAAAATGCGTATGTTTACAATTGAGGCCCCATTACTCTGGCGACTTTTGTATGACTCTGTTAAAATCCTGACGGTTCCAGTACATATTTGTAAGAAAACTCTCTAGTTGTGGTAAAGCTCTTAAAATACGTAATTAGAGTTTCCAGAAATGATTAAAAACTTGGAAGAACCCTTTGAAATTAAAGTACATAGATTCATCCTACATTTCCTGCCGTTTGTAATCACAGACATTACCAGTGGAAAGCCGTGAAATGACCAGCAAACTGATAATATTTACAACTCCGGGCACTTTAGGGAGCGTTTTCACTTGAATTTGCTTTCAAATATTAGGAATTCTTGTTTATACAGCTCAAAATTTGTGTAGAAAGCCTGTAAGTGAGGTCTAAACTGCGTATCTTTACAATTGAGGCCCCATTACTCTGCCGACTTTTGTATGACTCTGTTAAAATCCTGACGGTTCCAGTACATATTTGTAAGAAAACTCTCTAGTTGAGGTAAAGCTCTTAAAATACGTAATTAGAGTTTCCAGAAATGATTAAAAACTTGGAAGAACCCTTTGAAATTAAAGTACATAGGTTCATCCTACATTTCCTGCCGTTTGTAATCACAGACATTACCAGTGGAAAGCCGTGAAATGACCAGCAAACTGATAATATTTACAACTCCGGGCACTTTAGGGAGCGTTTTCACTTGAATTTGCTTTCAAATATTAGGAATTCTTGTTTATACAGCTCAAAATTTGTGTAGAAAGCCTGTAAGTGAGGTCTATACTGCGTATGTTTACAATTGAGGCCCCATTACTGTGGCGACTTTTGTATGACTCTGTTAAAATCCTGACGGTTCCAGTACATATTTGTAAGAAAACTCTCTAGTTGTGGTAAAACTCTTAAAAATACGCAATTAGAGTTTTCAGAAATGATTAAAAACTTGGAAGAACCTCTTGAAATAAAAGTAAATAGATTCTTCCTACATTTCCTGCCGTTTGTAATCACAGACATTACCAGTGGAAAGCCGTGAAATGACCAGCAAACTGATAATATTTACAACTCCGGGCACTTTAGGGAGCGTTTTCACTTGAATTTGCTTTCAAATATTAGGAATTCTTGTTTATACAGCTCAAAATTTGTGTAGAAAGCCTGTAAGTGAGGTCTAAACGGCGTATCTTTACAATTGAGGCCCCATTACTCTGCCGACTTTTGTATGACTCTGTTAAAATCCTGATGGTTCCAGTACATATTTGTAAGAAAACTCTCTAGTTGTGGTAAAGCTCTTAAAATACGTAATTAGAGTTTCCAGAAATGATTAAAAAGTTGGAAGAACCACCTGAAATAAAAGTAAATCGATTCTGCCTACATTTCCTGCCGTTTGTAATCACAGACATTACCAGTGGAAAGCCGTGAAATGACCAGCAAACTGATAATATTTACAACTCCGGGCACTTTAGGGAGCGTTTTCACTTGAATTTGCTTTCAAATATTAGGAATTCTTGTTTATACAGCTCAAAATTTGTGTAGAAAGCCTGTAAGTGAGGTCTATACTGCGTATGTTTACAATTGAGGCCCCATTACTCTGGCGACTTTTGTATGACTCTGTTAAAATCCTGACGGTTCCAGTACATATTTGTAAGAAAACTCTCTAGTTGTGGTAAAACTCTTAAAAATACGCAATTAGAGTTTTCAGAAATGATTAAAAACTTGGAAGAACCTCTTGAAATAAAAGTAAATAGATTCTTCCTACATTTCCTGCCGTTTGTAATCACAGACATTACCAGTGGAAAGCCGTGAAATGACCAGCAAACTGATAATATTTACAACTCCGGGCACTTTACGGAGCGTTTTCACTTGAATTTGCTTTCAAATATTAGGAATTCTTGTTTATACAGCTCAAAATTTGTGTAGAAAGCCTGTAAGTGAGGTCTATACTGCTTATGTTTACAATTGAGGCCCCATTACTCTGGCGACTTTTGTATGACTCTGTTAAAATCCTGACGGTTCCAGTACATATTTGTAAGAAAACTCTCTAGTTGTGGTAAAGCTCTTAAAATACGTAATTAGAGTTTCCAGAAATGATTAAAAACTTGGAAGAACCCTTTGAAATTAAAGTACATAGATTCATCCTACATTTCCTGCCGTTTGTAATCACAGACATTACCAGTGGAAAGCCGTGAAATGACCAGCAAACTGATAATATTTACAACTCCGGGCACTTTAGGGAGCGTTTTCACTTGAATTTGCTTTCAAATATTAGGAATTCTTGTTTATACAGCTCAAAATTTGTGTAGAAAGCCTGTAAGTGAGGTCTATACTGCGTATGTTTACAATTGAGGCCCCATTACTCTGGCGACTTTTGTATGACTCTGTTAAAATCCTGACGGTTCCAGTACATATTTGTAAGAAAACTCTCTAGTTGTGGTAAAACTCTTAAAAATACGCAATTAGAGTTTTCAGAAATGATTAAAAACTTGGAAGAACCCTTTGAAATTAAAGTACATAGATTCATCCTACATTTCCTGCCGTTTGTAATCACAGACATTACCAGTGGAAAGCCGTGAAATGACCAGCAAACTGATAATATTTACAACTCCGGGCACTTTAGGGAGCGTTTTCACTTGAATTTGCTTTCAAATATTAGGAATTCTTGTTTATACAGCTCAAAATTTGTGTAGAAAGCCTGTAAGTGAGGTCTATACTGCGTATGTTTACAATTGAGGCCCCATTACTCTGGCGACTTTTGTATGACTCTTTTAAAATCCTGACGGTTCCAGTACATATTTGTAAGAAAACTCTCTAGTTGTGGTAAAACTCTTAAAAATACGCAATTAGAGTTTTCAGAAATGATTAAAAACTTGGAAGAACCTCTTGAAATAAAAGTAAATAGATTCTTCCTACATTTCCTGCCGTTTGTAATCACAGACATTACCAGTGGAAAGCCGTGAAATGACCAGCAAACTGATAATATTTACAACTCCGGGCACTTTAGGGAGCGTTTTCACTTGAATTTGCTTTCAAATATTAGGAATTCTTGTTTATACAGCTCAAAATTTGTGTAGAAAGCCTGTAAGTGAGGTCTATACTGCGTATGTTTACAATTGAGGCCCCATTACTCTGGCGACTTTTGTATGACTCTGTTAAAATCCTGACGGTTCCAGTACATATTTGTAAGAAAACTCTCTAGTTGTGGTAAAGCTCTTAAAATACGTAATTAGAGTTTCCAGAAATGATTAAAAACTTGGAAGAACCCTTTGAAATTAAAGTACATAGAGTCATCCTACATTTCCTGCCGTTTGTAATCACAGACATTACCAGTGGAAAGCCGTGAAATGACCAGCAAACTGATAATATTTACAACTCCGGGCACTTTAGGGAGCGTTTTCACTTGAATTTGCTTTCAAATATTAGGAATTCTTGTTTATACAGCTCAAAATTTGTGTAGAAAGCCTGTAAGTGAGGTCTAAACTGCGTATGTTTACAATTGAGGCCCCATTACTCTGCCGACTTTTGTATGACTCTGTTAAAATCCTGACGGTTCCAGTACATATTTGTAAGAAAACTCTCTAGTTGAGGTAAAGCTCTTAAAATACGTAATTAGAGTTTCCAGAAATGATTAAAAACTTGGAAGAACCCTTTGAAATTAAAGTACATAGGTTCATCCTACATTTCCTGCCGTTTGTAATCACAGACATTACCAGTGGAAAGCCGTGAAATGACCAGCAAACTGATAATATTTACAACTCCGGGCACTTTAGGGAGCGTTTTCACTTGAATTTGCTTTCAAATATTAGGAATTCTTGTTTATACAGCTCAAAATTTGTGTAGAAAGCCTGTAAGTGAGGTCTATACTGCGTATGTTTACAATTGAGGCCCCATTACTCTGGCGACTTTTGTATGACTCTGTTAAAATCCTGACGGTTCCAGTACATATTTGTAAGAAAACTCTCTAGTTGTGGTAAAACTCTTAAAAATACGCAATTAGAGTTTTCAGAAATGATTAAAAACTTGGAAGAACCTCTTGAAATAAAAGTAAATAGATTCTTCCTACATTTCCTGTCGTTTGTAATCACAGACATTACCAGTGGAAAGCCGTGAAATGACCAGCAAACTGATAATATTTACAACTCCGGGCACTTTAGGGAGCGTTTTCACTTGAATTTGCTTTCAAATATTAGGAATTCTTGTTTATACAGCTCAAAATTTGTGTAGAAAGCCTGTAAGTGAGGTCTAAACGGCGTATCTTTACAATTGAGGCCCCATTACTCTGCCGACTTTTGTATGACTCTGTTAAAATCCTGACGGTTCCAGTACATATTTGTAAGAAAACTCTCTAGTTGTGGTAAAGCTCTTAAAATACGTAATTAGAGTTTCCAGAAATGATTAAAAACTTGGAAGAACCACCTGAAATAAAAGTAAATCGATTCTGCCTACATTTCCTGCCGTTTGTAATCACAGACATTACCAGTGGAAAGCCGTGAAATGACCAGCAAACTGATAATATTTACAACTCCGGGCACTTTAGGGAGCGTTTTCACTTGAATTTGCTTTCAAATATTAGGAATTCTTGTTTATACAGCTCAAAATTTGTGTAGAAAGCCTGTAAGTGAGGTCTATACTGCGTATGTTTACAATTGAGGCCCCATTACTCTGGCGACTTTTGTATGACTCTGTTAAAATCCTGACGGTTCCAGTACATATTTGTAAGAAAACTCTCTAGTTGTGGTAAAACTCTTAAAAATACGCAATTAGAGTTTTCAGAAATGATTAAAAACTTGGAAGAACCTCTTGAAATAAAAGTAAATAGATTCTTCCTACATTTCCTGCCGTTTGTAATCACAGACATTACCAGTGGAAAGCCGTGAAATGACCAGCAAACTGATAATATTTACAACTCCGGGCACTTTAGGGAGCGTTTTCACTTGAATTTGCTTTCAAATATTAGGAATTCTTGTTTATACAGCTCAAAATTTGTGTAGAAAGCCTGTAAGTGAGGTCTATACTGCGTATGTTTACAATTGAGGCCCCATTACTCTGGCGACTTTTGTATGACTCTGTTAAAATCCTGACGGTTCCAGTACATATTTGTAAGAAAACTCTCTAGTTGTGGTAAAACTCTTAAAAATACGCAATTAGAGTTTTCAGAAATGATTAAAAACTTGGAAGAACCTCTTGAAATAAAAGTAAATAGATTCTTCCTACATTTCCTGCCGTTTGTAATCACAGACATTACCAGTGGAAAGCCGTGAAATGACCAGCAAACTGATAATATTTACAACTCCGGGCATTTTAGGGAGCGTTTTCACTTGAATTTGCTTTCAAATATTAGGAATTCTTGTTTATACAGCTCAAAATTTGTGTAGAAAGCCTGTAAGTGAGGTCTATACTGCGTATGTTTACAATTGAGGCCCCATTACTGTGGCGACTTTTGTATGACTCTGTTAAAATCCTGACGGTTCCAGTACATATTTGTAAGAAAACTCTCTAGTTGTGGTAAAACTCTTAAAAATACGCAATTAGAGTTTTCAGAAATGATTAAAAACTTGGAAGAACCTCTTGAAATAAAAGTAAATAGATTCTTCCTACATTTCCTGCCGTTTGTAATCACAGACATTACCAGTGGAAAGCCGTGAAATGACCAGCAAACTGATAATATTTACAACTCCGGGCACTTTAGGGAGCGTTTTCACTTGAATTTGCTTTCAAATATTAGGAATTCTTGTTTATACAGCTCAAAATTTGTGTAGAAAGCCTGTAAGTGAGGTCTAAAATGCGTATGTTTACAATTGAGGCCCCATTACTCTGCCGACTTTTGTATGACTCTGTTAAAATCCTGACGGTTCCAGTACATATTTGTAAGAAAACTCTCTAGTTGTGGTAAAGCTCTTAAAATACGTAATTAGAGTTTCCAGAAATGATTAAAAACTTGGAAGAACCCTTTGAAATTAAAGTACATAGATTCATCCTACATTTCCTGCCGTTTGTAATCACAGACATTACCAGTGGAAAGCCGTGAAATGACCAGCAAACTGATAATATTTACAACTCCGGGCACTTTAGGGAGCGTTTTCACTTGAATTTGCTTTCAAATATTAGGAATTCTTGTTTATACAGCTCAAAATTTGTGTAGAAAGCCTGTAAGTGAGGTCTATACTGCGTATGTTTACAATTGAGGCCCCATTACTCTGGCGACTTTTGTATGACTCTTTTAAAATCCTGACGGTTCCAGTACATATTTGTAAGAAAACTCTCTAGTTGTGGTAAAACTCTTAATAATACGCAATTAGAGTTTTCAGAAATGATTAAAAACTTGGAAGAACCTCTTGAAATAAAAGTAAATAGATTCTTCCTACATTTCCTGCCGTTTGTAATCACAGACATTACCAGTGGAAAGCCGTGAAATGACCAGCAAACTGATAATATTTACAACTCCGGGCACTTTAGGGAGCGTTTTCACTTGAATTTGCTTTCAAATATTAGGAATTCTTGTTTATACAGCTCAAAATTTGTGTAGAAAGCCTGTAAGTGAGGTCTATACTGCGTATGTTTACAATTGAGGCCCCATTACTCTGGCGACTTTTGTATGACTCTGTTAAAATCCTGACGGTTCCAGTACATATTTGTAAGAAAACTCTCTAGTTGTGGTAAAGCTCTTAAAATACGTAATTAGAGTTTCCAGAAATGATTAAAAACTTGGAAGAACCCTTTGAAATTAAAGTACATAGATTCATCCTACATTTCCTGCCGTTTGTAATCACAGACATTACCAGTGGAAAGCCGTGAAATGACCAGCAAACTGATAATATTTACAACTCCGGGCACTTTAGGGAGCGTTTTCACTTGAATTTGCTTTCAAATATTAGGAATTCTTGTTTATACAGCTCAAAATTTGTGTAGAAAGCCTGTAAGTGAGGTCTATACTGCGTATGTTTACAATTGAGGCCCCATTACTGTGGCGACTTTTGTATGACTCTGTTAAAATCCTGACGGTTCCAGTACATATTTGTAAGAAAACTCTCTAGTTGTGGTAAAACTCTTAAAAATACGCAATTAGAGTTTTCAGAAATGATTAAAAACTTGGAAGAACCTCTTGAAATAAAAGTAAATAGATTCTTCCTACATTTCCTGCCGTTTGTAATCACAGACATTACCAGTGGAAAGCCGTGAAATGACCAGCAAACTGATAATATTTACAACTCCGGGCACTTTAGGGAGCGTTTTCACTTGAATTTGCTTTCAAATATTAGGAATTCTTGTTTATACAGCTCAAAATTTGTGTAGAAAGCCTGTAAGTGAGGTCTATACTGCGTATGTTTACAATTGAGGCCCCATTACTCTGGCGACTTTTGTATGACTCTTTTAAAATCCTGACGGTTCCAGTACATATTTGTAAGAAAACTCTCTAGTTGTGGTAAAACTCTTAAAAATACGCAATTAGAGTTTTCAGAAATGATTAAAAACTTGGAAGAACCTCTTGAAATAAAAGTAAATAGATTCTTCCTACATTTCCTGCCGTTTGTAATCACAGACATTACCAGTGGAAAGCCGTGAAATGACCAGCAAACTGATAATATTTACAACTCCGGGCACTTTAGGGAGCGTTTTCACTTGAATTTGCTTTCAAATATTAGGAATTCTTGTTTATACAGCTCAAAATTTGTGTAGAAAGCCTGTAAGTGAGGTCTATACTGCGTATGTTTACAATTGAGGCCCCATTTCTCTGCCGACTTTTGTATGACTCTGTTAAAATCCTGAGGGTTCCAGTACATATTTGAAAGAAAACTCTCTAGTTGTGGTAAAGCTCTTAAAATACGTAATTAGATTTTCCAGAAATGGTTAAAAACTTGGAAGAACCCCTTGAAATTAAAGAACATAGATTCATCCTACATTTCCTGCCGTTTGTAATCACAGACATTACCAGTGGAAAGCCGTGAAATGACCAGCAAACTGATAATATTTACAACTCCGGGCACTTTAGGGAGCGTTTTCACTTGAATTTGCTTTCAAATATTAGGAATTCTTGTTTATACAGCTCAAAATTTGTGTAGAAAGCCTGTAAGTGAGGTCTATACTGCGTATGTTTACAATTGAGGCCCCATTACCCTGGCGACTTTTGTATGACTCTGTTAAAATCCTGACAGTTCCAGTACATATTTGTAAGAAAACTCTCTAGTTGTGGTAAAACTCTTAAAAATACGCAATTAGAGTTTTCAGAAATGATTAAAAACTTGGAAGAACCTCTTGAAATAAAAGTAAATAGATTCTTCCTACATTTCCTGCCGTTTGTAATCACAGACATTACCAGTGGAAAGCCGTGAAATGACCAGCAAACTGATAATATTTACAACTCCGGGCACTTTAGGGAGCGTTTTCACTTGAATTTGCTTTCAAATATTAGTAATTCTTGTTTATACAGCTCAAAATTTGTGTAGAAAGCCTGTAAGTGAGGTCTATACTGCGTATGTTTACAATTGAGGCCCCATTACTCTGGCGACTTTTGAATGACTCTGTTAAAATCCTGACGGTTCCAGTACATATTTGTAAGAAAGCTCCCTAGTTGTGGTAAAACTCTTCAAATACGCAATTAGAGTTTCCAGAAATGATTAAAAACTTGGAAGAACCCTTTGAAATTAAAGTACATAGATTCATCCTACATTTCCTGCCGTTTGTAATCACAGACATTACCAGTGGAAAGCCGTGAAATGACCAGCAAACTGATAATATTTACAACTCAGGGCACTTTAGGGAGCGTTTTCACTTGAATTTGCTTTCAAATATTACGAATTCTTGTTTATACAGCTAAAGATTTGTGTATAAAGCCTGTAAGTGAGGTCTATACTGCGTATCTTTACAATTGAGGCCCCATTACTCTGGCGACTTTTGTATGACTCTTTTAAAATCCTGGCGGTTCCAGTACATATTTGTAAGAAAACTCTCTAGTTGTGGTAAAACTCTTAAAATATGCAATTAGAGTTTCCAGAAATGATTAAAAACTTGGTAGAACCACTTGAAATAAAAGTAAATAGATTCTTCGTACATTTCCTTCCGTTTGTAATCACAGACATTACCAGTGGAAAGCCGTGAAATGACCAGCAAACTGATAATATTTACAACTCCGGGCACTTTAGGCAGTGTTTTCACTTGAATTTGCTTTCAAATATTAGGAATTCTTGTTTATACAGCTAAAAATTTGTGTAGAAAGCCTGTAAGTGAGGTCTATACTGCGTATGTTTACAATTGAGGCCCCTTTACTCTGGCTACTTTTGTATGACTCTGTTAAAATCCTGACGGTTCCAGTACATATTTGTAAGAAAACTCTCTAGTTGTGGTAAAACTCTTAAAATACGTAATTAGAGTTTCCAGAAATGATTAAAAACTTGGAAGAACCACTTGAAATAAAAGTACATAGATTCATCCTACATTTCCTGCCGTTTGTAATCAAAGACATTACCAGTGGAAAGCCGTGAAATGACCAGCAAACTGATAATATTTACAACTCCGGGCACTTTAGGGAGCGTTTTCACTTGAATTTGCTTTCAAATATTAGGAATTCTTGTTTATACAGCTCAAAATTTGTGTAGAAAGCCTGTAAGTGAGGTCTAAACTGCGTATCTTTACAATTGAGGCCCCATTACTCTGCCGACTTTTGTATGACTCTGTTAAAATCCTGACGGTTCCAGTACATATTTGTAAGCAAACTCTCTAGTTGTGGTAAAGCGCTTAAAATACGTAATTAGAGTTTCCAGAAATGATTAAAAACTTGGAAGAACCCTTTGAAATTAAAGTACATAGATTCATCCTACATTTCCTGCCGTTTGTAATCACAGACATTACCAGTGGAAAGCCGTGAAATGACCAGCAAACTGATAATATTTACAACTCCGGGCACTTTAGGGAGCGTTTTCACTTGAATTTGCTTTCAAATATTAGGAATTCTTGTTTATACAGCTCAAAATTTGTGTAGAAAGCCTGTAAGTGAGGTCTAAACGGCGTATCTTTACAATTGAGGCCCCATTACTCTGCCGACTTTTGTATGACTCTGTTAAAATCCTGACGGTTCCAGTACATATTTGTAAGAAAACTCTCTAGTTGTGGTAAAGCTCTTAAAATACGTAATTAGAGTTTCCAGAAATGATTAAAAACTTGGAAGAACCACCTGAAATAAAAGTAAATCGATTCTGCCTACATTTCCTGCCGTTTGTAATCACAGACATTACCAGTGGAAAGCCGTGAAATGACCAGCAAACTGATAATATTTACAACTCCGGGCACTTTAGGGAGCGTTTTCACTTGAATTTGTTTTCAAATATTAGGAATTCTTGTTTATACAGCTCAAAATTTGTGTAGAAAGCCTGTAAGTGAGGTCTAAACGGCGTATCTTTACAATTGAGGCCCCATTACTCTGCCGACTTTTGTATGACTCTGTTAAAATCCTGACGGTTCCAGTACATATTTGTAAGAAAACTCTCTAGTTGTGGTAAAACTCTTAAAAATACGCAATTAGAGTTTTCAGAAATGATTAAAAACTTGGAAGAACCTCTTGAAATAAAAGTAAATAGATTCTTCCTACATTTCCTGCCGTTTGTAATCACAGACATTACCAGTGGAAAGCCGTGAAATGACCAGCAAACTGATAATATTTACAACTCCGGGCACTTTAGGGAGCGTTTTCACTTGAATTTGCTTTCAAATATTAGGAATTCTTGTTTATACAGCTCAAAATTTGTGTAGAAAGCCTGTAAGTGAGGTCTAAACTGCGTATCTTTGCAATTGAGGCCCCATTACTCTGGCGACTTTTGTATGACTCTTTTAAAATCCTGGCGGTTCCAGTACATATTTGTAAGAAAACTCTCTAGTTGTGGTAAAACTCTTAAAATACGTAATTAGAGTTGCCAGAAATGATTAAAAACTTGGAAGAACCCTTTGAAATTAAAGTACATAGATTCATCCTACATTTCCTGCCGTTTGTAATCACAGACATTACCAGTGGAAAGCCGTGAAATGACCAGCAAACTGATAATATTTACAACTCCGGGCACTTTAGGGAGCGTTTTCACTTGAATTTGCTTTCAAATATTAGGAATTCTTGTTTATACAGCTCAAAATTTGTGTAGAAAGCCTGTAAGTGAGGTCTATACTGCGTATGTTTACAATTGAGGCCCCATTACCCTGGCGACTTTTGTATGACTCTGTTAAAATCCTGACAGTTCCAGTACATATTTGTAAGAAAACTCTCTAGTTGTGGTAAAACTCTTAAAAATACGCAATTAGAGTTTTCAGAAATGATTAAAAACTTGGAAGAACCTCTTGAAATAAAAGTAAATAGATTCTTCCTACATTTCCTGCCGTTTGTAATCACAGACATTACCAGTGGAAAGCCGTGAAATGACCAGCAAACTGATAATATTTACAACTCCGGGCACTTTAGGGAGCGTTTTCACTTGAATTTGCTTTCAAATATTAGTAATTCTTGTTTATACAGCTCAAAATTTGTGTAGAAAGCCTGTAAGTGAGGTCTATACTGCGTATGTTTACAATTGAGGCCCCATTACTCTGGCGACTTTTGAATGACTCTGTTAAAATCCTGACGGTTCCAGTACATATTTGTAAGAAAGCTCCCTAGTTGTGGTAAAACTCTTCAAATACGCAATTAGAGTTTCCAGAAATGATTAAAAACTTGGAAGAACCCTTTGAAATTAAAGTACATAGATTCATCCTACATTTCCTGCCGTTTGTAATCACAGACATTACCAGTGGAAAGCCGTGAAATGACCAGCAAACTGATAATATTTACAACTCAGGGCACTTTAGGGAGCGTTTTCACTTGAATTTGCTTTCAAATATTACGAATTCTTGTTTATACAGCTAAAGATTTGTGTATAAAGCCTGTAAGTGAGGTCTATACTGCGTATCTTTACAATTGAGGCCCCATTACTCTGGCGACTTTTGTATGACTCTTTTAAAATCCTGGCGGTTCCAGTACATATTTGTAAGAAAACTCTCTAGTTGTGGTAAAACTCTTAAAATACGTAATTAGAGTTGCCAGAAATGATTAAAAAATTGGAAGAACCATTTGAAATTAAAGTACATAGATTCATCCTACATTTCCTGCCGTTTGTAATCACAGACATTACCAGTGGAAAGCCGTGAAATGACCAGCAAACTGATAATATTTACAACTCAGGGCACTTTAGGGAGCGTTTTCACTTGAATTTGCTTTCATATATTAGGAATTCTTGTTTATACAGCTCAAAATTTGTGTAGAAAGCCTGTAAGTGAGGTCTATACTGCGTATGTTTACAATTGAGGCCCCATTACTCTGGCGACTTTTGTATGACTCTTTTAAAATCCTGACGGTTCCAGTACATATTTGTAAGAAAACTCTCTAGTTGTGGTAAAACTCTTAAAATATGCAATTAGAGTTTCCAGAAATGATTAAAAACTTGGTAGAACCACTTGAAATAAAAGTAAATAGATTCTTCGTACATTTCCTTCCGTTTGTAATCACAGACATTACCAGTGGAAAGCCGTGAAATGACCAGCAAACTGATAATATTTACAACTCCGGGCACTTTAGGCAGTGTTTTCACTTGAATTTGCTTTCAAATATTAGGAATTCTTGTTTATACAGCTAAAAATTTGTGTAGAAAGCCTGTAAGTGAGGTCTATACTGCGTATGTTTACAATTGAGGCCCCTTTACTCTGGCTACTTTTGTATGACTCTGTTAAAATCCTGACGGTTCCAGTACATATTTGTAAGAAAACTCTCTAGTTGTGGTAAAACTCTTAAAATACGTAATTAGAGTTTCCAGAAATGATTAAAAACTTGGAAGAACCACTTGAAATAAAAGTACATAGATTCATCCTACATTTCCTGCCGTTTGTAATCAAAGACATTACCAGTGGAAAGCCGTGAAATGACCAGCAAACTGATAATATTTACAACTCCGGGCACTTTAGGGAGCGTTTTCACTTGAATTTGCTTTCAAATATTAGGAATTCTTGTTTATACAGCTCAAAATTTGTGTAGAAAGCCTGTAAGTGAGGTCTAAACTGCGTATCTTTACAATTGAGGCCCCATTACTCTGCCGACTTTTGTATGACTCTGTTAAAATCCTGACGGTTCCAGTACATATTTGTAAGCAAACTCTCTAGTTGTGGTAAAGCTCTTAAAATACGTAATTAGAGTTTCCAGAAATGATTAAAAACTTGGAAGAACCCTTTGAAATTAAAGTACATAGATTCATCCTACATTTCCTGCCGTTTGTAATCACAGACATTACCAGTGGAAAGCCGTGAAATGACCAGCAAACTGATAATATTTACAACTCCGGGCACTTTAGGGAGCGTTTTCACTTGAATTTGCTTTCAAATATTAGGAATTCTTGTTTATACAGCTCAAAATTTGTGTAGAAAGCCTGTAAGTGTGGTCTAAACGGCGTATCTTTACAATTGAGGCCCCATTACTCTGCCGACTTTTGTATGACTCTGTTAAAATCCTGACGGTTCCAGTACATATTTGTAAGAAAACTCTCTAGTTGTGGTAAAGCTCTTAAAATACGTAATTAGAGTTTCCAGAAATGATTAAAAACTTGGAAGAACCACCTGAAATAAAAGTAAATCGATTCTGCCTACATTTCCTGCCGTTTGTAATCACAGACATTACCAGTGGAAAGCCGTGAAATGACCAGCAAACTGATAATATTTACAACTCCGGGCACTTTAGGGAGCGTTTTCACTTGAATTTGCTTTCAAATATTAGGAATTCTTGTTTATACAGCTCAAAATTTGTGTAGAAAGCCTGTAAGTGAGGTCTATACTGCTTATGTTTACAATTGAGGCCCCATTACTCTGGCGACTTTTGTATGACTCTGTTAAAATCCTGACGGTTCCAGTACATATTTGTAAGAAAACTCTCTAGTTGTGGTAAAGCTCTTAAAATACGTAATTAGAGTTTCCAGAAATGATTAAAAACTTGGAAGAACCCTTTGAAATTAAAGTACATAGATTCATCCTACATTTCCTGCCGTTTGTAATCACAGACATTACCAGTGGAAAGCCGTGAAATGACCAGCAAACTGATAATATTTACAACTCCGGGCACTTTAGGGAGCGTTTTCACTTGAATTTGCTTTCAAATATTAGGAATTCTTGTTTATACAGCTCAAAATTTGTGTAGAAAGCCTGTAAGTGAGGTCTAAACGGCGTATCTTTACAATTGAGGCCCCATTACTCTGCCGACTTTTGTATGACTCTGTTAAAATACTGACGGTTCCAGTACATATTTGTAAGAAAACTCTCTAGTTGTGGTAAAGCTCTTAAAATACGTAATTAGAGTTTCCAGAAATGATTAAAAACTTGGAAGAACCACCTGAAATAAAAGTAAATCGATTCTGCCTACATTTCCTGCCGTTTGTAATCACAGACATTACCAGTGGAAAGCCGTGAAATGACCAGCAAACTGATAATATTTACAACTCCGGGCACTTTAGGGAGCGTTTTCACTTGAATTTGCTTTCAAATATTAGGAATTCTTGTTTATACAGCTCAAAATTTGTGTAGAAAGCCTGTAAGTGAGGTCTATACTGCGTATGTTTACAATTGAGGCCCCATTACTCTGGCGACTTTTGTATGACTCTGTTAAAATCCTGATGGTTCCAGTACATATTTGTAAGAAAACTCTATAGTTGTGGTAAAACTCTTAAAAATACGCAATTAGAGTTTTCAGAAATGATTAAAAACTTGGAAGAACCTCTTGAAATAAAAGTAAATAGATTCTTCCTACATTTCCTGCCGTTTGTAATCACAGACATTACCAGTGGAAAGCCGTGAAATGACCAGCAAACTGATAATATTTACAACTCCGGGCACTTTAGGGAGCGTTTTCACTTGAATTTGCTTTCAAATATTAGGAATTCTTGTTTATACAGCTCAAAATTTGTGTAGAAAGCCTGTAAGTGAGGTCTATACTGCTTATGTTTACAATTGAGGCCCCATTACTCTGGCGACTTTTGTATGACTCTGTTAAAATCCTGACGGTTCCAGTACATATTTGTAAGAAAACTCTCTAGTTGTGGTAAAACTCTTAAAAATACGCAATTAGAGTTTTCAGAAATGATTAAAAACTTGGAAGAACCTCTTGAAATAAAAGTAAATAGATTCTTCCTACATTTCCTGCCGTTTGTAATCACAGACATTACCAGTGGAAAGCCGTGAAATGACCAGCAAACTGATAATATTTACAACTCCGGGCACTTTAGGGAGCGTTTTCACTTGAATTTGCTTTCAAATATTAGGAATTCTTGTTTATACAGCTCAAAATTTGTGTAGAAAGCCTGTAAGTGAGGTCTAAACTGCGTATCTTTGCAATTGAGGCCCCATTACTCTGCCGACTTTTGTATGACTCTGTTAAAATCCTGACGGTTCCAGTACATATTTGTAAGAAAACTCTCTAGTTGTGGTAAAGCTCTTAAAATACGTAATTAGAGTTTCCAGAAATGATTAAAAACTTGGAAGAACCACCTGAAATAAAAGTAAATCGATTCTGCCTACATTTCCTGCCGTTTGTAATCACAGACATTACCAGTGGAAAGCCGTGAAATGACCAGCAAACTGATAATATTTACAACTCCGGGCACTTTAGGGAGCGTTTTCACTTGAATTTGCTTTCAAATATTAGGAATTCTTGTTTATACAGCTCAAAATTTGTGTAGAAAGCCTGTAAGTGAGGTCTATACTGCGTATGTTTACAATTGAGGCCCCATTACTCTGGCGACTTTTGTATGACTCTGTTAAAATCCTGACGGTTCCAGTACATATTTGTAAGAAAACTCTCTAGTTGTGGTAAAACTCTTAAAAATACGCAATTAGAGTTTTCAGAAATGATTAAAAACTTGGAAGAACCTCTTGAAATAAAAGTAAATAGATTCTTCCTACATTTCCTGCAGTTTGTAATCACAGACATTACCAGTGGAAAGCCGTGAAATGACCAGCAAACTGATAATATTTACAACTCCGGGCACTTTAGGGAGCGTTTTCACTTGAATTTGCTTTCAAATATTAGGAATTCTTGTTTATACAGCTCAAAATTTGTGTAGAAAGCCTGTAAGTGAGGTCTAAACTGCGTATCTTTGCAATTGAGGCCCCATTACTCTGGCGACTTTTGTATGACTCTTTTAAAATCCTGGCGGTTCCAGTACATATTTGTAAGAAAACTCTCTAGTTGTGGTAAAACTCTTAAAATACGTAATTAGAGTTGCCAGAAATGATTAAAAACTTGGAAGAACCCTTTGAAATTAAAGTACATAGATTCATCCTACATTTCCTGCCGTTTGTAATCACAGACATTACCAGTGGAAAGCCGTGAAATGACCAGCAAACTGATAATATTTACAACTCCGGGCACTTTAGGGAGCGTTTTCACTTGAATTTGCTTTCAAATATTAGGAATTCTTGTTTATACAGCTCAAAATTTGTGTAGAAAGCCTGTAAGTGAGGTCTATACTGCGTATGTTTACAATTGAGGCCCCATTACCCTGGCGACTTTTGTATGACTCTGTTAAAATCCTGACAGTTCCAGTACATATTTGTAAGAAAACTCTCTAGTTGTGGTAAAACTCTTAAAAATACGCAATTAGAGTTTTCAGAAATGATTAAAAACTTGGAAGAACCTCTTGAAATAAAAGTAAATAGATTCTTCCTACATTTCCTGCCGTTTGTAATCACAGACATTACCAGTGGAAAGCCGTGAAATGACCAGCAAACTGATAATATTTACAACTCCGGGCACTTTAGGGAGCGTTTTCACTTGAATTTGCTTTCAAATATTAGTAATTCTTGTTTATACAGCTCAAAATTTGTGTAGAAAGCCTGTAAGTGAGGTCTATACTGCGTATGTTTACAATTGAGGCCCCATTACTCTGGCGACTTTTGAATGACTCTGTTAAAATCCTGACGGTTCCAGTACATATTTGTAAGAAAGCTCCCTAGTTGTGGTAAAACTCTTCAAATACGCAATTAGAGTTTCCAGAAATGATTAAAAACTTGGAAGAACCCTTTGAAATTAAAGTACATAGATTCATCCTACATTTCCTGCCGTTTGTAATCACAGACATTACCAGTGGAAAGCCGTGAAATGACCAGCAAACTGATAATATTTACAACTCAGGGCACTTTAGGGAGCGTTTTCACTTGAATTTGCTTTCAAATATTACGAATTCTTGTTTATACAGCTAAAGATTTGTGTATAAAGCCTGTAAGTGAGGTCTATACTGCGTATCTTTACAATTGAGGCCCCATTACTCTGGCGACTTTTGTATGACTCTTTTAAAATCCTGGCGGTTCCAGTACATATTTGTAAGAAAACTCTCTAGTTGTGGTAAAACTCTTAAAATACGTAATTAGAGTTGCCAGAAATGATTAAAAAATTGGAAGAACCATTTGAAATTAAAGTACATAGATTCATCCTACATTTCCTGCCGTTTGTAATCACAGACATTACCAGTGGAAAGCCGTGAAATGACCAGCAAACTGATAATATTTACAACTCAGGGCACTTTAGGGAGCGTTTTCACTTGAATTTGCTTTCATATATTAGGAATTCTTGTTTATACAGCTCAAAATTTGTGTAGAAAGCCTGTAAGTGAGGTCTATACTGCGTATGTTTACAATTGAGGCCCCATTACTCTGGCGACTTTTGTATGACTCTTTTAAAATCCTGACGGTTCCAGTACATATTTGTAAGAAAACTCTCTAGTTGTGGTAAAACTCTTAAAATATGCAATTAGAGTTTCCAGAAATGATTAAAAACTTGGTAGAACCACTTGAAATAAAAGTAAATAGATTCTTCGTACATTTCCTTCCGTTTGTAATCACAGACATTACCAGTGGAAAGCCGTGAAATGACCAGCAAACTGATAATATTTACAACTCCGGGCACTTTAGGCAGTGTTTTCACTTGAATTTGCTTTCAAATATTAGGAATTCTTGTTTATACAGCTAAAAATTTGTGTAGAAAGCCTGTAAGTGAGGTCTATACTGCGTATGTTTACAATTGAGGCCCCTTTACTCTGGCTACTTTTGTATGACTCTGTTAAAATCCTGACGGTTCCAGTACATATTTGTAAGAAAACTCTCTAGTTGTGGTAAAACTCTTAAAATACGTAATTAGAGTTTCCAGAAATGATTAAAAACTTGGAAGAACCACTTGAAATAAAAGTACATAGATTCATCCTACATTTCCTGCCGTTTGTAATCAAAGACATTACCAGTGGAAAGCCGTGAAATGACCAGCAAACTGATAATATTTACAACTCCGGGCACTTTAGGGAGCGTTTTCACTTGAATTTGCTTTCAAATATTAGGAATTCTTGTTTATACAGCTCAAAATTTGTGTAGAAAGCCTGTAAGTGAGGTCTAAACTGCGTATCTTTACAATTGAGGCCCCATTACTCTGCCGACTTTTGTATGACTCTGTTAAAATCCTGACGGTTCCAGTACATATTTGTAAGCAAACTCTCTAGTTGTGGTAAAGCTCTTAAAATACGTAATTAGAGTTTCCAGAAATGATTAAAAACTTGGAAGAACCCTTTGAAATTAAAGTACATAGATTCATCCTACATTTCCTGCCGTTTGTAATCACAGACATTACCAGTGGAAAGCCGTGAAATGACCAGCAAACTGATAATATTTACAACTCCGGGCACTTTAGGGAGCGTTTTCACTTGAATTTGCTTTCAAATATTAGGAATTCTTGTTTATACAGCTCAAAATTTGTGTAGAAAGCCTGTAAGTGTGGTCTAAACGGCGTATCTTTACAATTGAGGCCCCATTACTCTGCCGACTTTTGTATGACTCTGTTAAAATCCTGACGGTTCCAGTACATATTTGTAAGAAAACTCTCTAGTTGTGGTAAAGCTCTTAAAATACGTAATTAGAGTTTCCAGAAATGATTAAAAACTTGGAAGAACCACCTGAAATAAAAGTAAATCGATTCTGCCTACATTTCCTGCCGTTTGTAATCACAGACATTACCAGTGGAAAGCCGTGAAATGACCAGCAAACTGATAATATTTACAACTCCGGGCACTTTAGGGAGCGTTTTCACTTGAATTTGCTTTCAAATATTAGGAATTCTTGTTTATACAGCTCAAAATTTGTGTAGAAAGCCTGTAAGTGAGGTCTATACTGCTTATGTTTACAATTGAGGCCCCATTACTCTGGCGACTTTTGTATGACTCTGTTAAAATCCTGACGGTTCCAGTACATATTTGTAAGAAAACTCTCTAGTTGTGGTAAAGCTCTTAAAATACGTAATTAGAGTTTCCAGAAATGATTAAAAACTTGGAAGAACCCTTTGAAATTAAAGTACATAGATTCATCCTACATTTCCTGCCGTTTGTAATCACAGACATTACCAGTGGAAAGCCGTGAAATGACCAGCAAACTGATAATATTTACAACTCCGGGCACTTTAGGGAGCGTTTTCACTTGAATTTGCTTTCAAATATTAGGAATTCTTGTTTATACAGCTCAAAATTTGTGTAGAAAGCCTGTAAGTGAGGTCTAAACGGCGTATCTTTACAATTGAGGCCCCATTACTCTGCCGACTTTTGTATGACTCTGTTAAAATACTGACGGTTCCAGTACATATTTGTAAGAAAACTCTCTAGTTGTGGTAAAGCTCTTAAAATACGTAATTAGAGTTTCCAGAAATGATTAAAAACTTGGAAGAACCACCTGAAATAAAAGTAAATCGATTCTGCCTACATTTCCTGCCGTTTGTAATCACAGACATTACCAGTGGAAAGCCGTGAAATGACCAGCAAACTGATAATATTTACAACTCCGGGCACTTTAGGGAGCGTTTTCACTTGAATTTGCTTTCAAATATTAGGAATTCTTGTTTATACAGCTCAAAATTTGTGTAGAAAGCCTGTAAGTGAGGTCTATACTGCGTATGTTTACAATTGAGGCCCCATTACTCTGGCGACTTTTGTATGACTCTGTTAAAATCCTGATGGTTCCAGTACATATTTGTAAGAAAACTCTATAGTTGTGGTAAAACTCTTAAAAATACGCAATTAGAGTTTTCAGAAATGATTAAAAACTTGGAAGAACCTCTTGAAATAAAAGTAAATAGATTCTTCCTACATTTCCTGCCGTTTGTAATCACAGACATTACCAGTGGAAAGCCGTGAAATGACCAGCAAACTGATAATATTTACAACTCCGGGCACTTTAGGGAGCGTTTTCACTTGAATTTGCTTTCAAATATTAGGAATTCTTGTTTATACAGCTCAAAATTTGTGTAGAAAGCCTGTAAGTGAGGTCTATACTGCTTATGTTTACAATTGAGGCCCCATTACTCTGGCGACTTTTGTATGACTCTGTTAAAATCCTGACGGTTCCAGTACATATTTGGAAGAAAACTCTCTAGTTGTGGTAAAACTCTTAAAAATACGCAATTAGAGTTTTCAGAAATGATTAAAAACTTGGAAGAACCTCTTGAAATAAAAGTAAATAGATTCTTCCTACATTTCCTGCCGTTTGTAATCACAGACATTACCAGTGGAAAGCCGTGAAATGACCAGCAAACTGATAATATTTACAACTCCGGGCACTTTAGGGAGCGTTTTCACTTGAATTTGCTTTCAAATATTAGGAATTCTTGTTTATACAGCTCAAAATTTGTGTAGAAAGCCTGTAAGTGAGGTCTAAACTGCGTATCTTTGCAATTGAGGCCCCATTACTCTGCCGACTTTTGTATGACTCTGTTAAAATCCTGACGGTTCCAGTACATATTTGTAAGAAAACTCTCTAGTTGTGGTAAAGCTCTTAAAATACGTAATTAGAGTTTCCAGAAATGATTAAAAACTTGGAAGAACCACCTGAAATAAAAGTAAATCGATTCTGCCTACATTTCCTGCCGTTTGTAATCACAGACATTACCAGTGGAAAGCCGTGAAATGACCAGCAAACTGATAATATTTACAACTCCGGGCACTTTAGGGAGCGTTTTCACTTGAATTTGCTTTCAAATATTAGGAATTCTTGTTTATACAGCTCAAAATTTGTGTAGAAAGCCTGTAAGTGAGGTCTATACTGCGTATGTTTACAATTGAGGCCCCATTACTCTGGCGACTTTTGTATGACTCTGTTAAAATCCTGACGGTTCCAGTACATATTTGTAAGAAAACTCTCTAGTTGTGGTAAAACTCTTAAAAATACGCAATTAGAGTTTTCAGAAATGATTAAAAACTTGGAAGAACCTCTTGAAATAAAAGTAAATAGATTCTTCCTACATTTCCTGCAGTTTGTAATCACAGACATTACCAGTGGAAAGCCGTGAAATGACCAGCAAACTGATAATATTTACAACTCCGGGCACTTTAGGGAGCGTTTTCACTTGAATTTGCTTTCAAATATTAGGAATTCTTGTTTATACAGCTCAAAATTTGTGTAGAAAGCCTGTAAGTGAGGTCTATACTGCGTATGTTTACAATTGAGGCCCCATTACTCTGGCGACTTTTGTATGACTCTGTTAAAATCCTGACGGTTCCAGTACATATTTGTCAGAAAACTCTCTAGTTGTGGTAAAGCTCTTAAAATACGTAATTAGAGTTTCCAGAAATGATTAAAAACTTGGAAGAACCCTTTGAAATTAAAGTACATAGATTCATCCTACATTTCCTGCCGTTTGTAATCACAGACATTACCAGTGGAAAGCCGTGAAATGACCAGCAAACTGATAATATTTACAACTCCGGGCACTTTAGGGAGCGTTTTCACTTGAATTTGCTTTCAAATATTAGGAATTCTTGTTTATACAGCTCAAAATTTGTGTAGAAAGCCTGTAAGTGAGGTCTATACTGCGTATGTTTACAATTGAGGCCCCATTACTCTGGCGACTTTTGTATGACTCTGTTAAAATCCTGACGGTTCCAGTACATATTTGTAAGAAAACTCTCTAGTTGTGGTAAAGCTCTTAAAATACGTAATTAGAGTTTCCAGAAATGATTAAAAACTTGGAAGAACCACCTGAAATAAAAGTAAATCGATTCTGCCTACATTTCCTGCCGTTTGTAATCACAGACATTACCAGTGGAAAGCCGTGAAATGACCAGCAAACTGATAATATTTACAACTCCGGGCACTTTAGGGAGCGTTTTCACTTGAATTTGCTTTCAAATATTAGGAATTCTTGTTTATACAGCTCAAAATTTGTGTAGAAAGCCTGTAAGTGAGGTCTATACTGCTTATGTTTACAATTGAGGCCCCATTACTCTGGCGACTTTTGTATGAATCTGTTAAAATCCTGACGGTTCCAGTACATATTTGTAAGAAAACTCTCTAGTTGTGGTAAAACTCTTAAAAATACGCAATTAGAGTTTTCAGAAATGATTAAAAACTTGGAAGAACCTCTTGAAATAAAAGTAAATAGATTCTTCCTACATTTCCTGCCGTTTGTAATCACAGACATTACCAGTGGAAAGCCGTGAAATGACCAGCAAACTGATAATATTTACAACTCCGGGCACTTTAGGGAGCGTTTTCACTTGAATTTGCTTTCAAATATTAGGAATTCTTGTTTATACAGCTCAAAATTTGTGTAGAAAGCCTGTAAGTGAGGTCTAAACTGCGTATCTTTGCAATTGAGGCCCCATTACTCTGCCGACTTTTGTATGACTCTGTTAAAATCCTGACGGTTCCAGTACATATTTGTAAGAAAACTCTCTAGTTGTGGTAAAGCTCTTAAAATACGTAATTAGAGTTTCCAGAAATGATTAAAAACTTGGAAGAACCCTTTGAAATTAAAGTACATAGATTCATCCTACATTTCCTGCCGTTTGTAATCACAGACATTACCAGTGGAAAGCCGTGAAATGACCAGCAAACTGATAATATTTACAACTCCGGGCACTTTAGGGAGCGTTTTCACTTGAATTTGCTTTCAAATATTAGGAATTCTTGTTTATACAGCTCAAAATTTGTGTAGAAAGCCTGTAAGTGAGGTCTAAACGGCGTATCTTTACAATTGAGGCCCCATTACTCTGCCGACTTTTGTATGACTCTGTTAAAATCCTGACGGTTCCAGTACATATTTGTAAGAAAACTCTCTAGTTGTGGTAAAGCTCTTAAAATACGTAATTAGAGTTTCCAGAAATGATTAAAAACTTGGAAGAACCACCTGAAATAAAAGTAAATCGATTCTGCCTACATTTCCTGCCGTTTGTAATCACAGACATTACCAGTGGAAAGCCGTGAAATGACCAGCAAACTGATAATATTTACAACTCCGGGCACTTTAGGGAGCGTTTTCACTTGAATTTGCTTTCAAATATTAGGAATTCTTGTTTATACAGCTCAAAATTTGTGTAGAAAGCCTGTAAGTGAGGTCTATACTGCGTATGTTTACAATTGAGGCCCCATTACTCTGGCGACTTTTGTATGACTCTGTTAAAATCCTGACGGTTCCAGTACATATTTGTAAGAAAACTCTCTAGTTGTGGTAAAACTCTTAAAAATACGCAATTAGAGTTTTCAGAAATGATTAAAAACTTGGAAGAACCTCTTGAAATAAAAGTAAATAGATTCTTCCTACATTTCCTGCCGTTTGTAATCACAGACATTACCAGTGGAAAGCCGTGAAATGACCAGCAAACTGATAATATTTACAACTCCGGGCACTTTAGGGAGCGTTTTCACTTGAATTTGCTTTCAAATATTAGGAATTCTTGTTTATACAGCTCAAAATTTGTGTAGAAAGCCTGTAAGTGAGGTCTATACTGCTTATGTTTACAATTGAGGCCCCATTACTCTGGCGACTTTTGTATGACTCTGTTAAAATCCTGACGGTTCCAGTACATATTTGTAAGAAAACTCTCTAGTTGTGGTAAAACTCTTAAAAATACGCAATTAGAGTTTTCAGAAATGATTAAAAACTTGGAAGAACCTCTTGAAATAAAAGTAAATAGATTCTTCCTACATTTCCTGCCGTTTGTAATCACAGACATTACCAGTGGAAAGCCGTGAAATGACCAGCAAACTGATAATATTTACAACTCCGGGCACTTTAGGGAGCGTTTTCACTTGAATTTGCTTTCAAATATTAGGAATTCTTGTTTATACAGCTCAAAATTTGTGTAGAAAGCCTGTAAGTGAGGTCTATACTGCGTATGTTTACAATTGAGGCCCCATTACTCTGGCGACTTTTGTATGACTCTGTTAAAATCCTGACGGTTCCAGTACATATTTGTAAGAAAACTCTCTAGTTGTGGTAAAGCTCTTAAAATACGTAATTAGAGTTTCCAGAAATGATTAAAAACTTGGAAGAACCACCTGAAATAAAAGTAAATCGATTCTGCCTACATTTCCTGCCGTTTGTAATCACAGACATTACCAGTGGAAAGCCGTGAAATGACCAGCAAACTGATAATATTTACAACTCCGGGCACTTTAGGGAGCGTTTTCACTTGAATTTGCTTTCAAATATTAGGAATTCTTGTTTATACAGCTCAAAATTTGTGTAGAAAGCCTGTAAGTGAGGTCTATACTGCGTATGTTTACAATTGAGGCCCCATTACTCTGGCGACTTTTGTATGACTCTGTTAAAATCCTGACGGTTCCAGTACATATTTGTAAGAAAACTCTCTAGTTGTGGTAAAACTCTTAAAAATACGCAATTAGAGTTTTCAGAAATGATTAAAAACTTGGAAGAACATCTTGAAATAAAAGTAAATAGATTCTTCCTACATTTCCTGCAGTTTGTAATCACAGACATTACCAGTGGAAAGCCGTGAAATGACCAGCAAACTGATAATATTTACAACTCCGGGCACTTTAGGGAGCGTTTTCACTTGAATTTGCTTTCAAATATTAGGAATTCTTGTTTATACAGCTCAAAATTTGTGTAGAAAGCCTGTAAGTGAGGTCTATACTGCGTATGTTTACAATTGAGGCCCCATTACTCTGGCGACTTTTGTATGACTCTGTTAAAATCCTGACGGTTCCAGTACATATTTGTCAGAAAACTCTCTAGTTGTGGTAAAGCTCTTAAAATACGTAATTAGAGTTTCCAGAAATGATTAAAAACTTGGAAGAACCCTTTGAAATTAAAGTACATAGATTCATCCTACATTTCCTGCCGTTTGTAATCACAGACATTACCAGTGGAAAGCCGTGAAATGACCAGCAAACTGATAATATTTACAACTCCGGGCACTTTAGGGAGCGTTTTCACTTGAATTTGCTTTCAAATATTAGGAATTCTTGTTTATACAGCTCAAAATTTGTGTAGAAAGCCTGTAAGTGAGGTCTATACTGCGTATGTTTACAATTGAGGCCCCATTACTCTGGCGACTTTTGTATGACTCTTTTAAAATCCTGACGGTTCCAGTACATTTTTGTAAGAAAACTCTCTAGTTGTGGTAAAACTCTTAAAAATACGCAATTAGAGTTTTCAGAAATGATTAAAAACTTGGAAGAACCTCTTGAAATAAAAGTAAATAGATTCTTCCTACATTTCCTGCCGTTTGTAATCACAGACATTACCAGTGGAAAGCCGTGAAATGACCAGCAAACTGATAATATTTACAACTCCGGGCACTTTAGGGAGCGTTTTCACTTGAATTTGCTTTCAAATATTAGGAATTCTTGTTTATACAGCTCAAAATTTGTGTAGAAAGCCTGTAAGTGAGGTCTATACTGCGTATGTTTACAATTGAGGCCCCATTACTCTGGCGACTTTTGTATGACTCTGTTAAAATCCTGACGGTTCCAGTACATATTTGTAAGAAAACTCTCTAGTTGTGGTAAAGCTCTTAAAATACGTAATTAGAGTTTCCAGAAATGATTAAAAACTTGGAAGAACCCTTTGAAATTAAAGTACATAGATTCATCCTACATTTCCTGCCGTTTGTAATCACAGACATTACCAGTGGAAAGCCGTGAAATGACCAGCAAACTGATAATATTTACAACTCCGGGCACTTTAGGGAGCGTTTTCACTTGAATTTGCTTTCAAGTATTAGGAATTCTTGTTTATACAGCTCAAAATTTGTGTAGAAAGCCTGTAAGTGAGGTCTATACTGCGTATGTTTACAATTGAGGCCCCATTACTCTGGCGACTTTTGTATGACTCTGTTAAAATCCTGACGGTTCCAGTACATATTTGTAAGAAAACTCTCTAGTTGTGGTAAAACTCTTAAAAATACGCAATTAGAGTTTTCAGAAATGATTAAAAACTTGGAAGAACCTCTTGAAATAAAAGTAAATAGATTCTTCCTACATTTCCTGCCGTTTGTAATCACAGACATTACCAGTGGAAAGCCGTGAAATGACCAGCAAACTGATAATATTTACAACTCCGGGCACTTTAGGGAGCGTTTTCACTTGAATTTGCTTTCAAATATTAGGAATTCTTGTTTATACAGCTCAAAATTTGTGTAGAAAGCCTGTAAGTGAAGTCTAAAATGCGTATCATTACAATTGAGGCCCCATTTCTCTGCCGACTTTTGTATGACTCTGTTAAAATCCTGACGGTTCCAGTACATATTTGTAAGAAAACTCTCTAGTTGTGGTAAAGCTCTTAAAATACGTAATTAGAGTTTCCAGAAATGATTAAAAACTTGGAAGAACCCCTTGAAATTAAAGTACATAGATTCATCCTACATTTCCTGCCGTTTGTAATCACAGACATTACCAGTGGAAAGCCGTGAAATGACCAGCAAACTGATAATATTTACAACTCCGGGCACTTTAGGGAGCGTTTTCACTTGAATTTGCTTTCAAATATTAGGAATTCTTGTTTATACAGCTCAAAATTTGTGTAGAAAGCCTGTAAGTGAGGTCTATACTGCGTATGTTTACAATTGAGGCCCCATTACTCTGGCGACTTTTGTATGACTCTGTTAAAATCCTGACGGTTCCAGTACATATTTGTCAGAAAACTCTCTAGTTGTGGTAAAGCTCTTAAAATACGTAATTAGAGTTTCCAGAAATGATTAAAAACTTGGAAGAACCCTTTGAAATTAAAGTACATAGATTCATCCTACATTTCCTGCCGTTTGTAATCACAGACATTACCAGTGGAAAGCCGTGAAATGACCAGCAAACTGATAATATTTACAACTCCGGGCACTTTAGGGAGCGTTTTCACTTGAATTTGCTTTCAAATATTAGGAATTCTTGTTTATACAGCTCAAAATTTGTGTAGAAAGCCTGTAAGTGAGGTCTATACTGCGTATGTTTACAATTGAGGCCCCATTACTCTGGCGACTTTTGTATGACTCTTTTAAAATCCTGACGGTTCCAGTACATTTTTGTAAGAAAACTCTCTAGTTGTGGTAAAACTCTTAAAAATACGCAATTAGAGTTTTCAGAAATGATTAAAAACTTGGAAGAACCTCTTGAAATAAAAGTAAATAGATTCTTCCTACATTTCCTGCCGTTTGTAATCACAGACATTACCAGTGGAAAGCCGTGAAATGACCAGCAAACTGATAATATTTACAACTCCGGGCACTTTAGGGAGCGTTTTCACTTGAATTTGCTTTCAAATATTAGGAATTCTTGTTTATACAGCTCAAAATTTGTGTAGAAAGCCTGTAAGTGAGGTCTATACTGCGTATGTTTACAATTGAGGCCCCATTACTCTGGCGACTTTTGTATGACTCTGTTAAAATCCTGACGGTTCCAGTACATATTTGTAAGAAAACCCTCTAGTTGTGGTAAAACTCTTAAAAATACGCAATTAGAGTTTTCAGAAATGATTAAAAACTTGGAAGAACCTCTTGAAATAAAAGTAAATAGATTCTTCCTACATTTCCTGACGTTTGTAATCACAGACATTACCAGTGGAAAGCCGTGAAATGACCAGCAAACTGATAATATTTACAACTCCGGGCACTTTAGGGAGCGTTTTCACTTGAATTTGCTTTCAAATATTAGGAATTCTTGTTTATACAGCTCAAAATTTGTGTAGAAAGCCTGTAAGTGAGGTCTCAACGGCGTATCTTTACAATTGAGGCCCCATTACTCTGCCGACTTTTGTATGACTCTGTTAAAATCCTGACGGTTCCAGTACATATTTGTAAGAAAACTCTCTAGTTGTGGTAAAGCTCTGAAAATACGTAATTAGAGTTTCCAGAAATGATTAAAAACTTGGAAGAACCCTTTGAAATTAAAGTACATAGATTCATCCTACATTTCCTGCCGTTTGTAATCACAGACATTACCAGTGGAAAGCCGTGAAATGACCAGCAAACTGATAATATTTACAACTCCGGGCACTTTAGGGAGCGTTTTCACTTGAATTTGCTTTCAAATATTAGGAATTCTTGTTTATACAGCTCAAAATTTGTGTAGAAAGCCTGTAAGTGAGGTCTATACTGCGTATCATTACAATTGAGGCCCCATTTCTCTGCCGACTTTTGTATGACTCTGTTAAAATCCTGACGGTTCCAGTACATATTTGTAAGAAAACTCTCTAGTTGTGGTAAAGCTCTTAAAATACGTAATTAGAGTTTCCAGAAATGATTAAAAACTTGGAAGAACCCCTTGAAATTAAAGTACATAGATTCATCCTACATTTCCTGCCGTTTGTAATCACAGACATTACCAGTGGAAAGCCGTGAAATGACCAGCAAACTGATAATATTTACAACTCCGGGCACTTTAGGGAGCGTTTTCACTTGAATTTGCTTTCAAATATTAGGAATTCTTGTTTATACAGCTCAAAATTTGTGTAGAAAGCCTGTAAGTGAGGTCTATACTGCGTATGTTTACAATTGAGGCCCCATTACTCTGGCGACTTTTGTATGACTCTGTTAAAATCCTGACGGTTCCAGTACATATTTGTCAGAAAACTCTCTAGTTGTGGTAAAGCTCTTAAAATACGTAATTAGAGTTTCCAGAAATGATTAAAAACTTGGAAGAACCCTTTGAAATTAAAGTACATAGATTCATCCTACATTTCCTGCCGTTTGTAATCACAGACATTACCAGTGGAAAGCCGTGAAATGACCAGCAAACTGATAATATTTACAACTCCGGGCACTTTAGGGAGCGTTTTCACTTGAATTTGCTTTCAAATATTAGGAATTCTTGTTTATACAGCTCAAAATTTGTGTAGAAAGCCTGTAAGTGAGGTCTATACTGCGTATGTTTACAATTGAGGCCCCATTACTCTGGCGACTTTTGTATGACTCTTTTAAAATCCTGACGGTTCCAGTACATTTTTGTAAGAAAACTCTCTAGTTGTGGTAAAACTCTTAAAAATACGCAATTAGAGTTTTCAGAAATGATTAAAAACTTGGAAGAACCTCTTGAAATAAAAGTAAATAGATTCTTCCTACATTTCCTGCCGTTTGTAATCACAGACATTACCAGTGGAAAGCCGTGAAATGACCAGCAAACTGATAATATTTACAACTCCGGGCACTTTAGGGAGCGTTTTCACTTGAATTTGCTTTCAAATATTAGGAATTCTTGTTTATACAGCTCAAAATTTGTGTAGAAAGCCTGTAAGTGAGGTCTATACTGCGTATGTTTACAATTGAGGCCCCATTACTCTGGCGACTTTTGTATGACTCTGTTAAAATCCTGACGGTTCCAGTACATATTTGTAAGAAAACCCTCTAGTTGTGGTAAAACTCTTAAAAATACGCAATTAGAGTTTTCAGAAATGATTAAAAACTTGGAAGAACCTCTTGAAATAAAAGTAAATAGATTCTTCCTACATTTCCTGCCGTTTGTAATCACAGGCATTACCAGTGGAAAGCCGTGAAATGACCAGCAAACTGATAATATTTACAACTCCGGGCACTTTAGGGAGCGTTTTCACTTGAATTTGCTTTCAAATATTAGGAATTCTTGTTTATACAGCTCAAAATTTGTGTAGAAAGCCTGTAAGTGAGGTCTCAACGGCGTATCTTTACAATTGAGGCCCCATTACTCTGCCGACTTTTGTATGACTCTGTTAAAATCCTGACGGTTCCAGTACATATTTGTAAGAAAACTCTCTAGTTGTGGTAAAACTCTTAAAAATACGCAATTAGAGTTTTCAGAAATGATTAAAAACTTGGAAGAACCTCTTGAAATAAAAGTAAATAGATTCTTCCTACATTTCCTGCCGTTTGTAATCACAGACATTACCAGTGGAAAGCCGTGAAATGACCAGCAAACTGATAATATTTACAACTCCGGGCACTTTAGGGAGCGTTTTCACTTGAATTTGCTTTCAAATATTAGGAATTCTTGTTTATACAGCTCAAAATTTGTGTAGAAAGCCTGTAAGTGAGGTCTATACTGCGTATGTTTACAATTGAGGCCCCATTACTCTGGCGACTTTTGTATGACTCTGTTAAAATCCTGACGGTTCCAGTACATATTTGTAAGAAAACTCTCTAGTTGTGGTAAAGCTCTTAAAATACGTAATTAGAGTTTCCAGAAATGATTAAAAACTTGGAAGAACCCTTTGAAATTAAAGTACATAGATTCATCCTACATTTCCTGCCGTTTGTAATCACAGACATTACCAGTGGAAAGCCGTGAAATGACCAGCAAACTGATAATATTTACAACTCCGGGCACTTTAGGGAGCGTTTTCACTTGAATTTGCTTTCAAATATTAGGAATTCTTGTTTATACAGCTAAAAATTTGTGTAGAAAGCCTGTAAGTGAGGTCTAAAATGCGTATCTTTACAATTGAGGCCCCATTTCTCTGCCGACTTTTGTATGACTCTGTTAAAATCCTGACGGTTCCAGTACATATTTGTAAGAAAACTCTCTAGTTGTGGTAAAGCTCTTAAAATACGTAATTAGAGTTTCCAGAAATGATTAAAAACTTGGAAGAACCCCTTGAAATTAAAGTACATAGATTCATCCTACATTTCCTGCAGTTTGTAATCACAGACATTACCAGTGGAAAGCCGTGAAATGACCAGCAAACTGATAATATTTACAACTCCGGGCACTTTAGGGAGCGTTTTCACTTGAATTTGCTTTCAAATATTAGGAATTCTTGTTTATACAGCTCAAAATTTGTGTAGAAAGCCTGTAAGTGAGGTCTATACTGCGTATGTTTACAATTGAGGCCCCATTACCCTGGCGACTTTTGTATGACTCTGTTAAAATCCTGACAGTTCCAGTACATATTTGTAAGAAAACTCTCTAGTTGTGGTAAAACTCTTAAAAATACGCAATTAGAGTTTTCAGAAATGATTAAAAACTTGGAAGAACCTCTTGAAATAAAAGTAAATAGATTCTTCCTACATTTCCTGCCGTTTGGAATCACAGACATTACCAGTGGAAAGCCGTGAAATGACCAGCAAACTGATAATATTTACAACTCCGGGCACTTTAGGGAGCGTTTTCACTTGAATTTGCTTTCAAATATTAGGAATTCTTGGTTATACAGCTCAAAATTTGTGTAGAAAGCCTGTAAGTGAGGTCTATACTGCGTATGTTTACAATTGAGGCCCCATTACTCTGGCGACTTTTGAATGACTCCGTTAAAATCCTGATGGTTCCAGTACATATTTGTAAGAAAGCTCCCTAGTTGTGGTAAAACTCTTCAAATACGCAATTAGAGTTTCCAGAAATGATTAAAAACTTGGAAGAACCCTTTGAAATTAAAGTACATAGATTCATCCTACATTTCCTGCCTTTTTTAATCACAGACATTACCAGTGGAAAGCCGTGAAATGACCAGCAAACTGATAATATTTACAACTCCGGGCACTTTAGGGAGCGTTTTCACTTGAATTTGCTTTCAAATATTAGGAATTCTTGTTTATACAGCTCAAAATTTGTGTAGAAAGCCTGTAAGTGAGGTCTAAACTGCGTATCTTTGCAATTGAGGCCCCATTACTCTGCCGACTTTTGTATGACTCTGTTAAAATCCTGACGGTTCCAGTACATATTTGTAAGAAAACTCTCTAGTTGTGGTAAAGCTCTTAAAATACGTAATTAGAGTTTCCAGATATGATTAAAAACTTGGAAGAACCACCTGAAATAAAAGTACATAGATTCATCCTACATTTCCTGCCGTTTGTAATCACAGACATTACCAGTGGAAAGCCGTGAAATGACCAGCAAACTGATAATATTTACAACTCCGGGCACTTTAGGGAGCGTTTTCACTTGAATTTGCTTTCAAATATTAGGAATTCTTGTTTATACAGCTCAAAATTTGTGTAGAAAGCCTGTAAGTGAGGTCTATACTGCGTATGTTTACAATTGAGGCCCCATTACTCTGGCGACTTTTGTATGACTCTGTTAAAATCCTGACGGTTCCAGTACATATTTGTAAGAAAACTCTCTAGTTGTGGTAAAACTCTTAAAAATACGCAATTAGAGTTTTCAGAAATGATTAAAAACTTGGAAGAACATCTTGAAATAAAAGTAAATAGATTCTTCCTACATTTCCTGCAGTTTGTAATCACAGACATTACCAGTGGAAAGCCGTGAAATGACCAGCAAACTGATAATATTTACAACTCCGGGCACTTTAGGGAGCGTTTTCACTTGAATTTGCTTTCAAATATTAGGAATTCTTGTTTATACAGCTCAAAATTTGTGTAGAAAGCCTGTAAGTGAGGTCTATACTGCGTATGTTTACAATTGAGGCCCCATTACTCTGGCGACTTTTGTATGACTCTGTTAAAATCCTGACGGTTCCAGTACATATTTGTCAGAAAATTCTCTAGTTGTGGTAAAGCTCTTAAAATACGTAATTAGAGTTTCCAGAAATGATTAAAAACTTGGAAGAACCCTTTGAAATTAAAGTACATAGATTCATCCTACATTTCCTGCCGTTTGTAATCACAGACATTACCAGTGGAAAGCCGTGAAATGAGCAGCAAACTGATAATATTTACAACTCCGGGCACTTTAGGGAGCGTTTTCACTTGAATTTGCTTTCAAATATTAGGAATTCTTGTTTATACAGCTCAAAATTTGTGTAGAAAGCCTGTAAGTGAGGTCTATACTGCGTATGTTTACAATTGAGGCCCCATTACTCTGGCGACTTTTGTATGACTCTTTTAAAATCCTGACGGTTCCAGTACATATTTGTAAGAAAACTCTCTAGTTGTGGTAAAACTCTTAAAAATACGCAATTAGAGTTTTCAGAAATGATTAAAAACTTGGAAGAACCTCTTGAAATAAAAGTAAATAGATTCTTCCTACATTTCCTGCCGTTTGTAATCACAGACATTACCAGTGGAAAGCCGTGAAATGACCAGCAAACTGATAATATTTACAACTCCGGGCACTTTAGGGAGCGTTTTCACTTGAATTTGCTTTCAAATATTAGGAATTCTTGTTTATACAGCTCAAAATTTGTGTAGAAAGCCTGTAAGTGAGGTCTATACTGCGTATGTTTACAATTGAGGCCCCATTACTCTGGCGACTTTTGTATGACTCTGTTAAAATCCTGACGGTTCCAGTACATATTTGTAAGAAAACTCTCTAGTTGTGGTAAAGCTCTTAAAATACGTAATTAGAGTTTCCAGAAATGATTAAAAACTTGGAAGAACCCTTTGAAATTAAAGTACATAGATTCATCCTACATTTCCTGCCGTTTGTAATCACAGACATTACCAGTGGAAAGCCGTGAAATGACCAGCAAACTGATAATATTTACAACTCCGGGCACTTTAGGGAGCGTTTTCACTTGAATTTGCTTTCAAATATTAGGAATTCTTGTTTATACAGCTCAAAATTTGTGTAGAAAGCCTGTAAGTGAGGTCTATACTGCGTATGTTTACAATTGAGGCCCCATTACTCTGGCGACTTTTGAATGACTCCGTTAAAATCCTGATGGTTCCAGTACATATTTGTAAGAAAGCTCCCTAGTTGTGGTAAAACTCTTCAAATACGCAATTAGAGTTTCCAGAAATGATTAAAAACTTGGAAGAACCCTTTGAAATTAAAGTACATAGATTCATCCTACATTTCCTGCCGTTTGTAATCACAGACATTACCAGTGGAAAGCCGTGAAATGACCAGCAAACTGATAATATTTACAACTCCGGGCACTTTAGGGAGCGTTTTCACTTGAATTTGCTTTCAAATATTAGGAATTCTTGTTTATACAGCTCAAAATTTGTGTAGAAAGCCTGTAAGTGAGGTCTAAACTGCGTATCTTTGCAATTGAGGCCCCATTACTCTGCCGACTTTTGTATGACTCTGTTAAAATCCTGACGGTTCCAGTACATATTTGTAAGAAAACTCTCTAGTTGTGGTAAAGCTCTTAAAATACGTAATTAGAGTTTCCAGAAATGATTAAATACTTGGAAGAACCACCTGAAATAAAAGTAAATCGATTCTGCCTACATTTCCTGCCGTTTGTAATCACAGACATTACCAGTGGAAAGCCGTGAAATGACCAGCAAACTGATAATATTTACAACTCCGGGCACTTTAGGGAGCGTTTTCACTTGAATTTGCTTTCAAATATTAGGAATTCTTGTTTATACAGCTCAAAATTTGTGTAGAAAGCCTGTAAGTGAGGTCTATACTGCGTATGTTTACAATTGAGGCCCCATTACTCTGGCGACTTTTGTATGACTCTGTTAAAATCCTGACGGTTCCAGTACATATTTGTCAGAAAACTCTCTAGTTGTGGTAAAGCTCTTAAAATACGTAATTAGAGTTTCCAGAAATGATTAAAAACTTGGAAGAACCCTTTGAAATTAAAGTACATAGATTCATCCTACATTTCCTGCCGTTTGTAATCACAGACATTACCAGTGGAAAGCCGTGAAATGACCAGCAAACTGATAATATTTACAACTCCGGGCACTTTAGGGAGCGTTTTCACTTGAATTTGCTTTCAAATATTAGGAATTCTTGTTTATACAGCTCAAAATTTGTGTAGAAAGCCTGTAAGTGAGGTCTATACTGCGTATGTTTACAATTGAGGCCCCATTACTCTGGCGACTTTTGTATGACTCTTTTAAAATCCTGACGGTTCCAGTACATTTTTGTAAGAAAACTCTCTAGTTGTGGTAAAACTCTTAAAAATACGCAATTAGAGTTTTCAGAAATGATTAAAAACTTGGAAGAACCTCTTGAAATAAAAGTAAATAGATTCTTCCTACATTTCCTGCCGTTTGTAATCACAGACATTACCAGTGGAAAGCCGTGAAATGACCAGCAAACTGATAATATTTACAACTCCGGGCACTTTAGGGAGCGTTTTCACTTGAATTTGCTTTCAAATATTAGGAATTCTTGTTTATACAGCTCAAAATTTGTGTAGAAAGCCTGTAAGTGAGGTCTATACTGCGTATGTTTACAATTGAGGCCCCATTACTCTGGCGACTTTTGTATGACTCTGTTAAAATCCTGACGGTTCCAGTACATATTTGTAAGAAAACTCTCTAGTTGTGGTAAAGCTCTTAAAATACGTAATTAGAGTTTCCAGAAATGATTAAAAACTTGGAAGAACCCTTTGAAATTAAAGTACATAGATTCATCCTACATTTCCTGCCGTTTGTAATCACAGACATTACCAGTGGAAAGCCGTGAAATGACCAGCAAACTGATAATATTTACAACTCCGGGCACTTTAGGGAGCGTTTTCACTTGAATTTGCTTTCAAGTATTAGGAATTCTTGTTTATACAGCTCAAAATTTGTGTAGAAAGCCTGTAAGTGAGGTCTATACTGCGTATGTTTACAATTGAGGCCCCATTACTCTGGCGACTTTTGTATGACTCTGTTAAAATCCTGACGGTTCCAGTACATATTTGTAAGAAAACTCTCTAGTTGTGGTAAAACTCTTAAAAATACGCAATTAGAGTTTTCAGAAATGATTAAAAACTTGGAAGAACCTCTTGAAATAAAAGTAAATAGATTCTTCCTACATTTCCTGCCGTTTGTAATCACAGACATTACCAGTGGAAAGCCGTGAAATGACCAGCAAACTGATAATATTTACAACTCCGGGCACTTTAGGGAGCGTTTTCACTTGAATTTGCTTTCAAATATTAGGAATTCTTGTTTATACAGCTAAAAATTTGTGTAGAAAGCCTGTAAGTGAAGTCTAAAATGCGTATCATTACAATTGAGGCCCCATTTCTCTGCCGACTTTTGTATGACTCTGTTAAAATCCTGACGGTTCCAGTACATATTTGTAAGAAAACTCTCTAGTTGTGGTAAAGCTCTTAAAATACGTAATTAGAGTTTCCAGAAATGATTAAAAACTTGGAAGAACCCCTTGAAATTAAAGTACATAGATTCATCCTACATTTCCTGCCGTTTGTAATCACAGACATTACCAGTGGAAAGCCGTGAAATGACCAGCAAACTGATAATATTTACAACTCCGGGCACTTTAGGGAGCGTTTTCACTTGAATTTGCTTTCAAATATTAGGAATTCTTGTTTATACAGCTCAAAATTTGTGTAGAAAGCCTGTAAGTGAGGTCTAAACTGCGTATCTTTGCAATTGAGGCCCCATTACTCTGCCGACTTTTGTATGACTCTGTTAAAATCCTGACGGTTCCAGTACATATTTGTAAGAAAACTCTCTAGTTGTGGTAAAGCTCTTAAAATACGTAATTAGAGTTTCCAGAAATGATTAAAAACTTGGAAGAACCCCTTGAAATTAAAGTAAATCGATTCTGCCTACATTTCCTGCCGTTTGTAATCACAGACATTACCAGTGGAAAGCCGTGAAATGACCAGCAAACTGATAATATTTACAACTCCGGGCACTTTAGGGAGCGTTTTCACTTGAATTTGCTTTCAAATATTAGGAATTCTTGTTTATACAGCTCAAAATTTGTGTAGAAAGCCTGTAAGTGAGGTCTATACTGCGTATGTTTACAATTGAGGCCCCATTACTCTGGCGACTTTTGTATGACTCTGTTAAAATCCTGACGGTTCCAGTACATATTTGTAAGAAAACTCTCTAGTTGTGGTAAAACTCTTAAAAATACGCAATTAGAGTTTTCAGAAATGATTAAAAACTTGGAAGAACATCTTGAAATAAAAGTAAATAGATTCTTCCTACATTTCCTGCAGTTTGTAATCACAGACATTACCAGTGGAAAGCCGTGAAATGACCAGCAAACTGATAATATTTACAACTCCGGGCACTTTAGGGAGCGTTTTCACTTGAATTTGCTTTCAAATATTAGGAATTCTTGTTTATACAGCTCAAAATTTGTGTAGAAAGCCTGTAAGTGAGGTCTATACTGCGTATGTTTACAATTGAGGCCCCATTACTCTGGCGACTTTTGTATGACTCTGTTAAAATCCTCACGGTTCCAGTACATATTTGTCAGAAAACTCTCTAGTTGTGGTAAAGCTCTTAAAATACGTAATTAGAGTTTCCAGAAATGATTAAAAACTTGGAAGAACCCTTTGAAATTAAAGTACATAGATTCATCCTACATTTCCTGCCGTTTGTAATCACAGACATTACCAGTGGAAAGCCGTGAAAGGACCAGCAAACTGATAATATTTACAACTCCGGGCACTTTAGGGAGCGTTTTCACTTGAATTTGCTTTCAAATATTAGGAATTCTTGTTTATACAGCTCAAAATTTGTGTAGAAAGCCTGTAAGTGAGGTCTATACTGCGTATGTTTACAATTGAGGCCCCATTACTCTGGCGACTTTTGTATGACTCTTTTAAAATCCTGACGGTTCCAGTACATTTTTGTAAGAAAACTCTCTAGTTGTGGTAAAACTCTTAAAAATACGCAATTAGAGTTTTCAGAAATGATTAAAAACTTGGAAGAACCTCTTGAAATAAAAGTAAATAGATTCTTCCTACATTTCCTGCCGTTTGTAATCACAGACATTACCAGTGGAAAGCCGTGAAATGACCAGCAAACTGATAATATTTACAACTCCGGGCACTTTAGGGAGCGTTTTCACTTGAATTTGCTTTCAAATATTAGGAATTCTTGTTTATACAGCTCAAAATTTGTGTAGAAAGCCTGTAAGTGAGGTCTATACTGCGTATGTTTACAATTGAGGCCCCATTACTCTGGCGACTTTTGTATGACTCTGTTAAAATCCTGACGGTTCCAGTACATATTTGTAAGAAAACTCTCTAGTTGTGGTAAAGCTCTTAAAATACGTAATTAGAGTTTCCAGAAATGATTAAAAACTTGGAAGAACCCTTTGAAATTAAAGTACATAGATTCATCCTACATTTCCTGCCGTTTGTAATCACAGACATTACCAGTGGAAAGCCGTGAAATGACCAGCAAACTGATAATATTTACAACTCCGGGCACTTTAGGGAGCGTTTTCACTTGAATTTGCTTTCAAGTATTAGGAATTCTTGTTTATACAGCTCAAAATTTGTGTAGAAAGCCTGTAAGTGAGGTCTATACTGCGTATGTTTACAATTGAGGCCCCATTACTCTGGCGACTTTTGTATGACTCTGTTAAAATCCTGACGGTTCCAGTACATATTTGTAAGAAAACTCTCTAGTTGTGGTAAAACTCTTAAAAATACGCAATTAGAGTTTTCAGAAATGATTAAAAACTTGGAAGAACCTCTTGAAATAAAAGTAAATAGATTCTTCCTACATTTCCTGCCGTTTGTAATCACAGACATTACCAGTGGAAAGCCGTGAAATGACCAGCAAACTGATAATATTTACAACTCCGGGCACTTTAGGGAGCGTTTTCACTTGAATTTGCTTTCAAATATTAGGAATTCTTGTTTATACAGCTAAAAATTTGTGTAGAAAGCCTGTAAGTGAAGTCTAAAATGCGTATCATTACAATTGAGGCCCCATTTCTCTGCCGACTTTTGTATGACTCTGTTAAAATCCTGACGGTTCCAGTACATATTTGTAAGAAAACTCTCTAGTTGTGGTAAAACTCTTAAAATACGTAATTAGAGTTTCCAGAAATGATTAAAAACTTGGAAGAACCCCTTGAAATTAAAGTACATAGATTCATCCTACATTTCCTGCCGTTTGTAATCACAGACATTACCATTGGAAAGCCGTGAAATGACCAGCAAACTGATAATATTTACAACTCCGGGCACTTTAGGGAGCGTTTTCACTTGAATTTGCTTTCAAATATTAGGAATTCTTGTTTATACAGCTCAAAATTTGTGTAGAAAGCCTGTAAGTGAGGTCTATACTGCGTATGTTTACAATTGAGGCCCCATTACTCTGGCGACTTTTGTATGACTCTGTTAAAATCCTGACGGTTCCAGTACATATTTGTAAGAAAACTCTCTAGTTGTGGTAAAGCTCTTAAAATACGTAATTAGAGTTTCCAGAAATGATTAAAAACTTGGAAGAACCCTTTGAAATTAAAGTACATAGATTCATCCTACATTTCCTGCCGTTTGTAATCACAGACATTACCAGTGGAAAGCCGTGAAATGACCAGCAAACTGATAATATTTACAACTCCGGGCACTTTAGGGAGCGTTTTCACTTGAATTTGCTTTCAAATATTAGGAATTCTTGTTTATACAGCTCAAAATTTGTGTAGAAAGCCTGTAAGTGAGGTCTATACTGGGTATGTTTACAATTGAGGCCCCAGTACTCTGGCGACTTTTGTATGACTCTGTTAAAATCCTGACGGTTCCAGTACATATTTGTAAGAAAACTCTCTAGTTGTGGTAAAACTCTTAAAAATACGCAATTAGAGTTTTCAGAAATGATTAAAAACTTGGAAGAACCTCTTGAAATAAAAGTAAATAGATTCTTCCTACATTTCCTGCCGTTTGTAATCACAGACATTACCAGTGGAAAGCCGTGAAATGACCAGCAAACTGATAATATTTACAACTCCGGGCACTTTAGGGAGCGTTTTCACTTGAATTTGCTTTCAAATATTAGGAATTCTTGTTTATACAGCTCAAAATTTGTGTAGAAAGCCTGTAAGTGAGGTCTATACTGCGTATGTTTACAATTGAGGCCCCATTACTCTGGCGACTTTTGTATGACTCTGTTAAAATCCTGACGGTTCCAGTACATATTTGTAAGAAAACCCTCTAGTTGTGGTAAAACTCTTAAAAATACGCAATTAGAGTTTTCAGAAATGATTAAAAACTTGGAAGAACCTCTTGAAATAAAAGTAAATAGATTCTTCCTACATTTCCTGCCGTTTGTAATCACAGACATTACCAGTGGAAAGCAGTGAAATGACCAGCAAACTGATAATATTTACAACTCCGGGCACTTTAGGGAGCGTTTTCACTTGAATTTGCTTTCAAATATTAGGAATTCTTGTTTATACAGCTCAAAATTTGTGTAGAAAGCCTGTAAGTGAGGTCTCAACGGCGTATCTTTACAATTGAGGCCCCATTACTCTGCCGACTTTTGTATGACTCTGTTAAAATCCTGACGGTTCCAGTACATATTTGTAAGAAAACTCTCTAGTTGTGGTAAAGCTCTGAAAATACGTAATTAGAGTTTCCAGAAATGATTAAAAACTTGGAAGAACCCTTTGAAATTAAAGTACATAGATTCATCCTACATTTCCTGCCGTTTGTAATCACAGACATTACCAGTGGAAAGCCGTGAAATGACCAGCAAACTGATAATATTTACAACTCCGGGCACTTTAGGGAGCGTTTTCACTTGAATTTGCTTTCAAATATTAGGAATTCTTGTTTATGCAGCTCAAAATTTGTGTAGAAAGCCTGTAAGTGAGGTCTATACTGCGTATGTTTACAATTGAGGCCCCATTACTCTGGCGACTTTTGTATGACTCTTTTAAAATCCTGACGGTTCCAGTACATATTTGTAAGAAAACTCTCTAGTTGTGGTAAAACTCTTAAAAATACGCAATTAGAGTTTTCAGAAATGATTAAAAACTTGGAAGAACCTCTTGAAATAAAAGTAAATAGATTCTTCCTACATTTCCTGCCGTTTGTAATCACAGACATTACCAGTGGAAAGCCGTGAAATGACCAGCAAACTGATAATATTTACAACTCCGGGCACTATAGGGAGCGTTTTCACTTGAATTTGCTTTCAAATATTAGGAATTCTTGTTTATACAGCTCAAAATTTGTGTAGAAAGCCTGTAAGTGAGGTCTATACTGCGTATGTTTACAATTGAGGCCCCATTACTCTGGCGACTTTTGTATGACTCTGTTAAAATCCTGACGGTTCCAGTACATATTTGTAAGAAAACTCTCTAGTTGTGGTAAAGCTCTTAAAATACGTAATTAGAGTTTCCAGAAATGATTAAAAACTTGGAAGAACCCTTTGAAATTAAAGTACATAGATTCATCCTACATTTCCTGCCGTTTGTAATCACAGACATTACCAGTGGAAAGCCGTGAAATGACCAGCAAACTGATAATATTTACAACTCCGGGCACTTTAGGGAGCGTTTTCACTTGAATTTGCTTTCAAATATTAGGAATTCTTGTTTATACAGCTAAAAATTTGTGTAGAAAGCCTGTAAGTGAGGTCTAAAATGCGTATCTTTACAATTGAGGCCCCATTTCTCTGCCGACTTTTGTATGACTCTGTTAAAATCCTGACGGTTCCAGTACATATTTGTAAGAAAACTCTCTAGTTGTGGTAAAGCTCTTAAAATACGTAATTAGAGTTTCCAGAAATGATTAAAAACTTGGAAGAACCCCTTGAAATTAAAGTACATAGATTCATCCTACATTTCCTGCAGTTTGTAATCACAGACATTACCAGTGGAAAGCCGTGAAATGACCAGCAAACTGATAATATTTACAACTCCGGGCACTTTAGGGAGCGTTTTCACTTGAATTTGCTTTCAAATATTAGGAATTCTTGTTTATACAGCTCAAAATTTGTGTAGAAAGCCTGTAAGTGAGGTCTATACTGCGTATGTTTACAATTGAGGCCCCATTACCCTGGCGACTTTTGTATGACTCTGTTAAAATCCTGACAGTTCCAGTACATATTTGTAAGAAAACTCTCTAGTTGTGGTAAAACTCTTAAAAATACGCAATTAGAGTTTTCAGAAATGATTAAAAACTTGGAAGAACCTCTTGAAATAAAAGTAAATAGATTCTTCCTACATTTCCTGCCGTTTGGAATCACAGACATTACCAGTGGAAAGCCGTGAAATGACCAGCAAACTGATAATATTTACAACTCCGGGCACTTTAGGGAGCGTTTTCACTTGAATTTGCTTTCAAATATTAGGAATTCTTGTTTATACAGCTCAAAATTTGTGTAGAAAGCCTGTAAGTGAGGTCTATACTGCGTATGTTTACAATTGAGGCCCCATTACTCTGGCGACTTTTGAATGACTCCGTTAAAATCCTGATGGTTCCAGTACATATTTGTAAGAAAGCTCCCTAGTTGTGGTAAAACTCTTCAAATACGCAATTAGAGTTTCCAGAAATGATTAAAAACTTGGAAGAACCCTTTGAAATTAAAGTACATAGATTCATCCTACATTTCCTGCCGTTTGTAATCACAGACATTACCAGTGGAAAGCCGTGAAATGACAAACAAACTGATAATATTTACAACTCCGGGCACTCTAGGGAGCGTTTTCACTTGAATTTGCTTTCAAATATTACGAATTCTTGTTTATACAGCTAAAGATTTGTGTATAAAGCCTGTAAGTGAGGTCTATACTGCGTATCTTTACAATTGAGGCCCCATTACTCTGGCGACTTTTGTATGACTCTTTTAAAATCCTGGCGGTTCCAGTACATATTTGTAAGAAAACTCTCTAGTTGTGGTAAAACTCTTAAAATACGTAATTAGAGTTGCCAGAAATGATTAAAAACTTGGAAGAACCCTTTGAAATTAAAGTACATAGATTCATCCTACATTTCCTGCCGTTTGTAATCACAGACATTACCAGTGGAAAGCCGTGAAATGACCAGCAAACTGATAATATTTACAACTCCGGGCACTTTAGGGAGCGTTTTCACTTGAATTTGCTTTCAAATATTAGGAATTCTTGTTTATACAGCTCAAAATTTGTGTAGAAAGCCTGTAAGTGAGGTCTATACTGCGTATGTTTACAATTGAGGCCCCATTACCCTGGCGACTTTTGTATGACTCTGTTAAAATCCTGACAGTTCCAGTACATATTTGTAAGAAAACTCTCTAGTTGTGGTAAAACTCTTAAAAATACGCAATTAGAGTTTTCAGAAATGATTAAAAACTTGGAAGAACCTCTTGAAATAAAAGTAAATAGATTCATCCTACATTTCCTGCCGTTTGTAATCACAGACATTACCAGTGGAAAGCCGTGAAATGACCAGCAAACTGATAATATTTACAACTCCGGGCACTTTAGGGAGCGTTTTCACTTGAATTTGCTTTCAAATATTAGGAATTCTTGTTTATACAGCTCAAAATTTGTGTAGAAAGCCTGTAAGTGAGGTCTATACTGCGTATGTTTACAATTGAGGCCCCATTACTCTGGCGACTTTTCTATGACTCTTTTAAAATCCTGACGGTTCCAGTACATTTTTGTAAGAAAACTCTCTAGTTGTGGTAAAACTCTTAAAAATACGCAATTAGAGTTTTCAGAAATGATTAAAAACTTGGAAGAACCTCTTGAAATAAAAGTAAATAGATTCTTCCTACATTTCCTGCCGTTTGTAATCACAGACATTACCAGTGGAAAGCCGTGAAATGACCAGCAAACTGATAATATTTACAACTCCGGGCACTTTAGGGAGCGTTTTCACTTGAATTTGCTTTCAAATATTAGGAATTCTTGTTTATACAGCTCAAAATTTGTGTAGAAAGCCTGTAAGTGAGGTCTATACTGCGTATGTTTACAATTGAGGCCCCATTACTCTGGCGACTTTTGTATGACTCTGTTAAAATCCTGACGGTTCCAGTACATATTTGTAAGAAAACTCTCTAGTTGTGGTAAAGCTCTTAAAATACGTAATTAGAGTTTCCAGAAATGATTAAAAACTTGGAAGAACCCTTTGAAATTAAAGTACATAGATTCATCCTACATTTCCTGCCGTTTGTAATCACAGACATTACCAGTGGAAAGCCGTGAAATGACCAGCAAACTGATAATATTTACAACTCCGGGCACTTTAGGGAGCGTTTTCACTTGAATTTGCTTTCAAGTATTAGGAATTCTTGTTTATACAGCTCAAAATTTGTGTAGAAAGCCTGTAAGTGAGGTCTATACTGCGTATGTTTACAATTGAGGCCCCATTACTCTGGCGACTTTTGTATGACTCTGTTAAAATCCTGACGGTTCCAGTACATATTTGTAAGAAAACTCTCTAGTTGTGGTAAAACTCTTAAAAATACGCAATTAGAGTTTTCAGAAATGATTAAAAACTTGGAAGAACCTCTTGAAATAAAAGTAAATAGATTCTTCCTACATTTCCTGCCGTTTGTAATCACAGACATTACCAGTGGAAAGCCGTGAAATGACCAGCAAACTGATAATATTTACAACTCCGGGCACTTTAGGGAGCGTTTTCACTTGAATTTGCTTTCAAATATTAGGAATTCTTGTTTATACAGCTAAAAATTTGTGTAGAAAGCCTGTAAGTGAAGTCTAAAATGCGTATCATTACAATTGAGGCCCCATTTCTCTGCCGACTTTTGTATGACTCTGTTAAAATCCTGACGGTTCCAGTACATATTTGTAAGAAAACTCTCTAGTTGTGGTAAAGCTCTTAAAATACGTAATTAGAGTTTCCAGAAATGATTAAAAACTTGGAAGAACCCCTTGAAATTAAAGTACATAGATTCATCCTACATTTCCTGCCGTTTGTAATCACAGACATTACCAGTGGAAAGCCGTGAAATGACCAGCAAACTGATAATATTTACAACTCCGGGCACTTTAGGGAGCGTTTTCACTTGAATTTGCTTTCAAATATTAGGAATTCTTGTTTATACAGCTCAAAATTTGTGTAGAAAGCCTGTAAGTGAGGTCTATACTGCGTATGTTTACAATTGAGGCCCCATTACTCTGGCGACTTTTGTATGACTCTGTTAAAATCCTGACGGTTCCAGTACATATTTGTAAGAAAATTCTCTAGTTGTGGTAAAGCTCTTAAAATACGTAATTAGAGTTTCCAGAAATGATTAAAAACTTGGAAGAACCCTTTGAAATTAAAGTACATAGATTCATCCTACATTTCCTGCCGTTTGTAATCACAGACATTACCAGTGGAAAGCCGTGAAATGACCAGCAAACTGATAATATTTACAACTCCGGGCACTTTAGGGAGCGTTTTCACTTGAATTTGCTTTCAAATATTAGGAATTCTTGTTTATACAGCTCAAAATTTGTGTAGAAAGCCTGTAAGTGAGGTCTATACTGGGTATGTTTACAATTGAGGCCCCAGTACTCTGGCGACTTTTGTATGACTCTGTTAAAATCCTGACGGTTCCAGTACATATTTGTAAGAAAACTCTCTAGTTGTGGTAAAACTCTTAAAAATACGCAATTAGAGTTTTCAGAAATGATTAAAAACTTGGAAGAACCTCTTGAAATAAAAGTAAATAGATTCTTCCTACATTTCCTGCCGTTTGTAATCACAGACATTACCAGTGGAAAGCCGTGAAATGACCAGCAAACTGATAATATTTACAACTCCGGGCACTTTAGGGAGCGTTTTCACTTGAATTTGCTTTCAAATATTAGGAATTCTTGTTTATACAGCTCAAAATTTGTGTAGAAAGCCTGTAAGTGAGGTCTCAACGGCGTATCTTTACAATTGAGGCCCCATTACTCTGGCGACTTTTGTATGACTCTGTTAAAATCCTGACGGTTCCAGTACATATTTGTAAGAAAACTCTCTAGTTGTGGTAAAGCTCTTAAAATACGTAATTAGAGTTTCCAGAAATGATTAAAAACTTGGAAGAACCCTTTGAAATTAAAGTACATAGATTCATCCTACATTTCCTGCCGTTTGTAATCACAGACATTACCAGTGGAAAGCCGTGAAATGACCAGCAAACTGATAATATTTACAACTCCGGGCACTTTAGGGAGCGTTTTCACTTGAATTTGCTTTCAAATATTAGGAATTCTTGTTTATACAGCTAAAAATTTGTGTAGAAAGCCTGTAAGTGAGGTCTAAAATGCATATCTTTACAATTGAGGCCCCATTTCTCTGCCGACTTTTGTATGACTCTGTTAAAATCCTGACGGTTCCAGTACATATTTGTAAGAACACTCTCTAGTTGTGGTAAAGCTCTTAAAATACGTAATTAGAGTTTCCAGAAATGATTAAAAACTTGGAAGAACCCCTTGAAATTAAAGTACATAGATTCATCCTACATTTCCTGCAGTTTGTAATCACAGACATTACCAGTGGAAAGCCGTGAAATGACCAGCAAACTGATAATATTTACAACTCCGGGCACTTTAGGGAGCGTTTTCACTTGAATTTGCTTTCAAATATTAGGAATTCTTGTTTATACAGCTCAAAATTTGTGTAGAAAGCCTGTAAGTGAGGTCTATACTGCGTATGTTTACAATTGAGGCCCCATTACCCTGGCGACTTTTGTATGACTCTGTTAAAATCCTGACAGTTCCAGTACATATTTGTAAGAAAACTCTCTAGTTGTGGTAAAACTCTTAAAAATACGCAATTAGAGTTTTCAGAAATGATTAAAAACTTGGAAGAACCTCTTGAAATAAAAGTAAATAGATTCTTCCTACATTTCCTGCCGTTTGGAATCACAGACATTACCAGTGGAAAGCCGTGAAATGACCAGCAAACTGATAATATTTACAACTCCGGGCACTTTAGGGAGCGTTTTCACTTGAATTTGCTTTCAAATATTAGGAATTCTTGTTTATACAGCTCAAAATTTGTGTAGAAAGCCTGTAAGTGAGGTCTATACTGCGTATGTTTACAATTGAGGCCCCATTACTCTGGCGACTTTTGAATGACTCCATTAAAATCCTGATGGTTCCAGTACATATTTGTAAGAAAGCTCCCTAGTTGTGGTAAAACTCTTCAAATACGCAATTAGAGTTTCCAGAAATGATTAAAAACTTGGAAGAACCCTTTGAAATTAAAGTACATAGATTCATCCTACATTTCCTGCCGTTTGTAATCACAGACATTACCAGTGGAAAGCCGTGAAATGACAAACAAACTGATAATATTTACAACTCCGGGCACTCTAGGGAGCGTTTTCACTTGAATTTGCTTTCAAATATTACGAATTCTTGTTTATACAGCTAAAGATTTGTGTATAAAGCCTGTAAGTGAGGTCTATACTGCGTATCTTTACAATTGAGGCCCCATTACTCTGGCGACTTTTGTATGACTCTTTTAAAATCCTGGCGGTTCCAGTACATATTTGTAAGAAAACTCTCTAGTTGTGGTAAAACTCTTAAAATACGTAATTAGAGTTGCCAGAAATGATTAAAAACTTGGAAGAACCCTTTGAAATTAAAGTACATAGATTCATCCTACATTTCCTGCCGTTTGTAATCACAGACATTACCAGTGGAAAGCCGTGAAATGACCAGCAAACTGATAATATTTACAACTCCGGGCACTTTAGGGAGCGTTTTCACTTGAATTTGCTTTCAAATATTAGGAATTCTTGTTTATACAGCTCAAAATTTGTGTAGAAAGCCTGTAAGTGAGGTCTATACTGCGTATGTTTACAATTGAGGCCCCATTACCCTGGCGACTTTTGTATGACTCTGTTAAAATCCTGACAGTTCCAGTACATATTTGTAAGAAAACTCTCTAGTTGTGGTAAAACTCTTAAAAATACGCAATTAGAGTTTTCAGAAATGATTAAAAACTTGGAAGAACCTCTTGAAATAAAAGTAAATAGATTCTTCGTACATTTCCTTCCGTTTGTAATCACAGACATTACCAGTGGAAAGCCGAGAAATGACCAGCAAACTGATAATATTTACAACTCCGGGCACTTTAGGCAGCGTTTTCACTTGAATTTGCTTTCAAATATTAGGAATTCTTGTTTATACAGCTAAAAATTTGTGTAGAAAGCCTGTAAGTGAGGTCTATACTGCGTATGTTTACAATTGAGGCCCCTTTACTCTGGCTACTTTTGTATGACTCTGTTAAAATCCTGACGGTTCCAGTACATATTTGTAAGAAAACTCTCTAGTTGTGGTAAAACTCTTAAAATACGTAATTAGAGTTTCCAGAAATGATTAAAAACTTGGAAGAACCCTTTGAAATTAAAGTACATAGATTCATCCTACATTTCCTGCCGTTTGTAATCACAGACATTACCAGTGGAAAGCCGTGAAATGACCAGCAAACTGATAATATTTACAACTCCGGGCACTTTAGGGAGCGTTTTCACTTGAATTTGCTTTCAAATATTAGGAATTCTTGTTTATACAGCTCAAAATTTGTGTAGAAAGCCTGTAAGTGAGGTCTAAACGGCGTATCTTTACAATTGAGGCCCCATTACTCTGCCGACTTTTGTATGACTCTGTTAAAATCCTGACGGTTCCAGTACATATTTGTAAGAAAACTCTCTAGTTGTGGTAAAGCTCTTAAAATACGTAATTAGAGTTTCCAGAAATGATTAAAAACTTGGAAGAACCACCTGAAATAAAAGTAAATCGATTCTGCCTACATTTCCTGCCGTTTGTAATCACAGACATTACCAGTGGAAAGCCGTGAAATGACCAGCAAACTGATAATATTTACAACTCCGGGCACTTTAGGGAGCGTTTTCACTTGAATTTGCTTTCAAATATTAGGAATTCTTGTTTATACAGCTCAAAATTTGTGTAGAAAGCCTGTAAGTGAGGTCTATACTGCGTATGTTTACAATTGAGGCCCCATTACTCTGGCGACTTTTGTATGACTCTGTTAAAATCCTGACGGTTCCAGTACATATTTGTAAGAAAACTCTCTAGTTGTGGTAAAACTCTTAAAAATACGCAATTAGAGTTTTCAGAAATGATTAAAAACTTGGAAGAACCTCTTGAAATAAAAGTAAATAGATTCTTCCTACATTTCCTGCCGTTTGTAATCACAGACATTACCAGTGGAAAGCCGTGAAATGACCAGCAAACTGATAATATTTACAACTCCGGGCACTTTAGGGAGCGTTTTCACTTGAATTTGCTTTCAAATATTAGGAATTCTTGTTTATACAGCTCAAAATTTGTGTAGAAAGCCTGTAAGTGAGGTCTATACTGCGTATGTTTACAATTGAGGCCCCATTACTCTGGCGACTTTTGTATGACTCTGTTAAAATCCTGACGGTTCCAGTACATATTTGTAAGAAAACTCTCTAGTTGTGGTAAAGCTCTTAAAATACACAATTAGAGTTTCCAGAAATGATTAAAAACTTGGAAGAACCCTTTGAAATTAAAGTACATAGATTCATCCTACATTTCCTGCCGTTTGTAATCACAGACATTACCAGTGGAAAGCCGTGAAATGACCAGCAAACTGATAATATTTACAACTCCGGGCACTTTAGGGAGCGTTTTCACTTGAATTTGCTTTCAAGTATTAGGAATTCTTGTTTATACAGCTCAAAATTTGTGTAGAAAGCCTGTAAGTGAGGTCTAAACTGCGTATGTTTACAATTGAGGCCCCATTACTCTGGCGACTTTTGTATGACTCTGTTAAAATCCTGACGGTTCCAGTACATATTTGTAAGAAAACTCTCTAGTTGTGGTAAAACTCTTAAAATACGCAATTAGAGTTTCCAGAAATGATTAAAAACTTGGAAGAACCTCTTGAAATAAAAGTAAATAGATTCTTCCTACATTTCCTGCCGTTTGTAATCACAGACATTACCAGTGGAAAGCAGTGAAATGACCAGCAAACTGATAATATTTACAACTCCGGGCACTTTAGGGAGCGTTTTCACTTGAATTTGCTTTCAAATATTAGGAATTCTTGTTTATACAGCTCAAAATTTGTGTAGAAAGCCTGTAAGTGAGGTCTATACTGCGTATGTTTACAATTGAGGCCCCATTACTCTGGCGACTTTTGTATGACTCTTTTAAAATCCTGACGGTTCCAGTACATATTTGTAAGAAAACTCTCTAGTTGTGGTAAAACTCTTAAAAATACGCAATTAGAGTTTTCAGAAATGATTAAAAACTTGGAAGAACCTCTTGAAATAAAAGTAAATAGATTCTTCCTACATTTCCTGCCGTTTGTAATCACAGACATTACCAGTGGAAAGCCGTGAAATGACCAGCAAACTGATAATATTTACAACTCCGGGCACTTTAGGGAGCGTTTTCACTTGAATTTGCTTTCAAATATTAGGAATTCTTGTTTATACAGCTCAAAATTTGTGTAGAAAGCCTGTAAGTGAGGTCTATACTGCGTATGTTTACAATTGAGGCCCCATTACTCTGGCGACTTTTGTATGACTCTGTTAAAATCCTGACGGTTCCAGTACATATTTGTAAGAAAGCTCCCTAGTTGTGGTAAAACTCTTCAAATACGCAATTAGAGTTTCCAGAAATGATTAAAAACTTGGAAGAACCCTTTGAAATTAAAGTACATAGATTCATCCTACATTTCCTGCCGTTTGTAATCACAGACATTACCAGTGGAAAGCCGTGAAATGACAAACAAACTGATAATATTTACAACTCCGGGCACTCTAGGGAGCGTTTTCACTTGAATTTGCTTTCAAATATTACGAATTCTTGTTTATACAGCTAAAGATTTGTGTATAAAGCCTGTAAGTGAGGTCTATACTGCGTATCTTTACAATTGAGGCCCCATTACTCTGGCGACTTTTGTATGACTCTTTTAAAATCCTGACGGTTCCAGTACATATTTGTAAGAAAACTCTCTAGTTGTGGTAAAACTCTTAAAATACGTAATTAGAGTTTCCAGAAATGATTAAAAACTTGGAAGAACCCTTTGAAATTAAAGTACATAGATTCATCCTACATTTCCTGCCGTTTGTAATTACAGACATTACCAGTGGAAAGCCGTGAAATGACCAGCAAACTGATAATATTTACAACTCAGGGCACTTTAGGGAGCGTTTTCACTTGAATTTGCTTTCAAATATTAGTAATTCTTGTTTATACAGCTCAAAATTTGTGTAGAAAGCCTGTAAGTGAGGTCTATACTGCGTATGTTTACAATTGAGGCCCCATTACTCTGGCGACTTTTGTATGACTCTGTTAAAATCCTGACGGTTCCAGTACATATTTGTAAGAAAACTCTCTAGTTGTGGTAAAACTCTTAAAATACGTAATTAGAGTTTCCAGAAATGATTAAAAACTTGGAAGAACCACTTGAAATAAAAGTACATAGATTCATCCTACATTTCCTGCCATTTGTAATCAAAGACATTACCAGTGGAAAGCCGTGAAATGACCAGCAAACTGATAATATTTACAACTCCGGGCACTTTAGGGAGCGTTTTCACTTGAATTTGCTTTCAAATATTAGGAATTCTTGTTTATACAGCTCAAAATTTGTGTAGAAAGCCTGTAAGTGAGGTCTAAACTGCGTATCTTTACAATTGAGGCCCCATTACTCTGCCGACTTTTGTATGACTCTGTTAAAATCCTGACGGTTCCAGTACATATTTGTAAGCAAACTCTCTAGTTGTGGTAAAGCTCTTAAAATACGTAATTAGAGTTTCCAGAAATGATTAAAAACTTGGAAGAACCCTTTGAAATTAAAGTACATAGATTCATCCTACATTTCCTGCCGTTTGTAATCACAGACATTACCAGTGGAAAGCCGTGAAATGACCAGCAAACTGATAATATTTACAACTCCGGGCACTTTAGGGAGCGTTTTCACTTGAATTTGCTTTCAAATATTAGGAATTCTTGTTTATACAGCTCAAAATTTGTGTATAAAGCCTGTAAGTGAGGTCTATACTGCGTATGTTTACAATTGAGGCCCCATTACCCTGGCGACTTTTGTATGACTCTGTTAAAATCCTGACAGTTCCAGTATATATTTGTAAGAAAACTCTCTAGTTGTGGTAAAACTCTTAAAAATACGCAATTAGAGTTTTCAGAAATGATTAAAAACTTGGAAGAACCTCTTGAAATAAAAGTAAATAGATTCTTCCAAAATTTCCTGCCGTTTGTAATCACAGACATTACCAGTGGAAAGCCGTGAAATGACCAGCAAACTGATAATATTTACAACTCCGGGCACTTTAGGGAGCGTTTTCACTTGAATTTGCTTTCAAATATTAGGAATTCTTGTTTATACAGCTCAAAATTTGTGTAGAAAGCCTGTAAGTGAGGTCTATACTGCGTATGTTTACAATTGAGGCCCCATTACTCTGGCGACTTTTGAATGACTCTGTTAAAATCCTGACGGTTCCAGTACATATTTGTAAGAAAGCTCCCTAGTTGTGGTAAAACTCTTCAAATACGCAATTAGAGTTTCCAGAAATGATTAAAAACTTGGAAGAACCCTTTGAAATTAAAGTACATAGATTCATCCTACATTTCCTGCCGTTTGTAATCACAGACATTACCAGTGGAAAGCCGTGAAATGACAAACAAACTGATAATATTTACAACTCCGGGCACTCTAGGGAGCGTTTTCACTTGAATTTGCTTTCAAATATTACGAATTCTTGTTTATACAGCTAAAGATTTGTGTATAAAGCCTGTAAGTGAGGTCTATACTGCGTATCTTTACAATTGAGGCCCCATTACTCTGGCGACTTTTGTATGACTCTTTTAAAATCCTGACGGTTCCAGTACATATTTGTAAGAAAACTCTCTAGTTGTGGTAAAACTCTTAAAATACGTAATTAGAGTTTCCAGAAATGATTAAAAACTTGGAAGAACCCTTTGAAATTAAAGTACATAGATTCATCCTACATTTCCTGCCGTTTGTAATCACAGACATTACCAGTGGAAAGCCGTGAAATGACCAGCAAACTGATAATATTTACAACTCAGGGCACTTTAGGGAGCGTTTTCACTTGAATTTGCTTTCAAATATTAGTAATTCTTGTTTATACAGCTCAAAATTTGTGTAGAAAGCCTGTAAGTGAGGTCTATACTGCGTATGTTTACAATTGAGGCCCCATTACTCTGGCGACTTTTGTATGACTCTGTTAAAATCCTGACGGTTCCAGTACATATTTGTAAGAAAACTCTCTAGTTGTGGTAAAACTCTTAAAATACGTAATTAGAGTTTCCAGAAATGATTAAAAACTTGGAAGAACCACTTGAAATAAAAGTACATAGATTCATCCTACATTTCCTGCCGTTTGTAATCAAAGACATTACCAGTGGAAAGCCGTGAAATGACCAGCAAACTGATAATATTTACAACTCCGGGCACTTTAGGGAGCGTTTTCACTTGAATTTGCTTTCAAATATTAGGAATTCTTGTTTATACAGCTCAAAATTTGTGTAGAAAGCCTGTAAGTGAGGTCTAAACTGCGTATCTTTACAATTGAGGCCCCATTACTCTGCCGACTTTTGTATGACTCTGTTAAAATCCTGACGGTTCCAGTACATATTTGTAAGCAAACTCTCTAGTTGTGGTAAAGCTCTTAAAATACGTAATTAGAGTTTCCAGAAATGATTAAAAACTTGGAAGAACCCTTTGAAATTAAAGTACATAGATTCATCCTACATTTCCTGCCGTTTGTAATCACAGACATTACCAGTGGAAAGCCGTGAAATGACCAGCAAACTGATAATATTTACAACTCCGGGCACTTTAGGGAGCGTTTTCACTTGAATTTGCTTTCAAATATTAGGAATTCTTGTTTATACAGCTCAAAATTTGTGTATAAAGCCTGTAAGTGAGGTCTATACTGCGTATGTTTACAATTGAGGCCCCATTACCCTGGCGACTTTTGTATGACTCTGTTAAAATCCTGACAGTTCCAGTATATATTTGTAAGAAAACTCTCTAGTTGTGGTAAAACTCTTAAAAATACGCAATTAGAGTTTTCAGAAATGATTAAAAACTTGGAAGAACCTCTTGAAATAAAAGTAAATAGATTCTTCCTACATTTCCTGCCGTTTGTAATCACAGACATTACCAGTGGAAAGCCGTGAAATGACCAGCAAACTGATAATATTTACAACTCCGGGCACTTTAGGGAGCGTTTTCACTTGAATTTGCTTTCAAATATTAGGAATTCTTGTTTATACAGCTCAAAATTTGTGTAGAAAGCCTGTAAGTGAGGTCTATACTGCGTATGTTTACAATTGAGGCCCCATTACTCTGGCGACTTTTGAATGACTCTGTTAAAATCCTGACGGTTCCAGTACATATTTGTAAGAAAGCTCCCTAGTTGTGGTAAAACTCTTCAAATACGCAATTAGAGTTTCCAGAAATGATTAAAAACTTGGAAGAACCCTTTGAAATTAAAGTACATAGATTCATCCTACATTTCCTGCCGTTTGTAATCACAGACATTACCAGTGGAAAGCCGTGAAATGACAAACAAACTGATAATATTTACAACTCCGGGCACTCTAGGGAGCGTTTTCACTTGAATTTGCTTTCAAATATTAGGAATTCTTGTTTATACAGCTAAAGATTTGTGTATAAAGCCTGTAAGTGAGGTCTATACTGCGTATCTTTACAATTGAGGCCCCATTACTCTGGCGACTTTTGTATGACTCTTTTAAAATCCTGACGGTTCCAGTACATATTTGTAAGAAAACTCTCTAGTTGTGGTAAAACTCTTAAAATACGTAATTAGAGTTTCCAGAAATGATTAAAAACTTGGAAGAACCCTTTGAAATTAAAGTACATAGATTCATCCTACATTTCCTGCCGTTTGTAATCACAGACATTACCAGTGGAAAGCCGTGAAATGACCAGCAAACTGATAATATTTACAACTCAGGGCACTTTAGGGAGCGTTTTCACTTGAATTTGCTTTCAAATATTAGTAATTCTTGTTTATACAGCTCAAAATTTGTGTAGAAAGCCTGTAAGTGAGGTCTATACTGCGTATGTTTACAATTGAGGCCCCATTACTCTGGCGACTTTTGTATGACTCTGTTAAAATCCTGACGGTTCCAGTACATATTTGTAAGAAAACTCTCTAGTTGTGGTAAAACTCTTAAAATAAGTAATTAGAGTTTCCAGAAATGATTAAAAACTTGGAAGAACCACTTGAAATAAAAGTACATAGATTCATCCTACATTTCCTGCCGTTTGTAATCAAAGACATTACCAGTGGAAAGCCGTGAAATGACCAGCAAACTGATAATATTTACAACTCCGGGCACTTTAGGGAGCGTTTTCACTTGAATTTGCTTTCAAATATTAGGAATTCTTGTTTATACAGCTCAAAATTTTTGTAGAAAGCCTGTAAGTGAGGTCTATACTGCGTATGTTTACAATTGAGGCCCCATTACTCTGGCGACTTTTGTATGACTCTGTTAAAATCCTGAAGGTTCCAGTACATATTTGTAAGAAAACTCTCTAGTTGTGGTAAAACTCTTAAAAATACGCAATTAGAGTTTTCAGAAATGATTAAAACTTGGAAGAACCCTTTGAAATTAAAGTACATAGATTCATCCTCCATTTCCTGCCGTTTGTAATCACAGACATTACCAGTGGAAAGCCGTGAAATGACCAGCAAACTGATAATATTTACAACTCCGGGCACTTTAGGGAGCGTTTTCACTTGAATTTGCTTTCAAATATTAGGAATTCTTGTTTATACAGCTCAAAATTTTTGTAGAAATCCTGTAAGTGAGGTCTATACTGCGTATGTTTACAATTGAGGCCCCATTACTCTGGCGACTTTTGTATGACTCTGTTAAAATCCTGACGGTTCCAGTACATATTTGTAAGAAAACTCTCTAGTTGTGGTAAAGCTCTTAAAATACGTAATTAGAGTTTCCAGAAATGATTAAAAACTTGGAAGAACCCTTTGAAATTAAAGTACATAGATTCATCCTACATTTCCTGCCGTTTGTAATCACAGACATTACCAGTGGAAAGCCGTGAAATGACCAGCAAACTGATAATATTTATAACTCCGGGCACTTTAGGGAGCGTTTTCACTTGAATTTCCTTTCAAATATTAGGAATTCTTGTTTATACAGCTCAAAATTTGTGTAGAAAGCCTGTAAGTGAGGTCTATACTGCGTATGTTTACAATTGAGGCCCCATTACCCTGGCGACTTTTGTATGACTCTGTTAAAATCCTGACAGTTCCAGTACATATTTGTAAGAAAACTCTCTAGTTGTGGTAAAACTCTTAAAAATACGCAATTAGAGTTTTCAGAAATGATTAAAAACTTGGAAGAACCTCTTGAAATAAAAGTAAATAGATTCTTCCTACATTTCCTGCCATTTGTAATCACAGACATTACCAGTAGAAAGCCGTGAAATGACCAGCAAACTGATAATATTTACAACTCCGGGCACTTTAGGGAGCGTTTTCACTTGAATTTGCTTTCAAATATTAGGAATTCTTGTTTATACAGCTCAAAATTTGTGTAGAAAGCCTGTAAGTGAGGTCTATACTGCGTATGTTTACAATTGAGGCCCCATTACTCTGGCGACTTTTGAATGACTCTGTTAAAATCCTGACGGTTCCAGTACATATTTGTAAGAAAGCTCCCTAGTTGTGGTAAAACTCTTCAAATACGCAATTAGAGTTTCCAGAAATGATTAAAAACTTGGAAGCACCCTTTGAAATTAAAGTACATAGATTCATCCTACATTTCCTGCCGTTTGTAATCACAGACATTACCAGTGGAAAGCCGTGAAATGACAAACAAACTGATAATATTTACAACTCCGGGCACTCTAGGGAGCGTTTTCACTTGAATTTGCTTTCAAATATTACGAATTCTTGTTTATACAGCTAAAGATTTGTGTATAAAGCCTGTAAGTGAGGTCTATACTGCGTATCTTTACAATTGAGGCCCCATTACTCTGGCGACTTTTGTATGACTCTTTTAAAATCCTGGCGGTTCCAGTACATATTTGTAAGAAAACTCTCTAGTTGAGGTAAAACTCTTAAAATACGTAATTAGAGTTGCCAGAAATGATTAAAAACTTGGAAGAACCCTTTGAAATTAAAGTACATAGATTCATCCTACATTTCCTGCCGTTTGTAATCACAGACATTACCAGTGGAAAGCCGTGAAATGACCAGCAAACTGATAATATTTACAACTCAGAGCACTTTTGGGAGCGTTTTCACTTGAATTTGCTTTCAAATATTAGTAATTCTTGTTTATACAGCTCAAAATTTGTGTAGAAAGCCTGTAAGTGAGGTCTATACTGCGTATGTTTACAATTGAGGCCCCATTACTCTGGCGACTTTTGAATGACTCTCTTAAAATCCTGACGGTTCCAGTACATATTTGTAAGAAAACTCTCTAGTTGTGGTAAAACTCTTCAAATACGCAATTAGAGTTTCCAGAAATGATTAAAAACTTGGAAGAACCACTTGAAATAAAAGTACATAGATTCTTCCTACATTTCCTGCGGTTTGTAATCACAGACATTACCAGTGGAAAGCCGTGAAATGACCAGCAAACTGATAATATTTACAACTCCGGGCACTTTAGGGAGCGTTTTCACTTGAATTTGCTTTCAAATATTAGGAATTCTTGTTTATACAGCTAAAAATTTGTGTAGAAAGCCTGTAAGTGAGGTCTAAACTGCGTATCTTTACAATTGAGGCCCCATTACTCTGCCGACTTTTGTATGACTCTGTTAAAATCCTGACGGTTCCAGTACATATTTGTAAGCAAACACTCTAGTTGTGGTAAAGCTCTTAAAATATGTAATTAGAGTTTCCAGAAATGATTAAAAACTTGGAAGAACCCCTTGAAATAAAAGTAAATAGATTCTTCCTACATTTCCTGCGGTTTGTAATCACAGACATTACCAGTGGAAAGCCGTGAAATGACCAGCAAACTGATAATATTTACAACTCCGGGCACTTTAGGGAGCGTTTTCACTTGAATTTGCTTTCAAATATTAGGAATTCTTGTTTATACAGCTAAAAATTTGTGTAGAAAGCCTGTAAGTGAGGTCTAAACTGCGTATGTTTACAATTGAGGCCCCATTACTCTGGCGACTTTTGTATGACTCTGTTAAAATCCTGACGTTTCCAGTACATATTTGTAAGAAAACTCTCTAGTTGTGGTAAAACTCTTCAAATACGTAATTAGAGTTTCCAGAAATGATTGAAAACTTGGAAGAACCCCTTGAAATTAAATTGATTCTTCCTACATTTCCTGCCGTTTGTAATCAGAGACATTACCAGTGAAAAGCCGTGAAATGACCAGCAAACTGATAATATTTACAACTCCGGGCACTTTAGGGAGCGTTTTCATTTGAATTTGCTTTCAAATATTAGGAATTCTTGTTTATACAGCTCAAAATTTGTGCAGAAAGCCTGTAAGTGAGGTCTAAACTGCGTATGTTTACAATTGAGGCCGCATTACTCTGGCGACTTTTGTATGACTCTTTTAAAATCCTGACGGTTCCAGTACATATTTGTAAGAAAACTCTCTAGTTGTGGTAAAACTCTTCAAATACGTAATTAGAGTTTCCAGAAATGATTGAAAACTTGGAAGAACCCCTTGAAATAAAAGGAAATAGATTCTTCCTACATTTCCTGCCGTTTGTAATCACAGACATTACCAGTGGAAAGCCGTGAAATGACCAGCAAACTGAAAATATTTAAAACTCCGGGCACATTAGGGAGCGTTTTCACTTGAATTTGCTTTCAAATATTAGGAATTCTTGTTTATACAGCTAAAAATTTGTGTAGAAAGCCTGTAAGTGAGGTCTAAACTGCGTATGTTTACAATTGAGGCCCCATTACTCTGGCGACTTTTGTATGACTCTGTTAAAATCCTGACGGTTCCAGTACATATTTGTAAGAAAACTCTCTAGTTGTGGTAAAACTCTTAAAATACGCAATTAGAGTTTTCAGAAATGATTAAAAACTTGGAAGAACCACTTGAAATTAAAGTAAATAGATTCTTCCTACATTTCCTGCCGTTTGTAATCACAGACATTACCAGTGGAAAGCCGTGAAATGACCAGCAAACTGATAATATTTACAACTCCGGGCACTTTAGGGAGCGTTTTCACTTGAATTTGCTTTCAAATATTAGGAATTCTTGTTTATACAGCTCAAAATTTGTGTAGAAAGCCTGTAAGTGAGGTCTATACTGCATATGTTTACAATTGAGGCCCCATTACTCTGGCGACTTTTGTATGACTCTGTTAAAATCCTGACGGTTCCAGTACATATTTGTAAGAAAACTCTCTAGTTGTGGTAAAACTCTTAAAATAAGTAATTAGAGTTTCCAGAAATGATTAAAAACTTGGAAGAACCCCTTGAAATAAAAGTAAATAGATTCTTCCTACATTTCCTGCCGTTTGTAATCACAGACATTACCAGTGGAAAGCCGTGAAATGACCAGCAAACTGATACTATTTACAACTCCGGGCACATTAGGGAGCGTTTTCACTTGAATTTGCTTTGAAATATTAGGAATTCTTGTTTATACAGCTCTAAATTTGTGCCGAAAGCCTGTAAGTGAGGTCTAAACTGCGTATGTTTACAATTGAGGCCCCATTACTCTGGCGACTTTTGTATGACTCTGTTAAAATCCTGACGGTTCCAGTACATATTTGTAAGAAAACTCTCTAGTTGTGGTAAAACTCTTAAAATACGTAATTAGAGTTTCCAGAAATGATTGAAAATTTGGAAGAACCCCTTGAAATAAAAGGAAATAGATTCTTCCTACATTTCCTGCCGTTTGTAATCACAGACATTACCAGTGGAAAGCCGTGAAATGACCAGCAAACTGATAATATTTACAACTCCGGGCACTTTAGGGAGCGTTTTCACTTGAATTTGCTTTCAAATATTAGGAATTCTTGTTTATACAGCTCAAAATTTGTGTAGAAAGCCTGTAAGTGAGGTCTAAACTGCGTATGTTTACAATTGAGGCCCCATTACTCTGGCGACTTTTGTATGACTCTGTTAAAATCCTGACGGTTCCAGTACATATTTGTAAGAAAACTCTCTAGTTGTGGTAAAACTCTTAAAATACGTAATTAGAGTTTCCAGAAATGATTGAAAACTTGGAAGAACCCCTTGAAATAAAAGGAAATAGATTCTTCCTACATTTCCTGCCGTTTGTAATCACAGACATTACCAGTGGAAAGCCGTGAAATGACCAGCAAACTGATAATATTTACAACTCCGGGCACTTTAGGGAGCGTTTTCACTTGAATTTGCTTTCAAATATTAGGAATTCTTGTTTATACAGCTCAAAATTTGTGTAGAAAGCCTGTAAGTGAGGTCTAAACTGCGTATGTTTACAATTGAGGCCCCATTACTCTGGCGACTTTTGTATGACTCTGTTAAAATCCTGACGGTTCCAGTACATATTTGTAAGAAAACTCTCTAGTTGTGGTAAAACTCTTAAAATACGCAATTAGAGTTTTCAGAAATGATTAAAAACTTGGAAGAACCACTTGAAATTAAAGTAAATAGATTCTTCCTACATTTCCTGCCGTTTGTAATCACAGACATTACCAGTGGAAAGCCGTGAAATGACCAGCAAACTGATAATATTTACAACTCCGGGCAATTTAGGGAGCGTTTTCACTTGAATTTGCTTTCAAATATTAGGAATTCTTGTTTATACAGCTCAAAATTTGTGTAGAAAGCCTGTAAGTGAGGTCTATACTGCATATGTTTACAATTGAGGCCCCATTACTCTGGCGACTTTTGTATGACTCTGTTAAAATCCTGACGGTTCCAGTACATATTTGTAAGAAAACTCTCTAGTTGTGGTAAAACTCTTAAAATAAGTAATTAGAGTTTCCAGAAATGATTAAAAACTTAGAAGAACCCCTTGAAATAAAAGTAAATAGATTCTTCCTACATTTCCTGCCGTTTGTAATCACAGACATTACCAGTGGAAAGCCGTGAAATGACCAGCAAACTGATACTATTTACAACTCCGGGCACATTAGGGAGCGTTTTCACTTGAATTTGCTTTCAAATATTAGGAATTCTTGTTTATACAGCTCTAAATTTGTGCCGAAAGCCTGTAAGTGAGGTCTAAACTGCGTATGTTTACAATTGAGGCCCCATTACTCTGGCGACTTTTGTATGACTCTGTTAAAATCCTGACGGTTCCAGTACATATTTGTAAGAAAACTCTCTAGTTGTGGTAAAACTCTTAAAATACGTAATTAGAGTTTCCAGAAATGATTGAAAACTTGGAAGAACCCCTTGAAATAAAAGTACATAGATTCTTCCTACATTTCCTGCCGTTTGTAATCACAGACATTACCAGTGGAAAGCCGTGAAATGACCAGCAAACTGATAATATTTACAACTCCGGGCACTTTAGGGAGCGTTTTCACTTGAATTTGCTTTCAAATATTAGGAATTCTTGTTTATACAGCTAAAAATTTGTGTAGAAAGCCTGTAAGTGAGGTCTAAACTGCGTATCTTTACAATTGAGGCCCCATTACTCTGCCGACTTTTGTATGACTCTGTTAAAATCCTGACGGTTCCAGTACATATTTGTAAGCAAACTCTCTAGTTGTGGTAAAGCTCTTAAAATACGTAATTAGAGTTTCCAGAAATGATTAAAAACTTGGAAGAACCCCTTGAAATAAAAGTAAATAGATTCTTCCTACATTTCCTGTCGTTTGTAATCACAGACATTACCAGTGGAAAGCCGTGAAATGACCAGCAAACTGATAATATTTACAACTCCGGGCACTTTAGGGAGCGTTTTCACTTGAATTTGCTTTCAAATATTAGGAATTCTTGTTTATACAGCTCAAAATTTGTGCAGAAAGCCTGTAAGTGAGGTCTAAACTGCGTATGTTTACAATTGAGGCCGCATTACTCTGGCGACTTTTGTATGACTCTTTTAAAATCCTGACGGTTCCAGTACATATTTGTAAGAAAACTCTCTAGTTGTGGTAAAACTCTTCAAATACGTAATTAGAGTTTCCAGAAATGATTGAAAACTTGGAAGAACCCCTTGAAATAAAAGGAAATAGATTCTTCCTACATTTCCTGCCGTTTGTAATCACAGACATTACCAGTGGAAAGCCGTGAAATGACCAGCAAACTGAAAATATTTACAACTCCGGGCACATTAGGGAGCGTTTTCACTTGAATTTGCTTTCAAATATTAGGAATTCTTGTTTATACAGCTAAAAATTTGTGTAGAAAGCCTGTAAGTGAGGTCTAAACTGCGTATGTTTACAATTGAGGCCCCATTACTCTGGCGACTTTTGTATGACTCTGTTAAAATCCTGACGGTTCCAGTACATATTTGTAAGAAAACTCTCTAGTTGTGGTAAAACTCTTAAAATACGCAATTAGAGTTTTCAGAAATGATTAAAAACTTGGAAGAACCACTTGAAATTAAAGTAAATAGATTCTTCCTACATTTCCTGCCGTTTGTAATCACAGACATTACCAGTGGAAAGCCGTGAAATGACCAGCAAACTGATAATATTTACAACTCCGGGCACTTTAGGGAGCGTTTTCACTTGAATTTGCTTTCAAATATTAGGAATTCTTGTTTATACAGCTCAAAATTTGTGTAGAAAGCCTGTAAGTGAGGTCTATACTGCATATGTTTACAATTGAGGCCCCATTACTCTGGCGACTTTTGTATGACTCTGTTAAAATCCTGACGGTTCCAGTACATATTTGTAAGAAAACTCTCTAGTTGTGGTAAAACTCTTAAAATAAGTAATTAGAGTTTCCAGAAATGATTAAAAACTTGGAAGAACCCCTTGAAATAAAAGTAAATAGATTCTTCCTACATTTCCTGCCGTTTGTAATCACAGACATTACCAGTGGAAAGCCGTGAAATGACCAGCAAACTGATACTATTTACAACTCCGGGCACATTAGGGAGCGTTTTCACTTGAATTTGCTTTGAAATATTAGGAATTCTTGTTTATACAGCTCTAAATTTGTGCCGAAAGCCTGTAAGTGAGGTCTAAACTGCGTATGTTTACAATTGAGGCCCCATTACTCTGGCGACTTTTGTATGACTCTGTTAAAATCCTGACGGTTCCAGTACATATTTGTAAGAAAACTCTCTAGTTGTGGTAAAACTCTTAAAATACGTAATTAGAGTTTCCAGAAATGATTGAAAATTTGGAAGAACCCCTTGAAATAAAAGGAAATAGATTCTTCCTACATTTCCTGCCGTTTGTAATCACAGACATTACCAGTGGAAAGCCGTGAAATGACCAGCAAACTGATAATATTTACAACTCCGGGCACTTTAGGGAGCGTTTTCACTTGAATTTGCTTTCAAATATTAGGAATTCTTGTTTATACAGCTCAAAATTTGTGTAGAAAGCCTGTAAGTGAGGTCTAAACTGCGTATGTTTACAATTGAGGCCCCATTACTCTGGCGACTTTTGTATGACTCTGTTAAAATCCTGACGGTTCCAGTACATATTTGTAAGAAAACTCTCTAGTTGTGGTAAAACTCTTAAAATACGTAATTAGAGTTTCCAGAAATGATTGAAAACTTGGAAGAACCCCTTGAAATAAAAGGAAATAGATTCTTCCTACATTTCCTGCCGTTTGTAATCACAGACATTACCAGTGGAAAGCCGTGAAATGACCAGCAAACTGATAATATTTACAACTCCGGGCACTTTAGGGAGCGTTTTCACTTGAATTTGCTTTCAAATATTAGGAATTCTTGTTTATACAGCTCAAAATTTGTGTAGAAAGCCTGTAAGTGAGGTCTAAACTGCGTATGTTTACAATTGAGGCCCCATTACTCTGGCGACTTTTGTATGACTCTGTTAAAATCCTGACGGTTCCAGTACATATTTGTAAGAAAACTCTCTAGTTGTGGTAAAACTCTTAAAATACGCAATTAGAGTTTTCAGAAATGATTAAAAACTTGGAAGAACCACTTGAAATTAAAGTAAATAGATTCTTCCTACATTTCCTGCCGTTTGTAATCACAGACATTACCAGTGGAAAGCCGTGAAATGACCAGCAAACTGATAATATTTACAACTCCGGGCACTTTAGGGAGCGTTTTCACTTGAATTTGCTTTCAAATATTAGGAATTCTTGTTTATACAGCTCAAAATTTGTGTAGAAAGCCTGTAAGTGAGGTCTATACTGCATATGTTTACAATTGAGGCCCCATTACTCTGGCGACTTTTGTATGACTCTGTTAAAATCCTGACGGTTCCAGTACATATTTGTAAGAAAACTCTCTAGTTGTGGTAAAACTCTTAAAATAAGTAATTAGAGTTTCCAGAAATGATTAAAAACTTGGAAGAACCCCTTGAAATAAAAGTAAATAGATTCTTCCTACATTTCCTGCCGTTTGTAATCACAGACATTACCAGTGGAAAGCCGTGAAATGACCAGCAAACTGATACTATTTACAACTCCGGGCACATTAGGGAGCGTTTTCACTTGAATTTGCTTTGAAATATTAGGAATTCTTGTTTATACAGCTCTAAATTTGTGCCGAAAGCCTGTAAGTGAGGTCTAAACTGCGTATGTTTACAATTGAGGCCCCATTACTCTGGCGACTTTTGTATGACTCTGTTAAAATCCTGACGGTTCCAGTACATATTTGTAAGAAAACTCTCTAGTTGTGGTAAAACTCTTAAAATACGTAATTAGAGTTTCCAGAAATGATTGAAAATTTGGAAGAACCCCTTGAAATAAAAGGAAATAGATTCTTCCTACATTTCCTGCCGTTTGTAATCACAGACATTACCAGTGGAAAGCCGTGAAATGACCAGCAAACTGATAATATTTACAACTCCGGGCACTTTAGGGAGCGTTTTCACTTGAATTTGCTTTCAAATATTAGGAATTCTTGTTTATACAGCTCAAAATTTGTGTAGAAAGCCTGTAAGTGAGGTCTAAACTGCGTATGTTTACAATTGAGGCCCCATTACTCTGGCGACTTTTGTATGACTCTGTTAAAATCCTGACGGTTCCAGTACATATTTGTAAGAAAACTCTCTAGTTGTGGTAAAACTCTTAAAATACGTAATTAGAGTTTCCAGAAATGATTGAAAACTTGGAAGAACCCCTTGAAATAAAAGGAAATAGATTCTTCCTACATTTCCTGCCGTTTGTAATCACAGACATTACCAGTGGAAAGCCGTGAAATGACCAGCAAACTGATAATATTTACAACTCCGGGCACTTTAGGGAGCGTTTTCACTTGAATTTGCTTTCAAATATTAGGAATTCTTGTTTATACAGCTCAAAATTTGTGTAGAAAGCCTGTAAGTGAGGTCTAAACTGCGTATGTTTACAATTGAGGCCCCATTACTCTGGCGACTTTTGTATGACTCTGTTAAAATCCTGACGGTTCCAGTACATATTTGTAAGAAAACTCTCTAGTTGTGGTAAAACTCTTAAAATACGCAATTAGAGTTTTCAGAAATGATTAAAAACTTGGAAGAACCACTTGAAATTAAAGTAAATAGATTCTTCCTACATTTCCTGCCGTTTGTAATCACAGACATTACCAGTGGAAAGCCGTGAAATGACCAGCAAACTGATAATATTTACAACTCCGGGCAATTTAGGGAGCGTTTTCACTTGAATTTGCTTTCAAATATTAGGAATTCTTGTTTATACAGCTCAAAATTTGTGTAGAAAGCCTGTAAGTGAGGTCTATACTGCATATGTTTACAATTGAGGCCCCATTACTCTGGCGACTTTTGTATGACTCTGTTAAAATCCTGACGGTTCCAGTACATATTTGTAAGAAAACTCTCTAGTTGTGGTAAAACTCTTAAAATAAGTAATTAGAGTTTCCAGAAATGATTAAAAACTTGGAAGAACCCCTTGAAATAAAAGTAAATAGATTCTTCCTACATTTCCTGCCGTTTGTAATCACAGACATTACCAGTGGAAAGCCGTGAAATGACCAGCAAACTGATACTATTTACAACTCCGGGCACATTAGGGAGCGTTTTCACTTGAATTTGCTTTCAAATATTAGGAATTCTTGTTTATACAGCTCTAAATTTGTGCCGAAAGCCTGTAAGTGAGGTCTAAACTGCGTATGTTTACAATTGAGGCCCCATTACTCTGGCGACTTTTGTATGACTCTGTTAAAATCCTGACGGTTCCAGTACATATTTGTAAGAAAACTCTCTAGTTGTGGTAAAACTCTTAAAATACGTAATTAGAGTTTCCAGAAATGATTGAAAACTTGGAAGAACCCCTTGAAATAAAAGGAAATAGATTCTTCCTACATTTCCTGCCGTTTGTAATCACAGACATTACCAGTGGAAAGCCGTGAAATGACCAGCAAACTGATAATATTTACAACTCCGGGCACTTTAGGGAGCGTTTTCACTTGAATTTGCTTTCAAATATTAGGAATTCTTGTTTATACAGCTCAAAATTTGTGTAGAAAGCCTGTAAGTGAGGTCTAAACTGCCTATGTTTACAATTGAGGCCCCATTACTCTGGCGACTTTTGTATGACTCTGTTAAAATCCTGACGGTTCCAGTACATATTTGTAAGCAAACTCTCTAGTTGTGGTAAAGCTCTTAAAATACGTAATTAGAGTTTCCAGAAATGATTGAAAACTTGGAAGAACCCCTTGAAATAAAAGTACATAGATTCTTCCTACATTTCCTGCGGTTTGTAATCACAGACATTACCAGTGGAAAGCCGTGAAATGACCAGCAAACTGATAATATTTACAACTCCGGGCACTTTAGGGAGCGTTTTCACTTGAATTTGCTTTCAAATATTAGGAATTCTTGTTTATACAGCTAAAAATTTGTGTAGAAAGCCTGTAAGTGAGGTCTAAACTGCGTATCTTTACAATTGAGGCCCCATTACTCTGCCGACTTTTGTATGACTCTGTTAAAATCCTGACGGTTCCAGTACATATTTGTAAGCAAACTCTCTAGTTGTGGTAAAGCTCTTAAAATACGTAATTAGAGTTTCCAGAAATGATTAAAAACTTGGAAGAACCCCTTGAAATAAAAGTAAATAGATTCTTCCTACATTTCCTGTCGTTTGTAATCACAGACATTACCAGTGGAAAGCCGTGAAATGACCAGCAAACTGATAATATTTACAACTCCGGGCACTTTAGGGAGCGTTTTCACTTGAATTTGCTTTCAAATATTAGGAATTCTTGTTTATACAGCTCAAAATTTGTGTATAAAGCCTGTAAGTGAGGTCTATACTGCATATGTTTACAATTGAGGCCCCATTACTCTGGCGACTTTTCTATGACTCTGTTAAAATCCTGACGGTTCCAGTACATATTTGTAAGAAAACTCTCTAGTTGTGGTAAAACTCTTCAAATACGTAATTAGAGTTTCCAGAAATGATTGAAAACTTGGAAGAACCCCTTGAAATAAAAGGAAATAGATTCTTCCTACATTTCCTGCCGTTTGTAATCACAGACATTACCAGTGGAAAGCCGTGAAATGACCAGCAAACTGAAAATATTTACAACTCCGGGCACATTAGGGAGCGTTTTCACTTGAATTTGCTTTCAAATATTAGGAATTCTTGTTTATACAGCTCTAAATTTGTGCCGAAAGCCTGTAAGTGAGGTCTAAACTGCGTATGTTTACAATTGAGGCCGCATTACTCTGGCGACTTTTGTATGACTCTTTTAAAATCCTGACGGTTCCAGTACATATTTGTAAGAAAACTCTCTAGTTGTGGTAAAACTCTTAAAATACGTAATTAGAGTTTCCAGAAATGATTGAAAACTTGGAAGAACCCCTTGAAATAAAAGGAAATAGATTCTTCCTACATTTCCTGCCGTTTGTAATCACAGACATTACCAGTGGAAAGCCGTGAAATGACCAGCAAACTGAAAATATTTACAACTCCGGGCACATTAGGGAGCGTTTTCACTTGAATTTGCTTTCAAATATTAGGAATTCTTGTTTATACAGCTCTAAATTTGTGCCGAAAGCCTGTAAGTGAGGTCTAAACTGCGTATGTTTACAATTGAGGCCGCATTACTCTGGCGACTTTTGTATGACTCTTTTAAAATCCTGACGGTTCCAGTACATATTTGTAAGAAAACTCTCTAGTTGTGGTAAAACTCTTAAAATACGTAATTAGAGTTTCCAGAAATGATTAAAAACTTGGAAGAACACCTTGAAATTAAAGTAAATAGATTCTTCCTACATTTCCTGCCATTTGTAATCACAGACATTACCAGTGGAAAGCCGTGAAATGACCAGCAAACTGATAATATTTACAACTCCGGGCACTTTAGGGAGCGTTTTCACTTGAATTTGCTTTCAAATATTAGGAATTCTTGTTTATACAGCTAAAAATTTGTGTAGAAAGCCTGTAAGTGAGGTCTAAACTGCGTATGTTTACAATTGAGGCCCCATTACTCTGGCGACTTTTGTATGACTCTGTTAAAATCCTGACGGTTCCAGTACATATTTGTAAGAAAACTCTCTAGTTGTGGTAAAACTCTTAAAATACGCAATTAGAGTTTTCAGAAATGATTAAAAACTTGGAAGAACCACTTGAAATTAAAGTAAATAGATTCTTCCTACATTTCCTGCCGTTTGTAATCACAGACATTACCAGTGGAAAGCCGTGAAATGACCAGCAAACTGATAATATTTACAACTCCGGGAAATTTAGGGAGCGTTTTCACTTGAATTTGCTTTCAAATATTAGGAATTCTTGTTTATACAGCTCAAAATTTGTGTAGAAAGCCTGTAAGTGAGGTCTATACTGCATATGTTTACAATTGAGGCCCCATTACTCTGGCGACTTTTGTATGACTCTGTTAAAATCCTGACGGTTCCAGTACATATTTGTAAGAAAACTCTCTAGTTGTGGTAAAACTCTTAAAATAAGTAATTAGAGTTTCCAGAAATGATTAAAAACTTGGAAGAACCCCTTGAAATAAAAGTAAATAGATTCTTCCTACATTTCCTGCCGTTTGTAATCACAGACATTACCAGTGGAAAGCCGTGAAATGACCAGCAAACTGATACTATTTACAACTCCGGGCACATTAGGGAGCGTTTTCACTTGAATTTGCTTTCAAATATTACGAATTCTTGTTTATACAGCTCTAAATTTGTGCCGAAAGCCTGTAAGTGAGGTCTAAACTGCGTATGTTTACAATTGAGGCCCCATTACTCTGGCGACTTTTGTATGACTCTGTTAAAATCCTGACGGTTCCAGTACATATTTGTTAGAAAACTCTCTAGTTGTGGTAAAACTCTTAAAATACGTAATTAGAGTTTCCAGAAATGATTGAAAACTTGGAAGAACCCCTTGAAATAAAAGGAAATAGATTCTTCCTACATTTCCTGCCGTTTGTAATCACAGACATTACCAGTGGAAAGCCGTGAAATGACCAGCAAACTGATAATATTTCCAACTCCGGGCACTTTAGGGAGCGTTTTCACTTGAATTTGCTTTCAAATATTAGGAATTCTTGTTTATACAGCTCAAAATTTGTGTAGAAAGCCTGTAAGTGAGGTCTAAACTGCATATGTTTACAATTGAGGCCCCATTACTCTGTCGACTTTTGTATGACTCTGTTAAAATCCTGACGGTTCCAGTACATATTTGTAAGAAAACTCTCTAGTTGTGGTAAAACTCTTAAAAAACGTAATTAGAGTTTCCAGAAATGATTGAAAACTTGGAAGAACCCCTTGAAATAAAAGTACATAGATTCTTCCTACATTTCCTGCGGTTTGTAATCACAGACATTACCAGTGGAAAGCCGTGAAATGACCAGCAAACTGATAATATTTACAACTCCGGGCACTTTAGGGAGCGTTTTCACTTGAATTTGCTTTCAAATATTAGGAATTCTTGTTTATACAGCTAAAAATTTGTGTAGAAAGCCTGTAAGTGAGGTCTAAACTGCGTATCTTTACAATTGAGGCCCCATTACTCTGCCGACTTTTGTATGACTCTGTTAAAATCCTGACGGTTCCAGTACATATTTGTAAGCAAACTCTCTAGTTGTGGTAAAGCTCTTAAAATACGTAATTAGAGTTTCCAGAAATGATTAAAAACTTGGAAGAACCCCTTGAAATAAAAGTAAATAGATTCTTCCTACATTTCCTGTCGTTTGTAATCACAGACATTACCAGTGGAAAGCCGTGAAATGACCAGCAAACTGATAATATTTACAACTCCGGGCACTTTAGGGAGCGTTTTCACTTGAATTTGCTTTCAAATATTAGGAATTCTTGTTTATACAGCTCAAAATTTGTGTATAAAGCCTGTAAGTGAGGTCTATACTGCATATGTTTACAATTGAGGCCCCATTACTCTGGCGACTTTTCTATGACTCTGTTAAAATCCTGACGGTTCCAGTACATATTTGTAAGAAAACTCTCTAGTTGTGGTAAAACTCTTCAAATACGTAATTAGAGTTTCCAGAAATGATTGAAAACTTGGAAGAACCCCTTGAAATAAAAGGAAATAGATTCTTCCTACATTTCCTGCCGTTTGTAATCACAGACATTACCAGTGGAAAGCCGTGAAATGACCAGCAAACTGAAAATATTTACAACTCCGGGCACATTAGGGAGCGTTTTCACTTGAATTTGCTTTCAAATATTAGGAATTCTTGTTTATACAGCTCTAAATTTGTGCCGAAAGCCTGTAAGTGAGGTCTAAACTGCGTATGTTTACAATTGAGGCCCCATTACTCTGGCGACTTTTGTATGACTCTTTTAAAATCCTGACGGTTCCAGGACATATTTGTAAGAAAACTCTCTAGTTGTGGTAAAACTCTTAAAATACGTAATTAGAGTTTTCAGAAATGATTAAAAACTTGGAAGAACCCCTTGAAATTAAAGTAAATAGATTCTTCCTACATTTCCTGCCGTTTGTAATCACAGACATTACCAGTGGAAAGCCGTGAAATGACCAGCAAACTGATAATATTTACAACTCCGGGCACTTTAGGGAGCGTTTTCACTTGAATTTGCTTTCAAATATTAGGAATTCTTGTTTATACAGCTAAAAATTTGTGTAGAAAGCCTGTAGGTGAGGTCTAAACTGCGTATGTTTACAATTGAGGCCCCATTACTCTGGCGACTTTTGTATGACTCTGTTAAAATCCTGACGGTTCCAGTACATATTTGTAAGAAAACTCTCTAGTTGTGGTAAAACTCTTAAAATACGCAATTAGAGTTTTCAGAAATGATTAAAAACTTGGAAGAACCCCTTGAAATTAAAGTAAATAGATTCTTCCTACATTTCCTGCCGTTTGTAATCACAGACATTACCACTGGAAAGCCGTGAAATGACCAGCAAACTGATAATATTTACAACTCCGGGCACTTTAGGGAGCGTTTTCACTTGAATTTGCTTTCAAATATTAGGAATTCTTGTTTATACAGCTCAAAATTTGTGTAGAAAGCCTGTAAGTGAGGTCTATACTGCATATGTTTACAATTGAGGCCCCATTACTCTGGCGACTTTTGTATGACTCTGTTAAAATCCTGACGGTTCCAGTACATATTTGTAAGAAAACTCTCTAGTTGTGGTAAAACTCTTAAAATAAGTAATTAGAGTTTCCAGAAATGATTAAAAACTTGGAAGAACCCCTTAAAATAAAAGTAAATAGATTCTTCCTACATTTCCTGCCGTTTGTAATCACAGACATTACCAGTGGAAAGCCGTGAAATGACCAGCAAACTGATAATATTTACAACTCCGGGCACATTAGGGAGCGTTTTCACTTGAATTTGCTTTCAAATATTAGGAATTCTTGTTTATACAGCTCTAAATTTGTGCCGAAAGCCTGTAAGTGAGGTCTAAACTGCGTATGTTTACAATTGAGGCCCCATTACTCTGGCGACTTTTGTATGACTCTGTTAAAATCCTGACGGTTCCAGTACATATTTGTAAGAAAACTCTCTAGTTGTGGTAAAACTCTTAAAATACGTAATTAGAGTTTCCAGAAATGATTGAAAACTTGGAAGAACCCCTTGAAATAAAAGGAAATAGATTCTTCCTACATTTCCTGCCGTTTGTAATCACAGACATTACCAGTGGAAAGCCGTGAAATGACCAGCAAACTGATAATATTTACAACTCCGGGCACTTTAGGGAGCGTTTTCACTTGAATTTGCTTTCAAATATTAGGAATTCTTGTTTATACAGCTCAAAATTTGTGTAGAAAGCCTGTAAGTGAGGTCTATACTGCGTATGTTTACAATTGAGGCCCCATTACTCTGGCGACTTTTGTATGACTCTGTTAAAATCCTGACGGTTCCAGTACATATTTGTAAGAAAACTCTCTAGTTGTGGTAAAACTCTTAAAATACGTAATTAGAGTTTCCAGAAATGATTGAAAACTTGGAAGAACCCCTTGAAATAAAAGTACATAGATTCTTCCTACATTTCCTGCGGTTTGTAATCACAGACATTACCAGTGGAAAGCCGTGAAATGACCAGCAAACTGATAATATTTACAACTCCGGGCACTTTAGGGAGCGTTTTCACTTGAATTTGCTTTCAAATATTAGGAATTCTTGTTTATACAGCTAAAAATTTGTGTAGAAAGCCTGTAAGTGAGGTCAAAACTGCGTATCTTTACAATTGAGGCCCCATTACTCTGCCGACTTTTGTATGACTCTGTTAAAATCCTGACGGTTCCAGTACATATTTGTAAGCAAACTCTCTAGTTGTGGTAAAGCTCTTAAAATACGTAATTAGAGTTTCCAGAAATGATTAAAAACTTGGAAGAACCCCTTGAAATAAAAGTAAATAGATTCTTCCTACATTTCCTGTCGTTTGTAATCACAGACATTACCAGTGGACAGCCGTGAAATGACCAGCAAACTGATAATATTTACAACTCCGGGCAGTTTAGGGAGCGTTTTGACTTGAATTTGCTTTCAAATATTAGGAATTCTTGTTTATACAGCTCAAAATTTGTGTATAAAGCCTGTAAGTGAGGTCTATACTGCATATGTTTACAATTGAGGCCCCATTACTCTGGCGACTTTTCTATGACTCTGTTAAAATCCTGACGGTTCCAGTACATATTTGTAAGAAATCACTCTAGTTGTGGTAAAACTCTTAAAATACGTAATTAGAGTTTCCAGAAATGATTAAAAACTTGGAAGAACCACCTGAAATAAAAGTAAATCGATTCTGCCTACATTTCCTGCCGTTTGTAATCACAGACATTACCAGTGGAAAGCCGTGAAATGACCAGCAAACTGATAATATTTACAACTTCGGGCACTTTAGGGAGCGTTTTCACTTGAATTTGCTTTCAAATATTAGGAATTCTTGTTTATACAGCTAAAAATTTGTGTAGAAAGCCTGTAAGTGACGTCTAAACTGCGTATGTTTACAATTGAGGCCCCATTACTCTGCCGACTTTTGTATGACTCTGTTAAAATCCTGACGGTTCCAGTACATATTTGTAAGAAAACTCTCTAGTTGTGGTAAAACTCTTAAAAATACGCAATTAGAGTTTTCAGAAATGATTAAAAACTTGGAAGAACCACTTGAAATTAAAGTAAATAGATTCTTCCTACATTTCCTGCCGTTTGTAATCACAGACATTACCAGTGGAAAGCCGTGAAATGACCAGCAAACTGATAATATTTACAACTCCGGGCACTATAGGGAGCGTTTTCACTTGAATTTGCTTTCAAATATTAGGAATTCTTGTTTATACAGCTCTAAATTTGTGCCGAAAGCCTGTAAGTGAGGTCTAAACTGCGTATGTTTACAATTGAGGCCGCATTGCTCTGCTGACTTTTGTATGACTCTTTTAAAATCCTGACGGTTCCAGTACATATTTGTAAGAAAACTCTCTAGTTGTGGTAAAACTCTTAAAATACGTAATTAGAGTTTCCAGAAATGATTAAAAACTTGGAAGAACCCCTTGAAATTAAAGTAAATAGATTATTCCTACATTTCCTGCCATTTGTAATCACAGACATTACCAGTGGAAAGCTGTGAAATGACCAACAAACTGATAATATTTACAACTCCGGGCACTTTAGGGAGCGTTTTCACTTGAATTTGCTTTCAAATATTAGGAATTCTTGTTTATACAGCTAAAAATTTGTGTAGAAAGCCTGTAAGTGACGTCTAAACTGCGTATGTTTACAATTGAGGCCCCATTACTCTGGCGACTTTTGTATGACTCTGTTAAAATCCTGACGGTTCCAGTACATATTTGTAAGAAAACTCTCTAGTTGTGGTAAAACTCTTAAAATACGTAATTAGAGTTTCCAGAAATGATTGAAAACTTGGAAGAACCCCTTGAAATAAAAGGAAATAGATTCTTCCTACATTTCCTTCCGTTTGTAATCACAGACATTACCAGTGGAAAGCCGTGAAATGACCAGCAAACTGAAAATATTTACAACTCCGGGCATATTAGGGAGCGTTTTCACTTGAATTTGCTTTCAAATATTAGGAATTCTTGTTTATACAGCTCTAAATTTGTGCCGAAAGCCTGTAAGTGAGGTCTAAACTGCGTATGTTTACAATTGAGGCCCCATTACTCTGGCGACTTTTGTATGACTCTGTTAAAATCCTGACGGTTCCAGTACATATTTGTAAGAAAACTCTCTAGTTGTGGTAAAACTCTTAAAATACGTAATTAGAGTTTCCAGAAATGATTAAAAACTTGGAAGAACCCCTTGAAATTAAATTGATTCTTCCTACATTTCCTGCCGTTTGTAATCAGAGACATTACCAGTGAAAAGCCGTGAAATGACCAGCAAACTGATAATATTTACAACTCCGGGCACTTTTGGGAGCGTTTTCATTTGAATTTGCTTTCAAATATTAGGAATTCTTGTTTATACAGCTCTAAATTTGTGTAGAAAGCCTGTAAGTGAGGTCTAAACTGCGTATGTTTACAATTGAGGCCCCATTACTCTGGCGACTTTTGTATGACTCTGTTAAAATCCTGACGGTTCCAGTACATATTTGTAAGAAAACTCTCTAGTTGTGGTAAAACTCTTAAAATACGTAATTAGAGTTTCCAGAAATGATTAAAAACTTGGAAGAACCCCTTGAAATTAAATTGATTCTTCCTACATTTCCTGCCGTTTGTAATCACAGACATTACCAGTGGAAAGCCGTGAAATGACCAGCAAACTGATAATATTTACAACTCCGGGCACTTTAGGGAGCGTTTTCATTTGAATTTGCTTTCAAATATTAGGAATTCTTGTTTATACAGCTCAAAATTTGTGCAGAAAGCCTGTAAGTGAGGTCTAAACTGCGTATGTTTACAATTGAGGCCGCATTACTCTGGCGACTTTTGTATGACTCTGTTAAAATCCTGACGGTTCCAGTACATATTTGTAAGAAAACTCTCTAGTTGTGGTAAAACTCTTCAAATACGTAATTAGAGTTTCCAGAAATGATTAAAAACTTGGAAGAACACCTTGAAATTAAAGTAAATAGATTCTTCCTACATTTCCTGCCGTTTGTAATCACAGACATTACCAGTGGAAAGCCGTGAAATGACCAGCAAACTGATAATATTTACAACTCCGGGCACTTTAGGGAGCGTTTTCACTTGAATTTGCTTTCAAATATTAGGAATTCTTGTTTATACAGCTCAAAATTTGTGTAGAAAGCCTGTAAGTGAGGTCTATACTGCATATGTTTACAATTGAGGCCCCATTACTCTGGCGACTTTTGTATGACTCTGTTAAAATCCTGACGGTTCCAGTACATATTTGTAAGAAAACTCTCTAGTTGTGGTAAAACTCTTAAAATACGTAATTAGAGTTTCCAGAAATGATTGAAAACTTGGAAGAACCCCTTGAAATAAAAGGAAATAGATTCTTCCTACATTTCCTGCCGTTTGTAATCACAGACATTACCAGTGGAAAGCCGTGAAATGACCAGCAAACTGATAATATTTACAACTCCGGGCACTTTAGGGAGCGTTTTCACTTGAATTTGCTTTCAAATATTAGGAATTCTTGTTTATACAGCTCAAAATTTGTGTAGAAAGCCTGTAAGTGAGGTCTAAACTGCCTATGTTTACAATTGAGGCCCCATTACTCTGGCGACTTTTGTATGACTCTGTTAAAATCCTGACGGTTCCAGTACATATTTGTAAGCAAACTCTCTAGTTGTGGTAAAGCTCTTAAAATACGTAATTAGAGTTTCCAGAAATGATTGAAAACTTGGAAGAACCCCTTGAAATAAAAGTACATAGATTCTTCCTACATTTCCTGCGGTTTGTAATCACAGACATTACCAGTGGAAAGCCGTGAAATGACCAGCAAACTGATAATATTTACAACTCCGGGCACTTTAGGGAGCGTTTTCACTTGAATTTGCTTTCAAATATTAGGAATTCTTGTTTATACAGCTAAAAATTTGTGTAGAAAGCCTGTAAGTGAGGTCTAAACTGCGTATCTTTACAATTGAGGCCCCATTACTCTGCCGACTTTTGTATGACTCTGTTAAAATCCTGACGGTTCCAGTACATATTTGTAAGCAAACTCTCTAGTTGTGGTAAAGCTCTTAAAATACGTAATTAGAGTTTCCAGAAATGATTAAAAACTTGGAAGAACCCCTTGAAATAAAAGTAAATAGATTCTTCCTACATTTCCTGTCGTTTGTAATCACAGACATTACCAGTGGAAAGCCGTGAAATGACCAGCAAACTGATAATATTTACAACTCCGGGCACTTTAGGGAGCGTTTTCACTTGAATTTGCTTTCAAATATTAGGAATTCTTGTTTATACAGCTCAAAATTTGTGTATAAAGCCTGTAAGTGAGGTCTATACTGCATATGTTTACAATTGAGGCCCCATTACTCTGGCGACTTTTCTATGACTCTGTTAAAATCCTGACGGTTCCACTACATATTTGTAAGAAAACTCTCTAGTTGTGGTAAAACTCTTCAAATACGTAATTAGAGTTTCCAGAAATGATTGAAAACTTGGAAGAACCCCTTGAAATAAAAGGAAATAGATTCTTCCTACATTTCCTGCCGTTTGTAATCACAGACATTACCAGTGGAAAGCCGTGAAATGACCAGCAAACTGAAAATATTTACAACTCCGGGCACATTAGGGAGCGTTTTCACTTGAATTTGCTTTCAAATATTAGGAATTCTTGTTTATACAGCTCTAAATTTGTGCCGAAAGCCTGTAAGTGAGGTCTAAACTGCGTATGTTTACAATTGAGGCCGCATTACTCTGGCGACTTTTGTATGACTCTTTTAAAATCCTGACGGTTCCAGTACATATTTGTAAGAAAACTCTCTAGTTGTGGTAAAACTCTTAAAATACGTAATTAGAGTTTCCAGAAATGATTAAAAACTTGGAAGAACACCTTGAAATTAAAGTAAATAGATTCTTCCTACATTTCCTGCCATTTGTAATCACAGACATTACCAGTGGAAAGCCGTGAAATGACCAGCAAACTGATAATATTTACAACTCCGGGCACTTTAGGGAGCGTTTTCACTTGAATTTGCTTTCAAATATTAGGAATTCTTGTTTATACAGCTAAAAATTTGTGTAGAAAGCCTGTAAGTGAGGTCTAAACTGCGTATGTTTACAATTGAGGCCCCATTACTCTGGCGACTTTTGTATGACTCTGTTAAAATCCTGACGGTTCCAGTACATATTTGTAAGAAAACTCTCTAGTTGTGGTAAAACTCTTAAAATACGCAATTAGAGTTTTCAGAAATGATTAAAAACTTGGAAGAACCACTTGAAATTAAAGTAAATAGATTCTTCCTACATTTCCTGCCGTTTGTAATCACAGACATTACCAGTGGAAAGCCGTGAAATGACCAGCAAACTGATAATATTTACAACTCCGGGAAATTTAGGGAGCGTTTTCACTTGAATTTGCTTTCAAATATTAGGAATTCTTGTTTATACAGCTCAAAATTTGTGTAGAAAGCCTGTAAGTGAGGTCTATACTGCATATGTTTACAATTGAGGCCCCATTACTCTGGCGACTTTTGTATGACTCTGTTAAAATCCTGACGGTTCCAGTACATATTTGTAAGAAAACTCTCTAGTTGTGGTAAAACTCTTAAAATAAGTAATTAGAGTTTCCAGAAATGATTAAAAACTTGGAAGAACCCCTTGAAATAAAAGTAAATAGATTCTTCCTACATTTCCTGCCGTTTGTAATCACAGACATTACCAGTGGAAAGCCGTGAAATGACCAGCAAACTGATAATATTTCCAACTCCGGGCACTTTAGGGAGCGTTTTCACTTGAATTTGCTTTCAAATATTAGGAATTCTTGTTTATACAGCTCAAAATTTGTGTAGAAAGCCTGTAAGTGAGGTCTAAACTGCATATGTTTACAATTGAGGCCCCATTACTCTGTCGACTTTTGTATGACTCTGTTAAAATCCTGACGGTTCCAGTACATATTTGTAAGAAAACTCTCTAGTTGTGGTAAAACTCTTAAAAAACGTAATTAGAGTTTCCAGAAATGATTGAAAACTTGGAAGAACCCCTTGAAATAAAAGTACATAGATTCTTCCTACATTTCCTGCGGTTTGTAATCACAGACATTACCAGTGGAAAGCCGTGAAATGACCAGCAAACTGATAATATTTACAACTCCGGGCACTTTAGGGAGCGTTTTCACTTGAATTTGCTTTCAAATATTAGGAATTCTTGTTTATACAGCTAAAAATTTGTGTAGAAAGCCTGTAAGTGAGGTCTAAACTGCGTATCTTTACAATTGAGGCCCCATTACTCTGCCGACTTTTGTATGACTCTGTTAAAATCCTGACGGTTCCAGTACATATTTGTAAGCAAACTCTCTAGTTGTGGTAAAGCTCTTAAAATACGTAATTAGAGTTTCCAGAAATGATTAAAAACTTGGAAGAACCCCTTGAAATAAAAGTAAATAGATTCTTCCTACATTTCCTGTCGTTTGTAATCACAGACATTACCAGTGGAAAGCCGTGAAATGACCAGCAAACTGATAATATTTACAACTCCGGGCACTTTAGGGAGCGTTTTCACTTGAATTTGCTTTCAAATATTAGGAATTCTTGTTTATACAGCTCAAAATTTGTGTATAAAGCCTGTAAGTGAGGTCTATACTGCATATGTTTACAATTGAGGCCCCATTACTCTGGCGACTTTTCTATGACTCTGTTAAAATCCTGACGGTTCCAGTACATATTTGTAAGAAAACTCTCTAGTTGTGGTAAAACTCTTCAAATACGTAATTAGAGTTTCCAGAAATGATTGAAAACTTGGAAGAACCCCTTGAAATAAAAGGAAATAGATTCTTCCTACATTTCCTGCCGTTTGTAATCACAGACATTACCAGTGGAAAGCCGTGAAATGACCAGCAAACTGAAAATATTTACAACTCCGGGCACATTAGGGAGCGTTTTCACTTGAATTTGCTTTCAAATATTAGGAATTCTTGTTTATACAGCTCTAAATTTGTGCCGAAAGCCTGTAAGTGAGGTCTAAACTGCGTATGTTTACAATTGAGGCCCCATTACTCTGGCGACTTTTGTATGACTCTTTTAAAATCCTGACGGTTCCAGGACATATTTGTAAGAAAACTCTCTAGTTGTGGTAAAACTCTTAAAATACGTAATTAGAGTTTTCAGAAATGATTAAAAACTTGGAAGAACCCCTTGAAATTAAAGTAAATAGATTCTTCCTACATTTCCTGCCGTTTGTAATCACAGACATTACCAGTGGAAAGCCGTGAAATGACCAGCAAACTGATAATATTTACAACTCCGGGCACTTTAGGGAGCGTTTTCACTTGAATTTGCTTTCAAATATTAGGAATTCTTGTTTATACAGCTAAAAATTTGTGTAGAAAGCCTGTAGGTGAGGTCTAAACTGCGTATGTTTACAATTGAGGCCGCATTACTCTGGCGACTTTTGTATGACTCTTTTAAAATCCTGACGGTTCCAGTACATATTTGTAAGAAAACTCTCTAGTTGTGGTAAAACTCTTAAAATACGTAATTAGAGTTTCCAGAAATGATTAAAAACTTGGAAGAACACCTTGAAATTAAAGTAAATAGATTCTTCCTACATTTCCTGCCATTTGTAATCACAGACATTACCAGTGGAAAGCCGTGAAATGACCAGCAAACTGATAATATTTACAACTCCGGGCACTTTAGGGAGCGTTTTCACTTGAATTTGCTTTCAAATATTAGGAATTCTTGTTTATACAGCTAAAAATTTGTGTAGAAAGCCTGTAAGTGAGGTCTAAACTGCGTATGTTTACAATTGAGGCCCCATTACTCTGGCGACTTTTGTATGACTCTGTTAAAATCCTGACGGTTCCAGTACATATTTGTAAGAAAACTCTCTAGTTGTGGTAAAACTCTTAAAATACGCAATTAGAGTTTTCAGAAATGATTAAAAACTTGGAAGAACCACTTGAAATTAAAGTAAATAGATTCTTCCTACATTTCCTGCCGTTTGTAATCACAGACATTACCAGTGGAAAGCCGTGAAATGACCAGCAAACTGATAATATTTACAACTCCGGGAAATTTAGGGAGCGTTTTCACTTGAATTTGCTTTCAAATATTAGGAATTCTTGTTTATACAGCTCAAAATTTGTGTAGAAAGCCTGTAAGTGAGGTCTATACTGCATATGTTTACAATTGAGGCCCCATTACTCTGGCGACTTTTGTATGACTCTGTTAAAATCCTGACGGTTCCAGTACATATTTGTAAGAAAACTCTCTAGTTGTGGTAAAACTCTTAAAATAAGTAATTAGAGTTTCCAGAAATGATTAAAAACTTGGAAGAACCCCTTGAAATAAAAGTAAATAGATTCTTCCTACATTTCCTGCCGTTTGTAATCACAGACATTACCAGTGGAAAGCCGTGAAATGACCAGCAAACTGATACTATTTACAACTCCGGGCACATTAGGGAGCGTTTTCACTTGAATTTGCTTTCAAATATTACGAATTCTTGTTTATACAGCTCTAAATTTGTGCCGAAAGCCTGTAAGTGAGGTCTAAACTGCGTATGTTTACAATTGAGGCCCCATTACTCTGGCGACTTTTGTATGACTCTGTTAAAATCCTGACGGTTCCAGTACATATTTGTTAGAAAACTCTCTAGTTGTGGTAAAACTCTTAAAATACGTAATTAGAGTTTCCAGAAATGATTGAAAACTTGGAAGAACCCCTTGAAATAAAAGGAAATAGATTCTTCCTACATTTCCTGCCGTTTGTAATCACAGACATTACCAGTGGAAAGCCGTGAAATGACCAGCAAACTGATAATATTTCCAACTCCGGGCACTTTAGGGAGCGTTTTCACTTGAATTTGCTTTCAAATATTAGGAATTCTTGTTTATACAGCTCAAAATTTGTGTAGAAAGCCTGTAAGTGAGGTCTAAACTGCATATGTTTACAATTGAGGCCCCATTACTCTGTCGACTTTTGTATGACTCTGTTAAAATCCTGACGGTTCCAGTACATATTTGTAAGAAAACTCTCTAGTTGTGGTAAAACTCTTAAAAAACGTAATTAGAGTTTCCAGAAATGATTGAAAACTTGGAAGAACCCCTTGAAATAAAAGTACATAGATTCTTCCTACATTTCCTGCGGTTTGTAATCACAGACATTACCAGTGGAAAGCCGTGAAATGACCAGCAAACTGATAATATTTACAACTCCGGGCACTTTAGGGAGCGTTTTCACTTGAATTTGCTTTCAAATATTAGGAATTCTTGTTTATACAGCTAAAAATTTGTGTAGAAAGCCTGTAAGTGAGGTCTAAACTGCGTATCTTTACAATTGAGGCCCCATTACTCTGCCGACTTTTGTATGACTCTGTTAAAATCCTGACGGTTCCAGTACATATTTGTAAGCAAACTCTCTAGTTGTGGTAAAGCTCTTAAAATACGTAATTAGAGTTTCCAGAAATGATTAAAAACTTGGAAGAACCCCTTGAAATAAAAGTAAATAGATTCTTCCTACATTTCCTGTCGTTTGTAATCACAGACATTACCAGTGGAAAGCCGTGAAATGACCAGCAAACTGATAATATTTACAACTCCGGGCACTTTAGGGAGCGTTTTCACTTGAATTTGCTTTCAAATATTAGGAATTCTTGTTTATACAGCTCAAAATTTGTGTATAAAGCCTGTAAGTGAGGTCTATACTGCATATGTTTACAATTGAGGCCCCATTACTCTGGCGACTTTTCTATGACTCTGTTAAAATCCTGACGGTTCCAGTACATATTTGTAAGAAAACTCTCTAGTTGTGGTAAAACTCTTCAAATACGTAATTAGAGTTTCCAGAAATGATTGAAAACTTGGAAGAACCCCTTGAAATAAAAGGAAATAGATTCTTCCTACATTTCCTGCCGTTTGTAATCACAGACATTACCAGTGGAAAGCCGTGAAATGACCAGCAAACTGAAAATATTTACAACTCCGGGCACATTAGGGAGCGTTTTCACTTGAATTTGCTTTCAAATATTAGGAATTCTTGTTTATACAGCTCTAAATTTGTGCCGAAAGCCTGTAAGTGAGGTCTAAACTGCGTATGTTTACAATTGAGGCCCCATTACTCTGGCGACTTTTGTATGACTCTTTTAAAATCCTGACGGTTCCAGGACATATTTGTAAGAAAACTCTCTAGTTGTGGTAAAACTCTTAAAATACGTAATTAGAGTTTTCAGAAATGATTAAAAACTTGGAAGAACCCCTTGAAATTAAAGTAAATAGATTCTTCCTACATTTCCTGCCGTTTGTAATCACAGACATTACCAGTGGAAAGCCGTGAAATGACCAGCAAACTGATAATATTTACAACTCCGGGCACTTTAGGGAGCGTTTTCACTTGAATTTGCTTTCAAATATTAGGAATTCTTGTTTATACAGCTAAAAATTTGTGTAGAAAGCCTGTAGGTGAGGTCTAAACTGCGTATGTTTACAATTGAGGCCCCATTACTCTGGCGACTTTTGTATGACTCTGTTAAAATCCTGACGGTTCCAGTACATATTTGTAAGAAAACTCTCTAGTTGTGGTAAAACTCTTAAAATACGCAATTAGAGTTTTCAGAAATGATTAAAAACTTGGAAGAACCCCTTGAAATTAAAGTAAATAGATTCTTCCTACATTTCCTGCCGTTTGTAATCACAGACATTACCACTGGAAAGCCGTGAAATGACCAGCAAACTGATAATATTTACAACTCCGGGCACTTTAGGGAGCGTTTTCACTTGAATTTGCTTTCAAATATTAGGAATTCTTGTTTATACAGCTCAAAATTTGTGTAGAAAGCCTGTAAGTGAGGTCTATACTGCATATGTTTACAATTGAGGCCCCATTACTCTGGCGACTTTTGTATGACTCTGTTAAAATCCTGACGGTTCCAGTACATATTTGTAAGAAAACTCTCTAGTTGTGGTAAAACTCTTAAAATAAGTAATTAGAGTTTCCAGAAATGATTAAAAACTTGGAAGAACCCCTTAAAATAAAAGTAAATAGATTCTTCCTACATTTCCTGCCGTTTGTAATCACAGACATTACCAGTGGAAAGCCGTGAAATGACCAGCAAACTGATACTATTTACAACTCCGGGCACATTAGGGAGCGTTTTCACTTGAATTTGCTTTCAAATATTAGGAATTCTTGTTTATACAGCTCTAAATTTGTGCCGAAAGCCTGTAAGTGAGGTCTAAACTGCGTATGTTTACAATTGAGGCCCCATTACTCTGGCGACTTTTGTATGACTCTGTTAAAATCCTGACGGTTCCAGTACATATTTGTAAGAAAACTCTCTAGTTGTGGTAAAACTCTTAAAATACGTAATTAGAGTTTCCAGAAATGATTGAAAACTTGGAAGAACCCCTTGAAATAAAAGGAAATAGATTCTTCCTACATTTCCTGCCGTTTGTAATCACAGACATTACCAGTGGAAAGCCGTGAAATGACCAGCAAACTGATAATATTTACAACTCCGGGCACTTTAGGGAGCGTTTTCACTTGAATTTGCTTTCAAATATTAGGAATTCTTGTTTATACAGCTCAAAATTTGTGTAGAAAGCCTGTAAGTGAGGTCTATACTGCGTATGTTTACAATTGAGGCCCCATTACTCTGGCGACTTTTGTATGACTCTGTTAAAATCCTGACGGTTCCAGTACATATTTGTAAGAAAACTCTCTAGTTGTGGTAAAACTCTTAAAATACGTAATTAGAGTTTCCAGAAATGATTGAAAACTTGGAAGAACCCCTTGAAATAAAAGTACATAGATTCTTCCTACATTTCCTGCGGTTTGTAATCACAGACATTACCAGTGGAAAGCCGTGAAATGACCAGCAAACTGATAATATTTACAACTCCGGGCACTTTAGGGAGCGTTTTCACTTGAATTTGCTTTCAAATATTAGGAATTCTTGTTTATACAGCTAAAAATTTGTGTAGAAAGCCTGTAAGTGAGGTCTAAACTGCGTATGTTTACAATTGAGGCCCCATTACTCTGGCGACTTTTGTATGACTCTGTTAAAATCCTGACGGTTCCAGTACATATTTGTAAGAAAACTCTCTAGTTGTGGTAAAACTCTTAAAATACGCAATTAGAGTTTTCAGAAATGATTAAAAACTTGGAAGAACCACTTGAAATTAAAGTAAATAGATTCTTCCTACATTTCCTGCCGTTTGTAATCACAGACATTACCAGTGGAAAGCCGTGAAATGACCAGCAAACTGATAATATTTACAACTCCGGGAAATTTAGGGAGCGTTTTCACTTGAATTTGCTTTCAAATATTAGGAATTCTTGTTTATACAGCTCAAAATTTGTGTAGAAAGCCTGTAAGTGAGGTCTATACTGCATATGTTTACAATTGAGGCCCCATTACTCTGGCGACTTTTGTATGACTCTGTTAAAATCCTGACGGTTCCAGTACATATTTGTAAGAAAACTCTCTAGTTGTGGTAAAACTCTTAAAATAAGTAATTAGAGTTTCCAGAAATGATTAAAAACTTGGAAGAACCCCTTGAAATAAAAGTAAATAGATTCTTCCTACATTTCCTGCCGTTTGTAATCACAGACATTACCAGTGGAAAGCCGTGAAATGACCAGCAAACTGATACTATTTACAACTCCGGGCACATTAGGGAGCGTTTTCACTTGAATTTGCTTTCAAATATTACGAATTCTTGTTTATACAGCTCTAAATTTGTGCCGAAAGCCTGTAAGTGAGGTCTAAACTGCGTATGTTTACAATTGAGGCCCCATTACTCTGGCGACTTTTGTATGACTCTGTTAAAATCCTGACGGTTCCAGTACATATTTGTTAGAAAACTCTCTAGTTGTGGTAAAACTCTTAAAATACGTAATTAGAGTTTCCAGAAATGATTGAAAACTTGGAAGAACCCCTTGAAATAAAAGGAAATAGATTCTTCCTACATTTCCTGCCGTTTGTAATCACAGACATTACCAGTGGAAAGCCGTGAAATGACCAGCAAACTGATACTATTTACAACTCCGGGCACATTAGGGAGCGTTTTCACTTGAATTTGCTTTCAAATATTAGGAATTCTTGTTTATACAGCTCTAAATTTGTGCCGAAAGCCTGTAAGTGAGGTCTAAACTGCGTATGTTTACAATTGAGGCCCCATTACTCTGGCGACTTTTGTATGACTCTGTTAAAATCCTGACGGTTCCAGTACATATTTGTAAGAAAACTCTCTAGTTGTGGTAAAACTCTTAAAATACGTAATTAGAGTTTCCAGAAATGATTGAAAACTTGGAAGAACCCCTTGAAATAAAAGGAAATAGATTCTTCCTACATTTCCTGCCGTTTGTAATCACAGACATTACCAGTGGAAAGCCGTGAAATGACCAGCAAACTGATAATATTTACAACTCCGGGCACTTTAGGGAGCGTTTTCACTTGAATTTGCTTTCAAATATTAGGAATTCTTGTTTATACAGCTCAAAATTTGTGTAGAAAGCCTGTAAGTGAGGTCTATACTGCGTATGTTTACAATTGAGGCCCCATTACTCTGGCGACTTTTGTATGACTCTGTTAAAATCCTGACGGTTCCAGTACATATTTGTAAGAAAACTCTCTAGTTGTGGTAAAACTCTTAAAATACGTAATTAGAGTTTCCAGAAATGATTGAAAACTTGGAAGAACCCCTTGAAATAAAAGTACATAGATTCTTCCTACATTTCCTGCGGTTTGTAATCACAGACATTACCAGTGGAAAGCCGTGAAATGACCAGCAAACTGATAATATTTACAACTCCGGGCACTTTAGGGAGCGTTTTCACTTGAATTTGCTTTCAAATATTAGGAATTCTTGTTTATACAGCTAAAAATTTGTGTAGAAAGCCTGTAGGTGAGGTCTAAACTGCGTATGTTTACAATTGAGGCCCCATTACTCTGGCGACTTTTGTATGACTCTGTTAAAATCCTGACGGTTCCAGTACATATTTGTAAGAAAACTCTCTAGTTGTGGTAAAACTCTTAAAATACGCAATTAGAGTTTTCAGAAATGATTAAAAACTTGGAAGAACCCCTTGAAATTAAAGTAAATAGATTCTTCCTACATTTCCTGCCGTTTGTAATCACAGACATTACCACTGGAAAGCCGTGAAATGACCAGCAAACTGATAATATTTACAACTCCGGGCACTTTAGGGAGCGTTTTCACTTGAATTTGCTTTCAAATATTAGGAATTCTTGTTTATACAGCTCAAAATTTGTGTAGAAAGCCTGTAAGTGAGGTCTATACTGCATATGTTTACAATTGAGGCCCCATTACTCTGGCGACTTTTGTATGACTCTGTTAAAATCCTGACGGTTCCAGTACATATTTGTAAGAAAACTCTCTAGTTGTGGTAAAACTCTTAAAATAAGTAATTAGAGTTTCCAGAAATGATTAAAAACTTGGAAGAACCCCTTAAAATAAAAGTAAATAGATTCTTCCTACATTTCCTGCCGTTTGTAATCACAGACATTACCAGTGGAAAGCCGTGAAATGACCAGCAAACTGATACTATTTACAACTCCGGGCACATTAGGGAGCGTTTTCACTTGAATTTGCTTTCAAATATTAGGAATTCTTGTTTATACAGCTCTAAATTTGTGCCGAAAGCCTGTAAGTGAGGTCTAAACTGCGTATGTTTACAATTGAGGCCCCATTACTCTGGCGACTTTTGTATGACTCTGTTAAAATCCTGACGGTTCCAGTACATATTTGTAAGAAAACTCTCTAGTTGTGGTAAAACTCTTAAAATACGTAATTAGAGTTTCCAGAAATGATTGAAAACTTGGAAGAACCCCTTGAAATAAAAGGAAATAGATTCTTCCTACATTTCCTGCCGTTTGTAATCACAGACATTACCAGTGGAAAGCCGTGAAATGACCAGCAAACTGATAATATTTACAACTCCGGGCACTTTAGGGAGCGTTTTCACTTGAATTTGCTTTCAAATATTAGGAATTCTTGTTTATACAGCTCAAAATTTGTGTAGAAAGCCTGTAAGTGAGGTCTATACTGCGTATGTTTACAATTGAGGCCCCATTACTCTGGCGACTTTTGTATGACTCTGTTAAAATCCTGACGGTTCCAGTACATATTTGTAAGAAAACTCTCTAGTTGTGGTAAAACTCTTAAAATACGTAATTAGAGTTTCCAGAAATGATTGAAAACTTGGAAGAACCCCTTGAAATAAAAGTACATAGATTCTTCCTACATTTCCTGCGGTTTGTAATCACAGACATTACCAGTGGAAAGCCGTGAAATGACCAGCAAACTGATAATATTTACAACTCCGGGCACTTTAGGGAGCGTTTTCACTTGAATTTGCTTTCAAATATTAGGAATTCTTGTTTATACAGCTAAAAATTTGTGTAGAAAGCCTGTAGGTGAGGTCTAAACTGCGTATGTTTACAATTGAGGCCCCATTACTCTGGCGACTTTTGTATGACTCTGTTAAAATCCTGACGGTTCCAGTACATATTTGTAAGAAAACTCTCTAGTTGTGGTAAAACTCTTAAAATACGCAATTAGAGTTTTCAGAAATGATTAAAAACTTGGAAGAACCCCTTGAAATTAAAGTAAATAGATTCTTCCTACATTTCCTGCCGTTTGTAATCACAGACATTACCACTGGAAAGCCGTGAAATGACCAGCAAACTGATAATATTTACAACTCCGGGCACTTTAGGGAGCGTTTTCACTTGAATTTGCTTTCAAATATTAGGAATTCTTGTTTATACAGCTCAAAATTTGTGTAGAAAGCCTGTAAGTGAGGTCTATACTGCATATGTTTACAATTGAGGCCCCATTACTCTGGCGACTTTTGTATGACTCTGTTAAAATCCTGACGGTTCCAGTACATATTTGTAAGAAAACTCTCTAGTTGTGGTAAAACTCTTAAAATAAGTAATTAGAGTTTCCAGAAATGATTAAAAACTTGGAAGAACCCCTTAAAATAAAAGTAAATAGATTCTTCCTACATTTCCTGCCGTTTGTAATCACAGACATTACCAGTGGAAAGCCGTGAAATGACCAGCAAACTGATACTATTTACAACTCCGGGCACATTAGGGAGCGTTTTCACTTGAATTTGCTTTCAAATATTAGGAATTCTTGTTTATACAGCTCTAAATTTGTGCCGAAAGCCTGTAAGTGAGGTCTAAACTGCGTATGTTTACAATTGAGGCCCCATTACTCTGGCGACTTTTGTATGACTCTGTTAAAATCCTGACGGTTCCAGTACATATTTGTAAGAAAACTCTCTAGTTGTGGTAAAACTCTTAAAATACGTAATTAGAGTTTCCAGAAATGATTGAAAACTTGGAAGAACCCCTTGAAATAAAAGGAAATAGATTCTTCCTACATTTCCTGCCGTTTGTAATCACAGACATTACCAGTGGAAAGCCGTGAAATGACCAGCAAACTGATAATATTTACAACTCCGGGCACTTTAGGGAGCGTTTTCACTTGAATTTGCTTTCAAATATTAGGAATTCTTGTTTATACAGCTCAAAATTTGTGTAGAAAGCCTGTAAGTGAGGTCTATACTGCGTATGTTTACAATTGAGGCCCCATTACTCTGGCGACTTTTGTATGACTCTGTTAAAATCCTGACGGTTCCAGTACATATTTGTAAGAAAACTCTCTAGTTGTGGTAAAACTCTTAAAATACGTAATTAGAGTTTCCAGAAATGATTGAAAACTTGGAAGAACCCCTTGAAATAAAAGTACATAGATTCTTCCTACATTTCCTGCGGTTTGTAATCACAGACATTACCAGTGGAAAGCCGTGAAATGACCAGCAAACTGATAATATTTACAACTCCGGGCACTTTAGGGAGCGTTTTCACTTGAATTTGCTTTCAAATATTAGGAATTCTTGTTTATACAGCTAAAAATTTGTGTAGAAAGCCTGTAAGTGAGGTCTAAACTGCGTATGTTTACAATTGAGGCCCCATTACTCTGGCGACTTTTGTATGACTCTGTTAAAATCCTGACGGTTCCAGTACATATTTGTAAGAAAACTCTCTAGTTGTGGTAAAACTCTTAAAATACGCAATTAGAGTTTTCAGAAATGATTAAAAACTTGGAAGAACCACTTGAAATTAAAGTAAATAGATTCTTCCTACATTTCCTGCCGTTTGTAATCACAGACATTACCAGTGGAAAGCCGTGAAATGACCAGCAAACTGAAAATATTTACAACTCCGGGCACATTAGGGAGCGTTTTCACTTGAATTTGCTTTCAAATATTAGGAATTCTTGTTTATACAGCTCTAAATTTGTGCCGAAAGCCTGTAAGTGAGGTCTAAACTGCGTATGTTTACAATTGAGGCCCCATTACTCTGGCGACTTTTGTATGACTCTTTTAAAATCCTGACGGTTCCAGGACATATTTGTAAGAAAACTCTCTAGTTGTGGTAAAACTCTTAAAATACGTAATTAGAGTTTTCAGAAATGATTAAAAACTTGGAAGAACCCCTTGAAATTAAAGTAAATAGATTCTTCCTACATTTCCTGCCGTTTGTAATCACAGACATTACCAGTGGAAAGCCGTGAAATGACCAGCAAACTGATAATATTTACAACTCCGGGCACTTTAGGGAGCGTTTTCACTTGAATTTGCTTTCAAATATTAGGAATTCTTGTTTATACAGCTAAAAATTTGTGTAGAAAGCCTGTAGGTGAGGTCTAAACTGCGTATGTTTACAATTGAGGCCCCATTACTCTGGCGACTTTTGTATGACTCTGTTAAAATCCTGACGGTTCCAGTACATATTTGTAAGAAAACTCTCTAGTTGTGGTAAAACTCTTAAAATACGCAATTAGAGTTTTCAGAAATGATTAAAAACTTGGAAGAACCACTTGAAATTAAAGTAAATAGATTCTTCCTACATTTCCTGCCGTTTGTAATCACAGACATTACCAGTGGAAAGCCGTGAAATGACCAGCAAACTGATACTATTTACAACTCCGGGCACATTAGGGAGCGTTTTCACTTGAATTTGCTTTCAAATATTACGAATTCTTGTTTATACAGCTCTAAATTTGTGCCGAAAGCCTGTAAGTGAGGTCTAAACTGCGTATGTTTACAATTGAGGCCCCATTACTCTGGCGACTTTTGTATGACTCTGTTAAAATCCTGACGGTTCCAGTACATATTTGTTAGAAAACTCTCTAGTTGTGGTAAAACTCTTAAAATACGTAATTAGAGTTTCCAGAAATGATTGAAAACTTGGAAGAACCCCTTGAAATAAAAGGAAATAGATTCTTCCTACATTTCCTGCCGTTTGTAATCACAGACATTACCAGTGGAAAGCCGTGAAATGACCAGCAAACTGATACTATTTACAACTCCGGGCACATTAGGGAGCGTTTTCACTTGAATTTGCTTTCAAATATTAGGAATTCTTGTTTATACAGCTCTAAATTTGTGCCGAAAGCCTGTAAGTGAGGTCTAAACTGCGTATGTTTACAATTGAGGCCCCATTACTCTGGCGACTTTTGTATGACTCTGTTAAAATCCTGACGGTTCCAGTACATATTTGTAAGAAAACTCTCTAGTTGTGGTAAAACTCTTAAAATACGTAATTAGAGTTTCCAGAAATGATTGAAAACTTGGAAGAACCCCTTGAAATAAAAGGAAATAGATTCTTCCTACATTTCCTGCCGTTTGTAATCACAGACATTACCAGTGGAAAGCCGTGAAATGACCAGCAAACTGATAATATTTACAACTCCGGGCACTTTAGGGAGCGTTTTCACTTGAATTTGCTTTCAAATATTAGGAATTCTTGTTTATACAGCTCAAAATTTGTGTAGAAAGCCTGTAAGTGAGGTCTATACTGCGTATGTTTACAATTGAGGCCCCATTACTCTGGCGACTTTTGTATGACTCTGTTAAAATCCTGACGGTTCCAGTACATATTTGTAAGAAAACTCTCTAGTTGTGGTAAAACTCTTAAAATACGTAATTAGAGTTTCCAGAAATGATTGAAAACTTGGAAGAACCCCTTGAAATAAAAGTACATAGATTCTTCCTACATTTCCTGCGGTTTGTAATCACAGACATTACCAGTGGAAAGCCGTGAAATGACCAGCAAACTGATAATATTTACAACTCCGGGCACTTTAGGGAGCGTTTTCACTTGAATTTGCTTTCAAATATTAGGAATTCTTGTTTATACAGCTAAAAATTTGTGTAGAAAGCCTGTAAGTGAGGTCTAAACTGCGTATGTTTACAATTGAGGCCCCATTACTCTGGCGACTT